>NW_006399779.1:18381404-18401984 GCF_000299155.1 Elephantulus edwardii
GTATGTCAGACAAAGCCCCAGAATCTTTGCCTCCAAGGAGTAGCCTGGTTTAACCCTCTCTAGGATGAATCTGTTTGTTTTCTTGGCAGTCCATGGTGCGTTCAATACTCTTCTCCAGCACCACAGCTCAAAGGCGTCAATTCTCCTTCTGTCCTCCCTAGTCATTGTCCAGCTTTCTAATGCATAACAAGTGATTGCAAAGACCATGGCCTGTATCAGGCACACCTTCATCTCCAAAGAGACACCGTTGCTCTTGAGTTCTTTAGAGAGGTCCCTAACAGCAGACTTTCCCATCGCAATACGTTTTTTGATTTCCTGGCTGCTGGTGCCCATAGTGTTGACTGTGGAGCCGAACAAACTAAAGCTGTGAACAATCTCAATCTCTTCACCATACATTCTGATGCTACCAATTGGTCCAGTGGTAAGAATCTTTGTCTTCTTGACATTAAGCCTCAGTCCATACTGAAGGCTGTAGTCCTTGACCCTCTGCAGTAAGTGAATGAGGTCCTCCTCAATTTCAGCGAGCAAGGCTGTGTCATCTGCATAACACAGATTGTTGATAGATCTTCCACCAATCCTAAAGGCACGCGTCTCCTCATAAAGCTCAGCCTCTCGGATAATCTGCTCTGCATACAGGTTGAAAAGGTATGGAGATAGGACACATTCCTGGTGTATACCCTTCCCAGTTTTGAACCATGCAGTGTTACCGTGTTCTGTTCTGATGACTTCCTCTAGGTCCAAGTATATAATTGCAAATATAATTATAGAATATATATTATAGATATGTACAGTGTAATATTATATCACAAGAAATACAGTTAAATAAATATTAAGTATGAAAAGAACACATAGAAGACATGAAGGGATTGCTGCAAAAGGTTAAGGACTGTCGTCTTCAATATGGACTGAAGCTCAACATCAAGAAGACAAAGATTTTTATCACTGGGCTAATTGGCAGCACCATAGTAGATGAAAAAGAGATTGAGGTTTTTAACAATTACAGCTCACTTGGATCCACAATCAACACTCTTAACACTGCAGTCAAGAAATCAAAAGATAAATTGCATTGGGGAAATCTGCTGTCATGGACTTTTCCAGAGTGCTGAAGAGCAATGATGTCAGTCTAGATACAAAGGTGTCCCTAATCTAGGCCTTGGTCTTCTCAATTACTTGTAATGCTTCAGAGAGTTGGACAATGACCAAGGATGGCAGAAGAAGAATCTATGCCTTTGAGTTCTGATGCTGGAGAAGAGTCTTGAACAATCCATGGACTGTCAAGAAAACAAATCTGTCTGTCTTGGAGAGGGTGAAACCAAGTCTCTCTATGGAGGCTAGGATTTTGAAGCTCCACCTCACTAACTTTGGACATGTGTTCAGGATAGAGTGACCTTTTAGAAGGACATCAGGCTCAGAAGGGTAGAAGAACAGTGCAGGGGAGAGAAACCCTGGCTGAGATGGATTGATACAGTGATTGGGACAATGTGGGTTGATGTGTCAGAATTAGTTAGACTAGCTCAGGACAGAGAAGGGTTTAGAGCTACTGTACATAGGGTCGTTATGCATTGCAAGCAATTCAATAACATTCTATGACAGTTTTGGAAGCAGGAGTGGCATCCACTTCCTAAACAACTTGCCTCAGGAAACTCTATGAACATTAATAAATGTTGATAGTTGTAGAGGGGTTTGAGGCCTTTTGCTCACAGAATCACTATTCTTCGTGCTCGACTCGAAAGCAATCAACAACAACAATAGTATTACACTACAATAAGAACAATTATTAAGAATAAAAAAGGATACCTAAATACTCAATTTTTGCAACTTGATAAGTTTTGCTAGAAATAATAATACTTTGAAGGAACGGAATAAAGGACAGTATTTAGGAGGAATTTGATTATCTTCTAGAGAGCTAATAATGGCTTCAAAAAATAATTTTGCATGATAGTTCTTAGAGTGTGTTCAAGTTTGTGGTTATTTATTGATCTATGGATAAATTTCTGTTTATGTTTTATTTTAATAAACTGAAAACATATAAAGATAAATCATTAGAATATTTTCAATATAGTATCTCCCCCTATTTCAAATTAAGAGATATACAGAATGTAAATGAGTAGAGAAATGGGGAAACAAAGCTATGATGGCAAGGTCGAACATAGATGATCAGTTGTTCTGAAAAGAAAAACTTTATGAGTTTACATAAACAACTTCTGCATTTTGTCAAAGTATACCTGTTCCAACAGCCTGGAAACAGGTTATATTCCGACCTTGAAAAGAATAACTAATTCACTGCACAAAGTAAAGGTATTAATTGGAACCAAATTTTCTTAGTAAATTCACATTTCACACTACCAATTCCCATCTACCTATAATCAACTGATTTTTGGTATGGAGATGAAATCAATTAAATGGGAAAACAACAGCCTTTTCAACAAACATTGTTGGCAAAATTGGAAAACCATCTGCAGAGAACTCAAGCAAGACACACAACTCACTCCCTACACAATAACCAACTCAAAGTGGATCAAGGACCTAGGACTAAATCCACAGACTATAAACTTCACTAGAGAAAAGCTTGGAGGAACACTAGAAGCCCTAATTCACAACATAAAAAGTCTTCCAAACATTCTGAAAAAAACCTACAAGCAGGAGAGGATAAAATAGATGAATGGGACCTTCTAAGAATAAAATCCTTCCATCCATACTGATGCTGCCAATTGGCCTAGTGGTGAGAATCTTTGTTTTCTTGATGTTGATCTTCAATCCATATTGAAGGCTGCAGTCCTTGCCCCTCCGCAGCAAGAGCTTCAGGTCCTTCTCAGTTTCAGCAAGCATGGTTGTATCATTTGCATAACACAGGTTGTTGATGAAACTTCCACCAATCCTGATGCCACATTCCTCCTTGTACAGCCCAGCGTCCTGTATGATCTCTTCTGAATACAGATTGAAAAGGTCTGGAGACAGAATACATCCCTGGCAGACTCCCTTCCTGATTTTGAACCATGGACTGCAACCGCCAATATGGATTGAGGCTCAATGCCAAGAAGACAAAGATTCTCACCACTGGACCAATTGGCAGCATAAGAATGTATGGTGAAGAGACTGAGATTGTTCACAGCTTACTTTGCTTGCCTCCACAGTCAACACTCTTGGCACTAGTAGCCAGGAAATTAAAAGGCATATTGCCATGGGAAAGTCTGCTGTTAGGGACCTCTCCAAAGTACTGAAGAGCAATGGTGTCTCTCTGGAGACTAAGGTGCATCTGATACAGGCCATGGGAAAGTCTGCTGTTAGGGACCTCTCCAAAGTACTGAAGAGCAATGGTGTCTCTCTGGAGACTAAGGTGCATCTGATACAGGCCATGGTCTTTGCAATCACTTGTTATGCGTCAGAAAGTTGGACAATGATCAAGGCGAATAGAAGGAGAATTGATGCCTTTGAGCAGGAATGCTGGAGAAGAGTATTGAGAATACCATGGACTGCTAAGAAAACAAACAGATTTGTCCTGGAAAGGATTAAACCGGGTGACTCCTTGGAGGCAAGGATTCTGAGGCTCCGTCTAACATACTTTGGACATGTTGTGAGGAGGGACCGGTCTTTGGAGAGGGACATCATGCTTGGTAGGGTGGAGGGACAGTGCAGGAGGGGAAGGCTGTCTAGGAGGTGGATTGATTCAGTGACTGGGTAATCAGGATGGGTGTATCGGAGACAGTGCTATTGGCATAGGACCGAGCAGAGTTTAGGGCTGTTGTACATAGGGTCGCTATGAGGTGTAAGCAACTCGACGGCACATAACAGCAACAACAGCAACAAGTGTCTCCTTGCTCTGTTCTGACGACTGCCTCTTGATCCAAGAATAGGTTTCTTGCAAGCACATAACAACAACATGCACATCCAAAACCTTCTCCAACAGGGTTAAAAAAGGAAGACACAGACTGGAAAAAATATTTGGTAATGACATGTCAGATAAGGGACTTTTATCTAGAATTTGGAAAGTGCTCAAGCACCACAACAAGATAACAACCCAATATCAAAATGCGCACAGAGTATGAACAGACACTTCACCAAAGACATGCAGATGGTGAACAAGCACATGAAGAAATGTTCAAAATCCCTAGGTCTGAGAGAGATGCAAATCAAAACAACTATGATATATAATTTCACCCCAGTAAGAATAGCAAAATTGAACAGAACAGCAAACAACAAATGATGGTGAGGTTGAGGAGAAACTGGAACCCTTATTAAGAGTTGATGGCAGTGTAAAATGGTGCAACCACTATGGGAAGCAATGTGGTGCTTTCTCAAAAAATTGCAAATAGAAATACCAATTGGCCCAGCATTTCCACTACTGGGAATATGCCCTAAAGAAACCATAACTGCCACCCAAACAGATACATACACACCTATGTTTATTTCAGCTTTGTTCACAATAACAAAGAGTTGGAAACAACCCAAATGCTCATCAACAAATGAATGGATAGAGAAGCTGTGGTACATTCACACAAAGGAATGCTATGCTACATTGAAACACGAGGAGCTCCTGAATTATTAATATACAAAATGGGCCACCTTGGAGGACATTACATTGAGTGAAATATTTCAGTCACAAAAAGACAAATACAGCATAAGAAAGGAGAGAACTGGGGGGCAGGGGGAGAGGGCTGAGCGGGTAGAGAAGCGCAGCAATGAATGAATGGAAATCCAAATTCTCTGTAAATGTTCATTAAAATTATTTAAATAAATAAATAAAATTAAAAATAATAAAAATTGAGGCATTAATAAATAAAAAAAAAACAGGACTGACACGGGGACTGGGGGGAAACTAAGAAAAGAGGTGATAAATAATCTACAAGTAATTGAAGCAGATGAGGGAGAGAACTGTAGAAAAGAAATATATGATTAGGTATTAATGGCATGACAAGAGTCCAGAATAAGAGCTGCCTAGTAAAGTGATCAGGGGGTGGGGGGTGGGGTGGGGTGTGGAGAACTGCATAACAATGAAAGAACCATTTTCCCCAAGGAAAAAAGTGATCTGGGGGAGGGGCGGCAG
Organism: Elephantulus edwardii; assembly: GCF_000299155.1. Taxonomy (NCBI): domain Eukaryota; kingdom Metazoa; phylum Chordata; class Mammalia; order Macroscelidea; family Macroscelididae; genus Elephantulus; species Elephantulus edwardii. The sequence continues at coordinate 18,386,449 of NW_006399779.1, forward strand.
GGAGGAAAATGTGAATCAGTAAAAAATTGGAAACTCAAGGTCTTTATAAACTTTCATTAACATCTCAACCAAAAATATTTTAAAAAAAGAAAAATATTTTTAAAAAATTGATAATCTCTTGAAAGACACCAAAGTAGTTTATAAAATACTTTTTTCCCTTAAGTACTAAGCCTTCTTGAGATAACAAAATCCTGACATAAGCACAATTCACAATTCATCGAGTTCATGTATTTAGGCATATTTTAGAGGTAAGAAAGCATGGAATGGAGTATGTTAAATGCCAATTATTTTTAAAGTGCATTACTGGCGATAGATTCTTTTTGCTTATTCTCAAATAAGCTTTGAGTAATTATGCTCATGTTTAAGTTACTGCTGAAGTTATGTGAACTTGGTTTTATATTTTACTGTGAGTATAAAATATGTCACAGTTTCATTTCTCAAGAATTAGAACAAAATTTTAGCCATAAAATTAATTACTATTAACGACTTAAACTGGAAGACCAGGTAGTGAACTGTGTATAATTATCCCACATTGAACTCACAAATTCTGCCATTGTTTTTTGTAAATTTGATTATTGATGTGAATAGAACCTACAATAATAGACCTTTGTATAATTTCTTTGCAGCAACAACTTCTATAATGTGGGAGAAGAACTATATAATTAAGAAGGGGAAAAAAAGTAATGTAATAAAATTCTGACTCTGAGAGTGAAAAACTAATGGCAACATCCATGAAGTGAAATTTTGATTACATGATAGGAAATGCTTTTAGCCCACTTCCAATCATTGTCTCTAAATGCAACCTTGTCACCTCTAATGGAATAAAATGCCAGTCATTAAATCGGACATGTTCCTAATATTTAGAGTTACTTTTTTATGTTACATTTTACTTTTTGGTTGAGTTATAGGTACTAGGTATATGGGAATATGGTAGAAATTTATCTCCAGATAAATAAAAGTAGTATGAGTCTGTGGTGGTCCAAATAGTTCATATTCTCACTCAGTATGGGAGCACTGATGGCTTAACAGCAAGGAGTTGTGTTGCCAACCCAAAAGCAGTTGGTTTGAATCCACCAGCTACTCCACAGGATTAAGATGGGTAATCTCCTCCAGTGTAATTTACTCCCTTCAAAAACTTATCAGAGGGTCAGTTGAGTTGGTTCTGACTCAATGATACATAAAAACAACAACTAAAAAGTTAGGAATCCACGACTACCAGAGACACAGTAGAAGAAAGATCTGGAAATTTATTTCCCAAAAAAATTACCATTCTAAATTACCAAACACAGTGTTACTCTGACACACATGGGGTCATTATCAATTATAATTGACTCAATGACAAGTATTACTTAAAACTCAGAATTCTTGGTATATTTAGTACCAGATATTAGTCCATTTCCTATATATCATCTTATAAACATATAAATACATATGTTTCCATTTGCAATAAATGTGATCCAAGAGAATGTGGAAACTTTTAAACAGTTTAGTTCATGTCCACATACAAGCAAAACATTGCTAAAGATGAGCCAAAAATGGGTAGAACAAGTACTTTGGCAGGGAACTACCAGAAGTTAAGGCTGGTGTTAGCAAAAGCTGTGACAACAGGGAACACTAGTGATCTAGTGGTAAAGAGCTGTTCTGCCATCCTAAAGGCACACAGTTCGAATCCACTAGCTGTTCCATGGGAGAAAAATGGACAATCTCCTCCTGGGTGATTTATTGCTTCTGAAAGCCCACTTACTAGTCAGCTTTGCATTGGTTCTGACCCAAGTGCATCTCTGATTGCATTTCAGATTAAAAGAAAATATAATTACTACTCTATGTTGGTACTGCTGCTATGTGCACAAAAATCCCACTTTACTTCATATATCTGCTGTGAAGACAGATAGGCAAACTTGTCCTATACTGTGCCGTCCTCAAGACTTCTGATGTTGAAGCTGTTACAGGAAGTATGTTAATCCATCCTGTTGAGAGCTTTCTCCTCTATCTCTGACTCTCTACTTTTCTCAGCATGGTCTTTTTCCAAGGACTGCCTCTTCTTGATAACACGCCCAAAGTATGTGAGATGAAGGTGCACTATTCCTTGCCTCTAAAGAACACCCTAGTTGCACTTTCTTGCAATTAAGGTTTGCTTGCTTGTGTGTTTGTTTCTCAGTTCTAAGTGACTGTATGTACTCTTCTCCAACACTACAATTTAAAGCACTGGTTCTTCTGTCACCTATACTCTTTGTCTAACTATCAGCAGGCACAATATGATACCATACAGTTGTCTTTTGTTCTGTTTGAGTGAGTGGAGTGTTTCTTGATTCCTATACATGATTTATATGAGTTTTGCTAAAGGTTATAGAATTCCTATTCTTCCAGTGTTATTCATAAGCTTATTATGAGTCACAGAGTCAAATGACTGCACAGTAAATAAAAGACAAATTAACATTTTTTCCTGATACTCTTTGCTTTCAGCTGAGATCCATCTAATATCAGATATGCTATTACTTATTGTATATTCTCTTTTGAATTCAAATTGTGATTTTGACAGGATTTTTTTTGTCATTGTATACTTCTACATTTTTTCTTGTTATGTGCCACCAAGTAACCTGCAACTCATAGTGACCATATGTACAACAGATCTGAAAACTGAGCCAATCTCATCATCTCTGACAGACCTAATGCCATTTCTCCAGTCACTGAGTCAGTCTATCTTATCCTGGGTTTTCCTCTCCTGTGCTGTCCCTCCACCCTTCCAAGCAATGTTCTTCTCCAAGGGCTGGTCTATCCTGATCACATGCTCAAAGTATGTGAGGCAGAGTTTCAAAATCCTTGATCCAGGGATCAGCTTGGTTTCACCCACAGAAGGACTGACCCATTTATTCTCCTGGCAGGCCACAGTATGTTCACACTCTTCTCCAGCATCTTTAGTAATTGCCCAAATCTCTGATGCATAGCAGATAATTGATAAAACCAAGGCCTGGATCAGGCACACCTTAGTCTTCAGACTGACATTGTTGCTCTTCAGTACTCTAAAAAGGTCCCTGACAGCAGTCTTTCACAATGCAATTTTTCTTTTTGTTTCTTGACTGCTGGTGCCAAGAGTGGTGATTGTGGTGCTGAAAAGCTTAAATTGTTAATAATCTCAATCTCTTCTCCAGCAGAAAACTGCCAATTGGCCCAATGTTATGAACCTTTATTTTTGTGATATTGAACTTCAATCTATATTGAAGACTACAGTCTTTTATCTTCTGCAACATATGTCTCATGTCCTGCACAGTTTCATCAAGCAAGTTTGTGTCATCTGTATAATGCAAGTTGTTGCTGAATCTTTCTCCAATCTGGATGCCACATTTATCCTCATAAAGTCCAGCCTCCCAAACAACCTGTTCCGCATATAGATTTTAAAAGTATGGAGCTAGGATGCTTCCTTGACATACATCTTTCCTATTCTTGAACCATGCACAGTTTCCCTGCTTTGTGCTGACTATTGCTTCCTGGTCCATGTGTAGTTTTCACATGAGCTCATTATGTGTTCTGAGATACCTGTTCTTCTCAAGGTTAGCCACAATATATTATGATACACACATTCAGCATTCTGTTGGATTATATTTCTTGAGAGTGAATCTTTACCAGATAGTTGGTCAATTGCCTGTCTTCCAATTTTTATTTTTTTAATTTTTTTGCATAGCCAGGTGAGCATGTTCACAGTTTCATCTTTTATTGAAGCACCTCTGCTGTTACTCTGTAGGTTTACCTTCAAGTATTGTGTTCTTCACCCTACCCTAATTATTTAAGAGTTTAAATGTAAATCTATTCTTTTTTGGTACATTGACTCTGTGTGTACCTTCAATCTTCTGATATTTCCTGGACCATTCGATATTTGTCCATTCATCTTTTGATTTCTGGACTGCTGGTGCCAAAAGTGTTGATCATGGAGCCAAACAAACTGTAATTGTTAACAACCTCAACCTCTTCTCCATCTATCATTGTGCCACTAATTGGTAGGTATAGACAAGGTAATATTCTAAAACATTTCTTATATTAACTTTCTTAAGTATGGCAACCATTCAATGACCTATGATTCTTAATTTCATTTATCATCTAGGATACCTAAAAGTATTTTTGAGATAGAAAATGTTGGATTCAAAGTTTAGATACAAATGTGTTGTTGTTGTTGTTGACTGCCTTTGAGTTGATCATGACTCAAAGTGACCCCATGAACTTAAGGTCTAAAGCCCTTCTATAACTATTGACATTTATCAAAGTTCACAGAGCATTTGGAGGCATGTTGTTGAGGAAGTAGATGCCACTGCTGCTTTCAAAAACATACCGAAAACAAGAAGTTAAATAATACTTCAATTACTAATAGCATCAATATACTAAAAAAATAAAACCAGTATTATTTATGCATATGATAGTCTAGTATTAGGAGTTTTTTAACAAATAAAAAGTAAACAACACAAAACAAAAACAAATATAGAATTTTAACCTTCAGAGATTTGCCTATTAAAGTGGAATACACACACACACACACACACACAAACACACAACTATGATGATTAATATTTCTGACTTTCTAAATGTCCTTTGTAAATAATTTACAGGCTTATTCGCTCTATAGAAAATATATGCACTTGTTAATTAAACCTGACTTCATATCTATGACTGATATTTTAAGGGTCAAAATTTTCTTTATAGTTTGCATCGAGGTATACTGAACTTAAAGGTGATGACTTGAATACTGAAGGGCAAAGTAAAACAAAATAGGAAATTCAAATATATTCAAGCATCTATTCAAGGCAAATTAAGTCTGGACAGCGTGAAATATTATGTTAAGCATGCAACTCTTCCTATTCTTTCTTAATTTCCCTAATGTGTTTTGTAAGGAACTTACATCACTGAAGATTCAGACAATCCCCCTCCATTGTGGACATGAACTCTTGCCAAAAGGTGGTGAAATAATATGAAATTACCATAATTTTAAATAAAGCTTCTTCAGTTTTAATTAAAGCTATTAATACCACATGAAAGAGTTTTCCTTTAATAAACAATTCATTACCACTTAACCTTGAATCTTACTCAATACAGACACATACATTTCCAAGGATGTTTGCCTTTTAAACGTTCTTAGAAATGAGAGTAGTTGTATATTTAGAATTTGAGGAGTATGTAAGTCTCAAATACTAAATATATTGCCTTTCATGCATTCAAAAAGCAATATGGTATTGGAATCAGGAGCTTGCATATTTATTTCTTTGTTAACACTTATAAGCAGAGACAGGTGTTGGATGGAGATTAGGAACCGTGTGTTACCACCTGTGCAGTCATTCGTTGGCATTGTTTTTTGTGAGACCTAGCAGCGCTATTGACTTCACTGAAATAGTTATTGCTTAAAGGGCTCTAGGACCTCTGAAGGTATAGTCCGTTAGGCATTTCAATCCAACACAAAAAATTTGTAAACAAATTGATTCAAATCTACCAGCCACTCTGAGGGGAAAAATAGACCGACAGCTTCCTCTCTTGAAAATGGATGACACTGGGAACCACTGAAGGATCAGAACTGACTTGATGATCGTGAGTGAATGACACTGGGAGGTGTGCACAATTTATTACTAATTGGAAGATTCTGATGTACTACATGTCTTCAAGACAGATCTTTTGAGATTAGTAATTGATAGTTTTAACTTCAGTGCTGAAACTGATACCATCTCTCTTAAGCGAAGCCCCCAAGCCCTATTCAACTAGAGAAAACACAACGATAACCTAAAACCCCAACAATAAAATCCAAACACAAAACACAAGCAAAACAACAATAATGAGCCTAAAAATCCTTACTCGTTATCTCAAGTTGGAACAGACTCATAGCTGGCCCTCCAGCAGGTTTTCTTTCAAAGGCTGTAATCTCATGTAAGAGGATGGCCCATCTTTCTCCTTCAGCCTCATTTGTGGATTTAAATTGCCTGAGAGAAGCCACCTTTGGATTAGCCGACTACAGACTACAATTTAAAATACCAACATATTCAGAAAATTTCTGCATCATCATTTCAACCTAATATTTTTTCTCATAAAAGTTAATGATGCTTTACAGGTAACTCTTGCTTTCAAATTATACATACATCCTAACCTGTAGCTTCGTTTTTCTAAAGTTTAGTAAAGGACATGAAGCCATATGAAGAAACCGAAGTTGAATTCTGTAGTATTGTGGCTTTGGCAACTGATTAAATTATTCTGAGCGCTTGCCATTTTTATGATATATTCCTTCTGTGGTCTTGTCATCAATGATTTTAAAAGGTTGTTTTAGTTAGTTTGTTCTTATGTGGATTTGGTTGTTGTGGTGTTTTTATTTTTGTTTTTAATATTACGGTTTTATTTTTAGAAACTAGCCAATCCTTTGTCCATTAACAAAATTGTTTCAGGAAATAAAGTCAAGTACTTTAATAGTAGTTCATGTCACACAAGGGCAACATTGGTGGTTTTATTTTCAGGTACTTAATATGGAATATATTTGTGAAGTCTATTAAGAGGAGACATTTCTACTAAGAATTATCTTATTGTGTATCCACTGTGAGTATAGTACTGCAGAAGATGACCAAAAAACACATGCTGAATACACTTATATTACAATGTTCTCAGCTATATCAAGTATTTTGGAAAAATCTGGTTAGTATTTTATGTAATGCAAAAGGAAGAATGAGAGAGTATGCAAAATAATTGAATTATAATCATGAAGTCTGATTTTCTCTCTTAATTCTATAAACTGTAAGAGTGTATTAATTACACTCACTTTTTTTTATTGTCGTTATTATTAGAAGCCATCCATTCAGTCCTCATTTACTGTGACCCTTTGTTTAATAGGGTCAATGGGAGAAATATGGATCTCTTCCAGTTTTTTGGCCTAAAACCTCCAAATTTCCTGGCACAAACTGGTAATCATGCCCAGGGCTACATCTGTTAGTTGAAACATGTCAAGTGATATCCTTTGATTGCTAGGACCTTTTTATGGGGATGGGGACAACAGACTGAAAGACATCTGTATTTGTTCCTATTTCCAAGAAAGATGACCAACAGAATGTTGAAATTGTAGAACAATATCATTAGTATTTATCAGCAAGAAAAATATTGCTAAAGATCATCCAAAAGTAGCTAGACCAGTACATCGACAGAGAACAGCCAGAGGTTCAAGTTGGTTTTAGAAGTGGCCATGGCAGTAGAGATATCATGGTTTATGTCAGATGGATCCTAAAAGCAGAGAATACTAGAAGAATATCTCTCTGTGTTTTATTGACTAAGCAAAGGCATTTAACTGCATGACAAAGTATGGCTAACAGTGAGAAGACTGTTAATCCTAGAACACTTAATTATGCTCATAACAAAGCTACACCAAGAAAAAGAAGCTGTTATCTGAACATAACAAGAGAACATTCATTGTATGACTTAAAGAAAAAGTGTGCATCAGGCCTGTATCCTTTCTCTTTACCTTTTTAATCTGTATGCTGAGCAAATGATTTGAAAAGCTGGAGCCACTGAAGAAGAATGTGGCAAAGAGGACTGGAGAAAGGCTTATCAACAACCTGCAGTACATAGATGGTACAATCTTACTTGCTGAAAGTGAAGATTATTTGAATCACAGAAGATGAAAGAATACAGCCTTCAATATGGATTACATCTCACTATAAAGAAGACAAAAATTCCTACCTCAGGGCCAATAAGCTACATCATGCTAGAAGATGAAAATTGTCAACATTTTTATCGTATTTAGATCCACAACCAGCACACTTTGTCCAGCAGTCAAGATATGAAAAGTTGTGTTACATTGAGAAAGTCTACTGACAAGGATGACTCTAAAATAATGAGGAGCAATGATGTCAAGTTAAAGACTAAGGTGATCCTGATTTGTGCTATGGTCTTTTTAATCACTTGCTATGTATCTGAGAGCTGGACAATGAATAAGGATCACAAAGAAGTATTGATGCCTTTGGGTAGTAGTGTTGGATAAAAGTACAGAGTATCTTATGGATTGCAAAAAGAATGAGCAATTATGTCTTGGATAAAGTGAAACAAGGGTGTTCTTTGTAAGCAAGGATGATGAAGCTTGTCTTAAATTTTTTGGACATGTCAAGGGGGACTATTCTTGAGAAAATGATTACATGTTTGGAAAGGTGGAGTTTCAGTCAAAGAGAAGAAGACCCTTAATCAAATGGATTGACATAGTGACTGCAGCAATTGATGGGACACCACAATATTTCAGAAATAATAAGGATGGTACAGGATATGACAGGTTTCAGATCTGTTATTCATAGGGTCACTATGAGTAGTTCTCAACTAGGCAGTATCTAACAATAAGAAAAACATGTCAGATAGAAATAAGCAATGTGTATTCCTGCACCATTCCTTATACTTGCTCCTATGTTTGTTCCCATTGAAGTACCCACTATGTAATTGCCAATCCTTCCTGATAAATATCTTCCTTATTATATCCGGCATTGTACTTTTCCATACTTGTCTTGCTTCAGAGACTTCTCATAACTTGTCCAGGATACACAATGAAATCTTGCCATCTTCAATAATAAGCAGCATTCTGACAGTAAATCTTCCAAACAAATCTAGAAAAATACATGTTGTTGGTGTTGTTGTTAAGAGTCACTGAGTTGTACATGACTCATAATGACCCTATGGACAAAAGACCTGAACACTTATATAACTTTCATCATTTATCCAAGTTAATAGGGTTTACAGAAGCAAGCTATTTCAGAAGTGGATTAATTTGATTATTGTTCACCATTATATTATCAAAAATCATCATTATTCTTCAGTTATTCTTATTTGTTATCCAGCTTTCACATCAGTATGAGACAACTGAAAATATTAGGAACTGGGTAAGGTATACCTTTGTCCTAAAAATGTTATCTTTGCTTTAAAGTTTTATAATATTTTGGAGAAGTCTTTTATATTTGCCCATTGGTTCAATTGGTTTTTTGACTACTCTGTTCCTATCTTTGTTTTTGTAGCCAGTACATAAATTTGATTAGTCACATCATTTGGTCTTTCTTGAATGCTTCTGGATATTATTATATGATTGAAAATATTGTACTTTTTAACATTTTATATATTTATTTATATTGTTAGTACTCAGCGAATTGTTAGACGCTTGAATTACAATGTTATTTATCTAGAAGAGCCTCTGTTTCAACTAGGCTTAAAAGTTATTCATGACAGATCATCTTAAGCCATTAAACTACAAAATGAACCTATAATTAATTACATATTTTGCAAATGGAATGGAGAAAGAGAAAGTACTGTAAGAAGTATAACTTTTGAAGGGATTAACTTAATTCAAGACTATATTCTCAGAGATACATATATATTGTTATTGTACTTCCTGATAGATCTTGAGATGTCTATTGTGAGAATGAGTATGATGCCACCTTGCTCACTTTGTCATTATTTACATGTTGTTGTTGTGTTACTGTCAAGTCATAGCTGACCCGTCACTGAGTTTTCAGAGGCAGTTAATTGCACGGGAAGAAATTGCTCATTCTTCTCCTTTAAATCCAGCTGGTAGATTCAAACTACATGCTATTGGGACAATTTATAATATAAGTAGTCAGTACTAGCCCACTTATGTACATACTCCATGTTCCTTGGAGAGGAAATCCATTCTTGGAAGAGTGGATGGACAGCTAAACAGAAGAAGAACCTCAACCAGGTGAGTTGACACAGTGACTGTGGCAATGTAAGGATATTGTGAGGATGTCATGGGATAGAACAGTGGTCAGATTGGTTGTCTGTAGGGTTGCTATGTGCTGTACTTGACTCGATGGCACGAACAGCAAGTTCAGTTATACTCACCAATGCCAAACCTAGGGAGCTCTAATGGCATTGTGTTAGATAGTTGGGCTGGTGATACAAAAGACATAGTTTGAGTCCACCAGGTAATCTGTAGGAGAAATAGAGACAGTCTGTTCCCATATTCCTGCAATTTACATCCTTAGAAACCCTTTGGAAGGTCATGTATGAGTTGGAACTGACTTAACAACAATGAGAAAGACAGAATACCTATAGTATTGACTTTCATGTGTTAAGTTTCATTTTGATAATTTCTAATTTAACTATAACCTTCATAAATGACACATCTCAATTATTTTTCAATTGCCTTCTCATTGTTTAGTCACATCGTACTAACAACTGAAGGTACTGAAAGATGACTTCATTCAAGTCATTAAGATACTCTACTTTCTACATTTTAAAAATGCACTGCTGTTGAGTAGATCCCACTCACAATATCCTTCAAGGACAAAGTAGTTATGCCTGTAGAGTCCCTCAGGCTGGGAACAGACCACCTCGTCTTTCTCATGTAGCATCTTTCAAGTTTGAAACAATGCTTTTTCCTAAGTGACTTTTTAGCTGTTATGCTCACGATTTGGAAAGTAGATGATATGAATACATAACTAATTTATTTATGTAGAATTAAACAATTTTTTATATGAGGGTAGTGGCCAGAAAGGGTGACCCTTTGTAATTGTCCTAAATTCCCTTCATTATTCTATCTTTTCATTCTTTCTCATTTTATTAAATGTCAGCTACTGGCATAGGCTGTAGCCAATTCACAACTCAAAGGTGAATCAAATTCACCAGTAACTCTACCATGCAAAGGTGGACAGCCCTCTTCATATTATGCTTTATAGTCTTGGAACCTGAATTTGGAATGCTCTGAGTTTGAGTTGACTCTACAGATGTAAATTTAAATTTTTCAATTTTGACTCAATTCAAAATACAGACATAAATTTAATTTTTTTTTAATTTTGACTCACTCTAAACTTGAATGCACTCATGAATGCTTCATGTATGACATATACTATTTGCTCTATTTTTTTTTATTTCCCCCTTCCACTAATATCAGTCTAGCTCACTATTTTCTGTTTTCTCTACTCTAGTGCTTATTCTAGACATCCTTCCAAAGACCAACACCAACCTTTACTAATAATTTATTAAACATGATAAGTGAGAAAAAAAGATAAAAGGAGAAGAAATTGTGAATAGCTGGCAGATAGAAATAAAGAAAAGAACATAATTATCTTATTTTTATAACTGGAATAGGTAGAGAAAACAATGTGGATGAGCGCCAGACATATTGGTTCACATGAAAAATAACATAAAGATATGTCTAAACATAGTAAGGGCACTGTTTTCCTTGATGGGGGAAATGAATATGAAGAAGCAGTTTTTGCATAGTAGAAATGGTGTGGGCTCGGATTCTTATCTAATTTGACTGTATTTCACATCTTTAACTTTCTGCTTGGGTCAGATTAAGTAAATTTCTCAACCACTAAAAGACCCAGTATTTCACCTGAGAACATAAACATTTGTGCTACAACGATGTCATATGGTTTAGCTATAATTGCTGAAGTATATTAAAATGCAGTATGTGCTCAACAAAAACAAAAATAACATTGTTCTGCTGAGGACAAATTATATTATGCTTCTAAAAAGAATCAATGCCACTTAAATAAAGACTATAGAAGCAAAAAAAAAACTCATTTCATGTAATTTCACATTTTCTGAATAGATTAAAAAATTCAGCACTTTGGAGAATAAGACATTTTACCCATCAGCCAATTCCAGATGAAAGTACATCATAGTGGCTAAAACAGAAGCTTTATAGTGAGGCACCTGTTTGACATTGGGCAAGTTAATTAATTTTCTAAGGTTCAATGATCTCATCACTAAAATAAAGATAAAAACACCTACATTTTAGGGTTGTTGAGAGGCTTAAAAGAAGATAAATTTTATAACAAAGCTTTTAACTTTATGTAGATACGTTTACACTCATTATTCTTCACAACAAACTATGAGGTCAGTATTATTTTTGTCCTCATTTTTGCAGAAGAAAATAGGGGTACATTGATGAAGGTATTTCCTCAAAGTCACAACTCTAAGCAGATAAAAATGCTGGATTTATTCCGAGGGAATCGGCTTCTGGAAGAGTCTAAACCACTCCTATTGCCTCTCTATGTATTGTTGTTGTTGTTGTTATGCACCATTGAGTTGTGACCCATAGACACCCTATGTACAAAAGCCCTAAACCCTCCTCTATCCTGTGCCAACCTCGCTGTCTCCGACCCACCTACTCCTATTACCCCACTCACTGAGTCGATCCATCTCATCAAGGGTCTTCCTCTCTTGTGCTGTCCCTCCACCCTCCCAAACATGGTGTCCCTCTCCAAGGACTGGTACCTCCATGGAACATGTCCAAAGTATGTCCAAAGATAAAGCTTCAGAATCCTTGCCTCCAAGGAGCAGCCTGTCTTCACCCTCTCCAGGACACAGTTGTTTGTTCTCCTGACAGTCCATGTACATTTAACACTCTTCTCCAGCACCACAGCTCAAAAACATCAATTATCTTTCTGTCATCCCTAGTCACTGCCAAGCTCTCTGCCACATAGCATGCAATTGCAAAGACTATGGTTTGGATCAGGTGCACCTTAGTCTCAAGCTTGATATTGTTTCTCTTAAGGACTCTGAAGAGGCCCCTGAAAGCTGACTTTCCCAATGCAATATCGTGATTTCCTGGCTGCTGGTACCAAGAGGTTGTGGGACCAAGCAAACTAAAACTGTTAACAATCTCAATCTTTTCACCATTCGTAATAATGCTGCCAATTGGCCCCGTGGTGGTTTTGTTTCCTTGATGTTGAGCTTCAATTCATATTGCAGGCTGCAGTATTTGACCTTCTGCAGCAAGCACCTCAGGTCCACAGCTTCAGCAAACAGGGTTATGTCATCCACATAACACAAGTTGTTGATGCATCCTCCTCCAATCCAACAGCATAAGGTGTTTGGAATCACAGAAACCCCAACAACTTGAGACTTAAGCCACCATATCAAGGGCTGGCTAAGGGGAGTGAGGTGTTGAAAGGTGTAGCAGAAGGAGAAAGGGATGCTGGTGGAATAGGGAAAGGAGTGGGTCAAGACACACAAGGCAAGTGTGGGTAGCAACACTCAATCTATCGGTCATTTCTCTATGCATTAGACAGGAATTTATAATTACATGGACATGGTATAAATTTAAAAAAAGGAACAAAATCAACTTTTTAAACTAAACTCGCTGATTCATCGCCATCAAACCATAACTGAATCATAAATGACTTTCCACTGGGTTTTCGAGACTGTAAATCATGTGGTTGTGTTGTTGTTATGTGCCATCGATTCGCCTACGACTCATAGCGACCCTATGTACAACAGCCCCAAACTCCGCTCTGTCCTGTGCCAATCGCACTGTCTCTGACACTCCCATCCCAATTATCCCAGTCACTGAATCAATCCACCTCATAAAGGGCCTTCCTCTCCTGCGCTGTCCCTCCACCCTCCCAATCATGATGTCCCTCTCCAAGGACTGGTCTCTCCTCACAACATGTCCAAAGTATGTTAGACGGAGCCTCAGAATCCTTGCCTCCAAGGAGCCACCCGGTTTAACCCTTTCCAGGACAAATCTGTTTGTTTTCCTAGCAGTCCATGGTATTCTCAATACTGGAGGAAATTGCCTGTTTGTCCCTCAGAGTCACTGGTGGGTTTGAACAATGGTGAGGCACTCCCTTTGGGTTTACAGTATAACTCTCTTCGGACCACATCACCCGAGATCCTTTTTAAACTCTGAAAAATCTATAAAAATATTTTGCCTGTGCTGTGTTAGCCAGAGTGCAAAGCTCTTACTATAATAAGTCCAGGCTTCTGTAAACAAGAAGTAGAAACTCAGAGTCATACAAATTATTTTTCCCATGGGAAAGTATGTTCAATATCATCATAGAATTCAGAGGAATAATGTGAGTTACTGCAATTTAGCTGTGACTTTCATTTAGCTGGTGATTTTATCAAGTACAGATATGACAGGTATTCACAGTGCTAAGAATAATACCTGAACAAAAACAGGAAGTGACAGATTTTGAAGGAAATGACAACAAAATGATTTTATGGTATTTTTATCTGTGACCAAATTCTGCTGCTGATCAGCTCATGATTTAGAATAATTCTTTTAATATTTTTGAGCCTCTGTTTCCTAATGTGTATAATCCAAATATACACTTCTCAGAGTTGGACCATCAAATACAACATACACTTAAAACATAGAAATTTAAAATAAATATTCATTGTTTTGTTACTATACTTAATGCCAGTGAACCATTTCCATTTTGGTTTTGAGTAAGTATCAAAATCAACCACAAGGATGATTTTGATTTCATTTTGAGTGGTGAAATGTTTGTGTAGAATCAGTTTCCTACAAACACATTTAAGGCATAAAATTTAAAGGAATATCATTGTTGTTCTGTACCATCGACTGGGAACTGACCCATATGTGTCCTCCAGAGGATTTTCAGAGTCACTAAATCACAAGGAAGAAGATTAATCATCCTTGCCCTTCACAGCAGCTGGTGGATTTGAACAGCGTGCCTTTGAGACTGTAGTACAGCTTCTTAACTGCTATTTCTCCCTTGAGAGATTGTATTCTAACTCTAGACACTGTACCTCGCTTCTTTAACCTTAATGTAGAGAACTCAAAGCTACTCTGGTTGTGTCGTAGATAGGAAGTTGTGTTGGTAAAATCAAAAGTAGAGCCTCTCTTTAAGGTGATATTCACATATTTACCAATGGCTCTATGGAAGGAAAATGGGCAATCTACTCCCATGTCTTTACAGGCTCTAGAAATTGCTGAAGGGTCAGCTATTAGTCAGTTCCAATAAAATGGCAATGAGTATATGAGTTTAAGTCCTAAGTATAAGAATCATCACTGACTGAGCAAAGTACAATATTGTAATCCCATCAGAGTGAGGAAATGAAGCAGGATGATGCTATGGAACTAAGGATCCTCTTTGAATTGTTTACGTTTAGTCACCTTTTGTAAAACGGTCACCTATTTTATCCTTTTTGTCTAGAATATGTAGTTGTCAGTGCTTTTATTTGGTCCAAATAATTTTTTTAACTTCTTTTATATTCCAAATTATTTTTTGTAATCTGTGGAAGAGAATACTTCAGTACAGGTATGTTACGATTCTGACAACAAATTATATTCAGATTATGAAAAGCTATGTGAGTATGGCACAAAAACAATTAGGCAGTTGGTCAACCTTCATAGAGAGAACTGTTTAGTTAACTAAATTCGAGGGACTTTAAAATGAAGATAACTGAGTTATTAAGGTATCAAATACTTTGTTAATTACTTTGGTAATCTGTGATTATCTATGTTTCCTACAATTATAGTAATAAATCACAACAAAGTACTGACTACAGGCAATGGAAAAACACTGCTTCACATTGCCTGAGACTTTCAGTCCTTACAGTGCATTCCTGGATCACACACTCGTCAAATTCTCAGAGGAACAGCCCCCCTTGTTTTAATTTCTCCCTGGAGGCACAGATATTTCTTAAAGTTGAATATTTACAGGATCATTCTAGCTAAGATTGTTTCTAATTTATCTTTTATCATGTCACCAAGTGTTGTTGTTATTGTTGTTATGTGCCATCGAGTCGCCTGCGACTCATAGCGACCCTATGTA
>NW_006399779.1:18404714-18412501 GCF_000299155.1 Elephantulus edwardii
AACTTCTTACCTACTAAGCCACCAGAGCTCCTTATGCCAACAGCAACTCATGTTAATTTAACTGATAACATCTTTAAAGTTCTGTTGTCAAGCAAGAAACCTTGTGGCACAGTGGAAAGTACTTCCTTGCAAACTGAATCATGGGAGAAAGACGTAACAAATTTCTTTCTGTAAAGATCACAGCCTTGAAGACCCTATAAGCATTTGTACTCTACCCTATATGGTCACTGTGAGTGGAAACTGACTTAATCATAAGAAATATTTTCAAGCATAATGCTCACAGGAACAAAAGTCAAGGCTTTAAGATTATCTTTTTATGGGGGGGACGTAATTCGGTATATTCTTGCCAACTGCTTACATGCTGAGAATGGTAGAAGGTGATTCAAAGAATCATCTGAGGTGGATTAACACAGTGGACTAGTACAATGGACTTCAGCATGGAAGAGATCATTACCATGGTGGCACAGGACAAGGAAAGGTTCATATCTGTTAATAGGGTTTCTATGAGTCATAGATGACTTGATGGTATGTAACAACAATAACAGCAACAGCTTTTGTAAACCATCAATATAAAGTCCTGGAATTCTCAGCTTCTTAGTTCCTCTTTGCCAAATTTTGACATTCATTCTGACATGGCTGGCTCCTTCTAAAGATTATTGTTTGAAAAATAAATGAATTTTGTTTTCCTATCTAGAAATAGACATTAAACAATGAATAAGTATTTTGTTTTAAATATGTATGCTGCTTGATATATAATACATATTTTTAGATACTGTAAAGATAATGTTCAACACATTTACGCATTTGGACTTAGTATGTGCCAACAACTTTCTGAATTTAAAAGTGAAGATAACAGAAATATTTCATTTAAGCCATATTTGACAAGATTAGATTACTGGGAAGAAAAATCTCTTTTGAGCCTTCAGAGTTGTCTGGAGCCTGTGCTTAATTACTCCCCCTACATAAAGCAGGAAGGTTTTATTTAGTCATGTTTACTATGCATTTTTACTTTGCTATTGAATGCTTAATCACTGAAATGATAAGGCACAAAGAATGTCATGTCATTTTTCATCTCACACCATAGAGGGAAGAATAGATTAGTTTATAACCTCAGTTCTGTAACTTTATGGTTTTTTATACAAATTCTCCATATTCTTCTAATGATGAAATAGTACAAAGCAAATTACCTTTTGTTTGTTGGGATTATTTTAAAGGTGGAGTGAAACTTCTTGTGACTAATTTCCATTACTAAAATAGCTTGAGCTGCAGGGATGATCTGAAAGTTTGTGGATAATAAATGGACCGAGGATAAAAGCTTTCTCACTAATGAGAGGGAGAAATATTCCACACTGATGACCTACAGTGGGTTTTATCTTCCTTCGGGAAAAGTGGCTTTCCTTGCCCTTACATTTCAAGCTGGTATTAATTCCTGAAGTAGAAACATTTTTGGAAATAATTAAAGTTTCTTTTTTGAGGTCAGTAAGTTCCCAGAAGGTGTTTAGTTACCTAAATGACAATAAACTTATGTATATTAATGGCATACATTTTTGTAACTCATAGACATGGCTCCCTAGGCTATAGTTCAGCAACATAGTAATATCTCACTTCTCACTGTTTGGGTTGCTTGGTTTTTTTTTCGTAACATACCATGAATGTGGAAGCTATAGTTGAAATTTGTGAAAACGGTGGGTGGATTATGTGTAGTGAAAATTGTTCAAGCATGATCTACTTTTACTGGCAAGAGTTTTACCTGCTGTTGCAGAACATAGTCTTCAGCCATATTATATTTAGCTTGTTAAACAGCTATTCAGGCACGTGTTAGGATGAAGTGATGAAATAAATCATAGCCATTGAGTTACTTGTTATTCTCATCACTTTTTGTTTCCTTTTAGAATACAAGCAAAGTGAGAACCACCATGTATTTTAATCTCCTTGGGAGAACACACACACACACACACACACACACACACACACACACACAGTTGAACTGAGAAACATATTCTCAGAATATTATATTTATTTAGTCCATTAAAATATAAAGCCAGCTTAAGTTTACCTTTTAATGTAACATTGAAGCCACTAAAAGTTACTCAATTTTAGCAAAGGATATAGAGAACCTTCGTACTTTTCCCTTAATTATTCTGAAATTTCTATAGCTATTTTTTCTATTTTTTACTGCTACTGATAGTAGCTATTAGGTGGCCTACAACAAAATGAATGACAGATGAGAAGATAGCCCTATCCTGTGTCAGCCTTCTGATCTCCAACATGCCAAAGCCTATCATTGCGGTCACTGTATCATCTGTCTCACTCATGGTCTTCCGTTCATTCACTGACACACTACATTTGCAGCAAAGAGTCTTTTCCCAAAGGACTGACCCCTCCTGACAACATTCCCAAAGCATGTACCATGGAGCTTTACCACTGCTGACTCTAAAGGGTACTCTGGTGAACCTTCTCCAAGATAGATTTGCTTATTCTTTTGATAGCTCATTAGGACATTCATACTCTTCCCCAACACCACCATTCAAAGGCATCAATTCATCTTTGGTCTTTTTTTTTCATTGTCAAACTTCCGTATGCATAGTAAGCAACTGGCAACAGCATGGCTCTGATCAAGCATGTTTTAATCTTTAAGGTGATAACTACACTCTTTAGCACTTTCAAGAAGTCTTTGCCAGAAGATTTTCTCACAGCAACATTGTTTTTAATTTCTTGATTGTAGCTACTATGTGTGTTGATTTGTTGATTGTAGATCCACATAAAATGAAATTGTTAAGAACTTCATGTGTCCTTCATCTATCACGCACTACCTTGCCATCCATCATAAGGATTGTTTTTTATGTTCTTTTATTGATTTGCATACAATCATTCAGATGCATTATATTTCTGTCATTTACATTATGTTTTATTGTAACTATTGATGCCTTTGAGCTGTGATGCTGGAGAAGAGTGTTGAATGTACCATGGACTGCTAGGAGAACAAACAGGTTTGTCTTGGAGAAGGTGAAGCCAGAATGTTCCCTGGAGTCAAGGATTCTGAAGCTTTGTCAGACATACTTTGGACATGTTGCAAGGAGGGATTGGTCCTTGGAGAGGGACATCATGTTTGGGAGAATGGAGGGATGGCACAGGAGGGGAAGACCCTTGATGAGATGGATCAATTCTGTGAGTGGAGTAGTTGGAATGAGTGTGTTTGAGACGGCCAGGTTGGCACAGGATAGAACGGCGTTTAGAGCTCTTGTACATAGGGTCGCTATGAGTCCCAAGCAACTTGATGGCACATAACAACAACGACATTGATGTAAAACAAATGCTCTATAAGATTACTACTGTGAAAATAGAAGGGTAACTGAGAAGTTGGGAAAGGAGAGGAAGAAGAAAAATAGGATGTACAGAACATGAACATTATAAAGAATCCAGTTAAAGGGAGATCAACCTGGGAAGACTCAAGATAAAGATACTATGACTATTGAAATTAGCAAATAGGAACAAGGTATGTATAACTGTTAGAGGAAGAGAAAGAGAAGGGAGCAGAAGAAAGGAAAATAAATCACTGTAAGTGGACTGTAAGTGGGTGCATTGTGAGGATTTTTGCTTTTTTATTCTGACATGTAATCTATATTGAAGGCTGTAGTCATTGATCATTTTCAGTAAGTACTTAATACCTCTCTTGCAACTCGATGGCACTTGACAACAACAACAACAACAAAGTATCTCTTTCAATTTCTGAAAGAAGTGTTAATGTGACATTTTATCAGCCCCTTCTATATCATTCTAGGAATTCTGGTTGCTTAGAGGTAAGGAATTGGACTGCCAACCCAAAGGTTCAAGGTTCAAATTCACCAGTTGCTCTGTGAAGGAAAGATGAGCAGAATCTTTCTCAAAATCTGTTGGAAGGTCAGCTGTGAACACTTCCAACATGACGATACTCAGCAACAACAACAAATCTAGATCACTCTAGTGGGATTCGAACACTGACTATCACATGAATAGAGACTGCCTATTTTTTTCTCTGGAAGCCACTGCTGAAGTTGAACTTCCTAAGAGGGTAACAGTTCAAGTCCCTATGGATTAATAATGTGATCTTAATTTATTATTTCATTCTTATTAATCATTGTTATTTCCATGTAGCTCTCTAGCTAAATCAGGTTTCCTGTCATGGTGAAAATAGATTCCAGTTCTGTGTATGTGTGTCTCTGTTCCTTTTGTTACTCTTATTTCAACTTCCCATGATAACTCAGCTCAACTTTCAATTTAATTAATTTCTTTTTCCAATACTCCTTCTGTAAAAAGTGACCCCATTCTTAGCTTAACTTGCATAATAATTGCTTTCAAGTAACATAAATTATTTTAAATCCAGTATTTGTTATTGTTGTTAGGGGCTGTTTAGTTGAGCATGGCACATAGCGACCACATGAACAAAAGATCTGAACCCTGCTATGTCCTGAGCTATCCTCATACTTCCTGACACACAAGAGCCCATTGCAGCAGTAACTGTATCAATCCACCTGGTTGAGAGTCTTCCTCTCCTTTACCAGCCCCCCACCCTTCCAAACATCATATTCTTCTCCAAGGAATAGCCCCTCCTAGCAACATGTCCAAAGTATATGAGGTAAAGCCTTAAAATTCTTGCCTCCAAAGAGCAGTCTGGTTGCTCCATCTCCAAGACATTTCTGTTTGTTCTCTTGGTGTCCATGGGATGTTCTCTTCTCTAACACCACAGCCCAAAGGTATAAATTCTTTTTTCTGTCATCCCTATTCATTGTCCATGTCTTGGATGCATAAATAGCAATCAGAAAGACTATGGCCTGAATCAGATGCACCTTAATTCTCAAACTGACATTAGTACTCCTCAATAATTAGGGAAGGTCCTTAACTGTAGATTTCCCCAGTGCAATGCAACTTCGTATTTCCTGACTTCACAAAGGGTATTAATTGTGAATCCAAGAAAGATGAAGCTGTTGACAGTTTCAATCTCCTTTCCATCCATCATGACACTGCCTATAGATCCAGTGAGCTCCCTTTACATAATATAATAATTCAATATTAATCTTGTATTATTTTATTTTTTATGCACAAATTTTATTATTTGTAAATCAAAGATTAAAAGTTCAGTATATTTCTATGTCTATCTATCTAATTGTTGTTGTTGTTATGTGCTGTCGAGTTGCTTGCGACTCATAGCAACCTTATGTACAACAGCTCTAAACTCCGCTCTGTCCTGTGCCAATCTCATTGTCTCCGACACATTCATCCCAACTGCCCCAGTCACAGAATCAATCCACCTCCCAGAGGGCCTTCCCCTCCTGCGCCTGCCTTCCACCCTCCCAAGTATGATGTCCTTCTCCAAGGACTGGTCCCTCCTTACAACATGACCAAAGTATGTCAGACGAAGTCTCAGAAACCTTGCCTCCAAGGAGCAGCCCAGTTTAACCTTCTCCAGGATGAATCTGTTTGTCTTCTTAGCAGTCCATGGTACCCTAAGCACTCTTCTCCAACACCAAAGCTCAAAAGCATCAATTATCCTTCTATTCTCCCTGGTCATTGTCCAGCTCTCTGATGCAGAACAAGTGATTGCAAAGACAATGGCCTGTACCAAACGCACCTTAGTCTCCAGAAACACACCGGTGCTCTTGAGTACTTTAGAGAGTTCTCTAACAGCAGACTTTCCCATCGTAATATGTCTTTTAATTTCCTGGCTGCTGGTGCCAAGAGTGTTGATTGTGGAGCCAAGCAGACTAAAGCTTTGAACAATCTCAGTCTCTCCACCGTCCATCCTGATGCTGCCAATTGGTCCAGTGGTGTCTTCTTGACATTGAGCCTCAATCCATATTGAAGGCTGCAGTCCTTGACCCTCTTCAGCAAGTGCCTCAGGTCCTTCTCAGTTTCAGCAAGCAGGGTTGTGTCGTCTGCCTAACACAGATTGTTGATAGATCTTCCACCAGTCCTGATGTCGCATTTCTCCTCATAGAGCCCAGCCTCCCGGATGATCTGTTCTGCATACAGGTTGTAACGGTATAGAGACAGGACACATCCCTGGCGTACGCCCTTCCCAATTTTGAACTGGTCAGTGTTTCCTTGCTCGGTTCTGATGACTGCCTCTTGGTCCAAGTATAGGTTTCTCATTAGCACGATCAAGTATTCTGGGATTCCCATTCATCTCAGAGTCAGCCACAGTTTGTTATGGTCCACACAGTCAAATGCCTTTGCACAATCAATAAAACATAGATGTTCCTCTGGTATTCCCTGCTTTAAGCTATGATCCATCTAACATTAGTTACAATATCCCTAGTATCACAGCCCCTTCTAAATACAGCCTGGACTTCTGGCAGTTCTCTGCTGATGTGCTGCTACAGCTGTTTTTGGATAGTCTTTAGTAGAATAGAGACTTGCTTGTGTGTGAAATCAATGATATTGTTCTATAATTTCTGCACTCTGTTAGGTCACCCTTCTTTGGAATGGGAACAAAAATAGATCTCTTCCAGTCAGTTGGCCAAGTGGTTGTTCTCCAGCTTTCTTGGCACAACTTGGCGAGCATGTCCAGGGCAGCATCTGTTAGCTGAAATATGTCTATTGGTATACCATCTATTCCTGGGACCTTATTTCCTTCAAAGCGGCTTGAACTTCTTCATCACCATAGGCTCTTGCACATGTATTTAATGAAATTCTCCAGTGTCTGCCAATTCCCTCCGATACAGTGACTCGGTATATTCTTTCTATCTTCTTTTGATACCTCCTGGATCGTTTCATACTCTGCCTAAAGCATCCTTGATTATAGCAACTTGAGGTTTGAATTTGTTCTTCAGTTCCTTGAGCTTAAGAAATGCTGAGTGAGTTCAACCTTTTGATTTTCTGACTCCAGCTCCTTGCACAATTCGCTGTAATATTTTACTTTTTCATCCAGCACTGCCTTTTCAAATCTTCTGTTCAGCTCTTTAGTATCATGAATTCTTCCTTGTGCTTTGGCTTCTCTGCGCTCCAGTGCAATTTTCAGACTCTCTTCTGACATCTGTTTTGGTCTTTTCTTCCTCTTCTATCTTTGTAATGAACGTTTGCACTCTTCTTGGATGATTCCCTTTATATCCTCCCACAACTCATCTGGTCTTCGCTCATTTGTGTTCAAGGCCTCAAACCTGTTCTTGAGATTGTTCTGAAATTCAGGTCTATGTAATATCCCCATTAATATATTTCACATCAAAATATTTATCCATGTCTTTTGCTCATTTTTTAATTGGGTTATCAGACTTTTTATTGTGGAGACCCAGGAGTATTCAATAAAGTTTTGTTATGAGACTCTTGTCTGAAATTGTATTACCAAATGTTTGTACCCAGTCTGTAGGTGTTCTTTACATCCTGTTAGAAAAAAATTTTGATGTGCACTGGATTTAATCTTTATAAGAGCTCATATATCAACTTTATCCTCTTCAGATTGTGCATTTCTGCCTTTATTTGTCAGTCTCTTTATACCCTGGACTAGTGCTTTTAAGTTTGATCCCTGTTGTTAATATATTAAGATCAATATTATTTCTGACATTGGAGCACAGAGATATTCTATTGCTTTCTTGTTGCTGTATTATTAGTAAATCAACTCAATTCTTTGTCATGGAGTCAAAATTGACTCATAGCTGACTCTCCAGCATATTTCCAAGGCTGCAAATCTTACTGGAAGTTTATCTCCTACAGAACTTCTGGTCAGCTTAAACTGCCAGAGAGGATTGATCTTTGCATTAGCTGAACACCTTCTTTGAGACTATATCAGCATTGGTCCCTCATAGTGAATTGTA
>NW_006399779.1:18413074-18424819 GCF_000299155.1 Elephantulus edwardii
GTATGTGTGTGGTTTGATTAACGATAATGTTATGGTTGGTAGCTTTCCCAAAATTCTGGAGATTTTACTGTCAGAAAGAGAAAAAGTTATTGAAACATGGATAATATGCATTTCTATAATTTTGAATCTTCAAAAGTTAGTACTTTAAATATTTGCCCATGGAATTTTAAATCTTTGGAAGCAGGATGGCATCCACTCCTAAACAACATGCTTCCAGAAACTCAAGGCACTTTGATAAATGCTGATAGCTATAGAAAGGCTTCAGGCCTTTTGTTCATAGGGTCACTATGAGTCGTGCTCAACTCGAAGTCAATCAACAACAGCAACAATTTTAAATCATAAGTTATTGAAATAATAGAAAGAGCTACACACATTACTTAGAATCCCTGCTTGAATAACGTTTGGACACAAGTAACCAACAACATCCAGAAGCTTGTAACTTTCAGATTTCACCTAAGAAACATATTTTAATTTCTTCAAAGTTTACCACATGCTTTGTAATTTTTCTAGCCATCTCCAAAGTATTGGCTCATTTTCTATGTTTTAACAGATTATTAATTATGGATCTATAGTAAAGGATAGAACACATAAACTCTCAGATAAGTGTTTGGAAAAAACACCATTGCCCGAAGGAGTTGATATTAGTGCAGTCCTGTTCATTAGTTTAGATATTTTTAACACAGTGAAAATATTTTTCTAAAACTATTAAAGAAGGTCTTGTTGTTGATTACCTTTAAGTCAAGAATGACTCATAGCGACCATATGAACAAAAAGCCTAAAGCCCTTCCACAACTATACATTTATCAAAGTTCATAGTGTTTCTGGAGGCATGTTATTTAGACTCCTTCCAAAAAGAGGATATATTAAAAAAAAAAGAGGATATAGAAAAGTAAATGAATAAATTTCAAAATATCATACGCTGAAATAAAGTTAAAAGTTCAAAGAGGCAAAGTGTCATTTAATTATGTAATTAGGAGATATTAAAGTGTGTTACTCTTTCACTTTTTATAGGTAGCAGCACTGTTGTTAAGATATTTAGCCTTTAAAATTATATATTTAGAAGTTAAACCCGTTGTAAGACTATATTTTTAAGTCATTTAATGTGATAGTTAATTATCATTATTAATATCTTTATGTTTTTGTAAATCCTAGGGTCAAAGGAAGTAAAAAAATCCACAAAAAATGCTTTTTGTCTCTTTTAAACTTAAAAAAGATGAATAATATTCAGAATCAGTTAAGTAGTTAAACTCATAAAACACTACTTTTTTTAGTATATTTCCTTCAAGACATTCAATGTTTGATTTATCAAATACTTTTAAGAGTCTGCTATGTGCAAATTTTTTTTTTAATTTCCCCCAAAGCACTAGTAGATAAATCAGTAGAGATCTTGCTTTCATGGGACATCTGATCTAGAAAAGTAATTTTTTAAATAAAAGAATTAATTGATCAAACTTATTTGAGGGGATGGTGCATCTGGTTAAGTTTATCAGGAAGATTGTGTAGGAGAACATCAGTAAAGTGGGGACTACTTTAAATGAATGGCCAAGGAGGAAACATGTGAAGAGACCAAACTGTCAAGTATAAACCCATCATTTGAACATCTGATGACAGGAGCAAGACACAAAGAGCTTTGCATGTTTAAGTAATAAAAAAGGTCAGTGTGATTAGAACACGCAGCAAGAGAGCTGCATGAGGAATAGATTATAGAAAACAAAAATCCCAAAAGCAAAAACAAGAAAAGCAACAAGACCTCAGAGAGGTGTTGTTGAGGTAAGCCAGGTGAGAAAAGATGTCTCATCAACCAGATGGTAACTGTGAAGAGAGGAAAGAGAAGTTGAGAAGAATATTTAGAGAAGATTCATTTATATATGTTAGAGTCTTCAATTAAACTGAATCTCTGAAAATACTTGCTGTCAATATTACATATTTAAATTCTAGTATATCCCTTCAAACTTGTTAGTCAAATTTGCGTCTTCTAGGTTGCAACACCCCCATGATACATCTTGAAGGATATGTACATGTACAGCCAAGCACAATCAATAAGAGTGCATCTGAATTCCAAAATCAATCTCCATAATAGTCTATGTGTTTCCTACTGCCAAAGGGGCCCTTTAGAGTAGTGAGAGAAGATCTTCACCCTGAAACCCACAGCGTCCCTTTTCAGCAGGAAGTAGCTAAGAGAATACGCCGTCCCCTTTTCCTCATGACTCAGGGTGAAGTCTCTCTCAGGGAGGAGTGACTCGGAATGGCAAAGGATACACTGACAAAGAAGATTAATCAGAACTGGCTTTGACAAGCACTGTGGCATTTGGACAAGAACAAACTGGGAGGAGGGTAGAGAGAATAGTGCAACAATGAATGAGTGGAAGCCCCAAATCTCTGTAAATGTTTATGAAAATTAATAAAATATAATTATAGAAAAAAAATTTTGATTCCCAATGAATACTATTTGATTTTACTTAATCTCTAACAGCCCTTACTAACTAGCTTCTAATGAAAACCACATCTGGATCTTAGCAAGTAGGTAAACCTGAGCTTGTTGAAATTTTCAAGTATGGTAATGGAAATTGAGCAATGAAGTTCAAAATATATAATGATTTATTCTCCTATACGTAATGTGATGATGTTGGCAGCCTTTCAAATGTTGGAAGCTATCGTGCTGAATAAGATCTTTTAACAATCTGAATGATATTTGAATTGTAATCAAGAAAATGATTTGTGAACTTATAGTTTTTGAAAAAAATTTTATAATGCGTCTTTTTAAAACAATATCACAAGCTATTTAACAAGAGAAAGTTACAGTGGAAAATGAGTTTGTGGTATTCTACATCTCTTCCATGAACATAATTATTTCACCTCTGATTTTAATACTAAAAAATAAAACATCACATATTTTATCTGAAAGAACCCCATATATTCTTTTTTTAAGTAAGGAAAACCAATAGCAAACAACATATATTTATAAATCTAAAGTTAGCGTCAAGTGTTTTTATTAGATGCCTTTGTACTCAGGGGAAATTTTTCAAGCTATACTAGTTTTTCACTTTAGTTTAAACATTATAAAGGTCTATGGTGAATAGTCAGTAACAGTCAATATTTATGTAATGTAAGAAAAATAGATAAAATTTAACTTTCTTAAAATTACAGCATATATGTTGCAGTTTTTGTCATTAGTTGCCATGTAATCAAGTACAACTCATAGTTACTCCACAAGCAATAGCTCTGAACCTGTCCTACCCTGTTCCATCCTCATCCTGTCTGATGCACTTAAGCCCATAGCAGCAGTCATTGTGTCAATCAATCTGGTTGAGGATCTTCCTTTCTTTTGCTGACCTTCCATCTTTGCAAGGTTGATGTCCATCTCCAAGTGATAACCTCTCCTAACAACATGTCCAATATGCGTGAGACTAAGCTTCATAATCTTTGCCTCCAAAATAAACCCCAACAACACTCTTTCCAAGATAAGTCTGTGTGTTTTTTGACAGCCCATGGGATATTCAGTACTTTTCACCAACACCACAACTCAAAGTCATCCATTCTTCTGCCATCCTTACTAATTTTCCAGCTTTTAGATACATAGAAAGGGATTGATGATTATGGATTGTATCAGGCACACCTTAGTCTTCAAACTGAAAATCATTGCTCCTCAATAATTTGGAGAAGTTCTTGACTGCAGACTTATCCCATTCAATATCTCTCCTGATAAGTATTACTTTTGGTATCAAGTGTATTGATTGTGTATCAAAATAAGATATTTCACTATATACCTGCTTGTTCATCATTTGATCTTTTAAGTACAGCACTTCTATGTCAATTTGCTCTATTGGGGTACTTGTGAGTTGCTGTAATGCTCAAAGATATACAATCAGTTTCACCATACGACACAGAAGTATCACCATAGTGGACAGGTATCAGCCAAGCTCCCAAGTTAAGACAACACTAGGAAACAGGATTGGCCATAAACTTCATAAATAACAGGCCTCTTAAAACCCTATCAACAATAGAGTAACATGGGTAGCTATAGTAGTAGAGATAAAGGCCAGATTGAAAGTCAATCAAAGTGGGAAGAAACAGCTACAATTATCTTTTAATAACTGGAACATGGAACATAGAAAAAATTATAAATTGTCAAAAAATGAAGTGAAATGAATTAATATTCAAGTTTTAGACATTAGTGGGATGATATGGACTGATATTGGCCACTTCAGCTCAAAGAATCATATTATATACTATGTTGGGAATGAAAAATAGAGGAAAATTTGTGTTGCATTCATAGTTAAAGAAAAATTTCAAGTTCCATTGTAAAGTACAATGCTGTTAGTGAGAATATTATCTATACATATACAAGGAAGACATAAAATGACTGTTATTTAGCTATATGCTCCTATAGCTAAAGCTAAAGAGGAGGAAATTCAAGATTTTTACCAATTTTTTTCAGTCCAAAATTGACCAAAAATGCAATCAAGGTGCATTAATTAAAAGAAAATGCATTAATGATAATTGATGACTGGAATGTCAAAGTTGAAAAGAAGAATGATAGTTGAAAGTATGGACTTGGTGACAGAAATAAGGAAATCATTAATTGAATTTTGTACATTCATTTATTAATCACAAACACATTTTTTTTACAGTTCCACAGTATATATAATTTTAAAAATCATTCAAGACTTCGCCTTCCCTTAAGTTACTGAAAACCACTATATCTCACCAATCGTTTATAAAATAACCATGGGTGAGGTCTTCTTGGGAGCTCTGGCAAGAAGCTGTGCTACAATCCCAAAGGCATGAGGTTCGAGTACACCAAGCTGCTCTGCAGTACAAGAATGAGCCATTTCCTCCCGTGCAATTAACCGCCTACAAACACATTTTTTTAAGCCACAAACTGCAAGTTTACCCCTGGACCTCACTTGTTGGACTGCAGCATAGGAAAATCAAAATGACTAGATCCATGGAAGGAATCATTGGAGCAGCTCAGTCTCAGCAGTTACATCAAGGGCAGGTGCTAACTGTCAAAGGGATGATCTGTTACTCATAAGTTCAAATTGAGCCTGAAGAAAGTGAAAACAAGTTCCCAAGTTCCAAAATATTACCTTAAGACTATACCACCTGAATTTACAAAACATTTTGAGTTTGAGACATTGAACACCAACTATCAGATGAGTTGTGGGACGACATCAGGGGCATCACCCATGAAGAGGGAAAAGATCATTACAAAGATAGACCTAGGAGAAAGAAAGAAAAAAATCAAAAAGAATGACAGAAGAGACTTTGAAAATTCCACTGGAGCAATAAGAAGCCAAAAGGAAAGGAATAGATGCTGGAGTAAGAAAACTCAACAGAAGATCTCAATGAGCAGCTCAAGATGAGAAATCAAAAGTATTATAGTGAAATGTGCAGGGACCTGGAGTCAGAGAATAGAAAGGGAAAAACTCAGTTGGTATTTCTCAAGCTGAAAGAAATGAAAAAGAAGATTCAAGACTCAAGTTGCATTATTGAAAGATGTTATAGGCAAATTTTTTAATGATGCAGAAACATTAAAAAAAGATGGAAAGAATAAACAGTCTCTGCTATGTATAAAAATTACATTATTCTTTACCTTCACCATTATCAATATTTCCAATACTTTATAATGCATGTTGATAGCTCAGTGTATATGACCTCAAATCTTATTTCCTAACACATTTTTATACTATACACACATTAGTCATAGCTATAACCTCAGATTAATACAGTATCTTCCTCTATAATTTTAAACACTACACATTTCAAGCTAAATTTATGCTGTGTCTCCAGAATAAATTCTATTAACTATTTAGTCAGTAGTAACTTACCTTCCTCACAAAATATATTCTACATAATTCAAATAGGGGTTCATTGGTTGCTATCTTTCAAAGAAAATTTTGTAACATTTTCTCCCTCTGAAAATTATTGTATGATTTAAGATCCTTTAAACTCAGAGTTGTTGTTGTTGTTGTTATGTGCCATTGAGTCGCTTACGACTCATCGTGACCCTAGGAGACCCTACAAGAGCCATAGGGACCCTACAAGAGCTCTAAACGCTGTTCTATCCTGTGCCAACCTGGCCGTCTCAAACACGCTTCCACCACTCCAGTCACAGAATCAATCCATCTCATCAAAAGTCTTCCCCTCCTGCGCTGTCCCTCCACTCGCCCAAACATGTCTCTCTCCAAGGACTGGTCCCTCCTTGCAACATGCCCAAAGTATGTCAGATGAAGCTTCAGAATCCTTGACTCCAAGGAACAGTCTGGCTTTAACCTCTCCAGTACAAACCCTTCGTTCTCCTAGCAGTCAGTGGTATATTCAACACTCTTCTCTGGCACCACAGCTCAAAGGCATCAGTTCTCTTTCTATTATCCCTATTCACTGTCCAACTCTCTGATGCATAGCACATAATTGCAAAGACTATAGCCCGGATCAGATGCACCTTAGTCTCCAGCCTGATATCATTGCTCTTCAGTACTCTTGAGAGGTACCTCACAGCCAACTTTCCCACTGCAATTCGTCTCTTGATTTCTTGGCTGCTGTTCCCAAGAGTGTTGACTGTGGAGCCAAGTAAATTAAAACTGTTAACTATCTCAATCTCTCACCATCCATGCTGATGCTGCCAATTGGCCCAGTGGTGAGAATCTTTGTTTTCTTGATGTTGAGCTTCAATCCATATAGGAGGCTGCAGTCCTTGACCTTCTACAGCAAGTGCTTAAACTCAGAGTGACTGTATTGAGAAGAGTAGAAATGTCCTGCAAGGTTTCCCAGAAAGTAATCAGATAGGCAAATCTTTTCTCCTTCAGAGCCGCTAGGGGTATGAATCACTGACCTCTCAGTTAGAAATCCAGTGTCTAACTATTGCACAACAAAGGTACCTCCTTTAGGTTGGAAGACAAGTTAACCAACATATAGTATAAAAAAAACACGTTGCCATTGAATTTGGACCAACTCATAGCTGACAGTCTATTGGGTTTAGGCTGTAAATAACATGAGAGGGATTACTCATTTTTCTGTCCCAAGAGCTGCTAGTGAATTCAAACTGTCAGATGGATGAAGCTTTTGTGTTAGCAACACAACTCTCTGTGAACTCTTACTGTCTTTGTTAGTGCCATCAAGTCACACGTGTATGACTCATAGGAACCTTATGAACAAGAAATCTTAACCCGGGAGTGTCCTGTGCCATCCTCTTCATCTCTAGAATACTTGATCTTACTGATGCAGTCATTGTGTGAAACAGTCTCTTTGAGGGTTTTTCTTTCTTTTGCTGCCTCTCTTTCCAAGCTTGATATTCCGTTCCAAAGAATTGCCTCACCTAGCAACATAGCACAAGGATGTGAGGCAAAGCTTCATCATCCTTGCCTGTGAAAAGCACCCTGTCTGCACTCTCTCCAATAGATATCTGTTTATTCTTTTGATAATCCATGAGATAGTCTGTTCTTTTCTCCAGCACCACAGCTCAAGAAAGTCAATTCTTCTGTCATCATTGTCATTTTCCCGCTCTCAGACGCATAGCAAGTAATGGAAAAAAATCATGGATTGGATCAGGTGCCCCTTAGTATTCAAACTGACATCATTATTCCTCAGTAATTTGGAGAGGTCCTGGCAGCAGACTTGCCCAATGTGCTATGTTTCCTAATTTTCAGCCTTTTAGTACCAACTGTTTTAATTATGGATTCAAGTAAGGTGAAAGCACTGACAATTTCAATCTTTTCTATATTTTTCATAATGTTGCTTATTGGTCCAGCAGTGTGAATTTTTGGTCTTCCTCAGGTTGAGGTGCAATCCATACTAAAGGCCATAGCCTTTGATCTTCCTCAGCAAGTGTTCCCCTTACTCCCAACAAGCAAAAGTGTGTCATCTGCAGTCTTTCTCTTGTCCTGATGCCACAATCTTCCTCATAATGTCCAGCTTTTTAAATGATTTGTTCCACATAAAGATTGAATGAGTAAGCATGAGGAAAGTATATAACATTGACACAAACCTATCCCCATTTTAAGCCATTCTGTGTTTCCTTGCTTTCTTCAAACAAGAGTTTTTTTGGTGTAGGCATAGTTTTAATTTAATTGCATGTGTTGGATCCTTCACTCAAGATATTACTCATTCATTGATAATCAACTTGGCATCAACTCATAGCTGATCCTCCAGTGTGTTTTCCAAAGTCGTTAATAATAAAAAAAAAGTTGTTAATCACATAGGAGGAAATTATCCATCTTTTTCTCTCACTGCAATTTGTGGATTTGAGCTACCAGCCTTCAGATTGGAAGCACAACTCTCTAGCCACTAGGATAAGAGGTCTCCTCCATAATAGAAGATCAACATGACTTGGTTGGTACATGTAGCAGTTATTCTCTCAGTTCAGCCTCTTTTAAGTTTTTCTACCATCTTTTAGTTTTATTTCAATTTGTACAGTATTTCTCTTGGCTTTGAGGTGGAAAAGAAAAATAAAAGTTAATTTTTTAAGGCCTTTTATCATCTTTATGCACCAGCTGGAAAAGGCCAAAAGCAAAGGTGATTGCCAAGAAAAAAAACTTATGCATTTCTGTCAACTTTTGACTGCTAAAAACATACTTCTTTTACAGCAGCCAGCAATAATGAGATTTGGAACCAAAAAGCAATGAGTCTGTCCTCCTTTCCAACTTGTATCATGTTGTGCATTTGGAACCAAGACCTAAGATATTTGATTCAGTCTGGTTAACAAAAGAAGCATAGTGGTTTATGATGTTTTCTATGTAAGTGATTGGTGGAGTATAAGACTGTTAGATATCATTTGACAAGATCTTAAAAAGAATTTATCAAGTTTTCTCAATTTGTACAGTTTTGATTCTCTTAGAAAACAACCACTTCAGATTCTGGAAAACTAATCCATGTGAAAATGGGTAGACAGGAGTTGCATATAATTTCCTAATTAGAACACAGCCAAATGCTCCAATGATTCAATCTTTGTTATCTTATCAATTATATAACAATACTCATGGATTCTTGACAAATATGTGTAAGTACTATTTTGTACCTGTGAGAATGAGAGAGATAAGTTTAACTATGAGAAAGTGTCTCATATGCATATAAATTTTAACAAATGTAAACAATCTTCTAGACACACTTTAATAATAATTAGCTCACCACAGGGCCACAGTGTTTTCCAGTACATTTCATTTATTTGTCAATTTGGAAACCTTGGAGTGGAACACAGTGCAGTTGAACCCTGGTAATGCATTGTTTAAAAAGCTAACTGTGGGGTTTGGGGAGGTGCGGGGGGGGGAGATTGTGTACCAATGAGGGAGTTTTTCTTTTGCTTTTCAAGGAGAGGAGCAAATGGGGGGGGAGGGGGGAGGGGTTTGTGCGGGGAGAAGGGTGCAACAATGAATGAATGGAATCCCAAAATCTCTGTAGATGTTCATTGAAATGAAAAATAAACAACCTAAATTTAAAAAAAAAAAAAAAAGCTAACTGTTAAACAATAAAGGTCCAAGGTTCAAATTCACCAGCTGCTCCAAGGCAGAAAAACATGGAAATCTGATTCCCTTAAGATTCAAATAGAGAAGTGTTAGTTTGAGCATGTAAAATTTAAGTAAGAAAAAAAAAATAATCCTTGCGAATTTTAGGGTAGTCTTACTCTATTATATGAATTTTTTTGTGGATGAGAAACAACTGAGGGTACACAACACAGAAATGGTCAGGATACATGGATGGTGGCAACAATTAAACCAAAGGCTGAATCAACCCAGTTGTTGTTAGGTACTACCAAGTTAACTGTGGCCCATAATAATCCTGCGGATACTAGTTCTTAACACTGCTCTATCCTGAGCCAATCACACTATCTCTAACACACCAGCCCTTCATTATCCTAGGCTTTCTGTGAATCCATCTCATCCAGGGTCTCCCTCTCCTGTGCTATCCCTCCAACCTTCCAAGAATGACGTTCATCTCCAGGGACTAGTCCTTCATGACAACAGGCCCAAAGTACATGAGATGGATCTTCAAAATTCTTGCCTACAAAGAGCAACTTGATTTCATCCTTTCCACAACAAACCTGTTTGTTCTTTACTCAGAAGGGGCTATAGAGAGAGCTAGAGCTAAATCTAGATCTAGATCTATTTCTAAAGCTAGATCTAGAGGTAGAGCTAGAGGTACAGGTAGAGCTAGAGCTAGAAATTAATTCCAGAATGTGAAAGTTATACCATCAGTATTAATACTATTTGAGTCATCCATTGACACATCTATCTTGTAAGAAGCGCAATTAGAGTGTTCCTAAGAGGCCAGAATGCTGAAAATGTGTCTCACATGTTTTGGGGTTGTTCAGGTTGAGGATTGTCTGGTTAAGTGAGAGCTTGGAAATAGATATCCTAGAAAAGGAACAATGTCAGTGAAAGAAAAAGCCCTTCAATGAAACAGATTGACAAGAGACAACAACAATGGCTTTGGCATAACAGATCATGATGATGGTGCAGGATAGGACAAGGACCAGATCCATTGTTCATAGGGTCACTATGAGTTAAAGAAGTCTTCATGGGACTTAACAAGGTAGAGATACAAATAGAGGTATCATGTTTTCAGAGTCCATAAATTACACAGAAGGAGATTGTTCATCTTTCCTCAATAAAACTGTTGATAAATTCAAGCCACAGTCTTTATATAAATATATACACAACTTCAAAAAAAAATACAATTCAAACTTGAAGTCACTGCTGTCTCTTTGGTTCCAACTCATGTTTCTGAGATTGTAAATTGCAACAGGAAGAAACTATCCATCTTTCCGTTGTGAAGTTCATGGTGAAGTCCAACCACTGGAGATACACCATCTTTGGGTTAATAGAACAAAAAGCAACAGAGAAAATATGAAGAAAAGTTTCACTTGTGGTTCTCAGGGTCTGCTCCTGCACTGTAAAGAACAGTTGTATGACTTACAAGGTGCATGGAGCTGCAGAACTTTTGTGTAATCAACACTGAACTGGATGCTATATATTTGTCAGTAAATAATCACTTTTCTGGGGTTACATTTACCTATTGTGAAGTCTAAAACATTTCAAATGTGACCAGTTTTAAGATACCATATCTAAGAATATTGGATATGGAACTATAAAATGAATATAACTGCCTTCTGATCATTCTTATAAGTGGCAAACATTGAAAATCATTACAGTGAATTCTAACAGGCCAAATTTGGAAGGTAGACAGCTTTGAATTTGAGGAATACTTCGATCTTTTACTGGATTATGAATTATATTTTGGTCAAGTAGCATAATCTCTATTTTACTTAATTTCATTTTTAAAACAGGAATAATAAATTGTGTATCTTTTAATGTAAGAATCAAAGTTGTGAACAGGAATGAAGCTAAAGTGTTTTTCATGTGACCATATGCTGTCAAATCAATATTTAGGCCAAGATTTTCTATGGATCTGAATTAATGTATCATATTTCTTAGCAACATCACTATCTCCAAGAGAGTCTCTTTTTCCTCACAATATTGTGAGATATTTTTGTCTCTTCAATATAGCCTTTGCCTTGCATTTAAAGACAATATTATACACCAATTTACTTATTTTAACACTGGACTAACAGAGTTTGACATAATAATCTTTCTATGGGTGGTCTATAAACTGAGATCAATGAAGGTACAACAGATTCATAGTTAACACACTTGTTCCACTCCTCTGTCTTTGTAATTAAAATTATTACTACTACCAATATTGCTGTTACCATTGCTGGTTGTATAGTGTGATTTATTATTTATTTATATT
>NW_006399779.1:18424974-18428985 GCF_000299155.1 Elephantulus edwardii
AATTTTTTATTTTTATGATATATTCTTTATTGATTTGTTCTTTTGAGCATGCAGAGCACAAACACTGAAAGCCATGTAGTTTAGATCCAGATAGGATTTTTTCATGCTGAAATATTAAATGCAGTTTAATTGAAATGATTTCTTTATCACTTGAGTGACACGCAGTCAGTCTTCCATATCACAGTGGACAATGGTAGGGACCTCTGGTGGCCTAGTAGTAAGAAGCTGTGCTGCCATCATGAAGTCACATGGTTTGAATCCACCAGTTGCTCAGCGGGAGCAAGATGAGAAATCTCCTGTGCAATCAACCCGCCTGTGCGAACCCACTGGGGGATGAACTATGGGTTAGTTCCAACTCAACAGTACACAGCCACAGCCACAATTACATATCTATGAATGAAAATCACAGTGGATGTTTTTCTCACTACTTGAGTAAATTTAACATGTATCTCAGAATTCCGTCTGTCTGTTTTCATTTTATAGTCTTTCTACAAAGACTGTATCCAATTTACTGTTAAAATTTCACCAAAATATCTGTCTTCCTATATTTCATCCCAGTACTCCCAGCTGGATAATAGCATGCACTGAAATAAATAATTCCTCCTTTACTCTGATAGTTGTTCCATTCTGATATGTGCACAAATTAACCTATTCCCCCTTCGTATGGCTGTAAATATGTATTCCCTTTAATCTTTCCTGATAAGACAGCCCTCTAATCAATTTTGCTGCTCTTATTTCATAGCTAAATTCAATACTTTCTATAATTTAACTCTTAGGAGAGAGCGGACCAGATTGAATGTAATGCTTTTAAGTCTGAATTGGAAGGTTTAGAGGCACACTTAGAAAACCACTCACTGTAGTAAATGGAGATTAACCTGAAAGACATTGATTTTATCTTGATATATATTCTGAAGCTCATTGGTGTTTGAACACTTTTGGCTCCTGTGTACCTAAAAGCAATAATACATTTTTTCTGGCTTCTCAAGAATTAATGAAGCTTCCCATATCCATCATATTTGTGCTAAGTCAATAAACCTCAGGTTTTGAAGGTTGCTGTAATGCCTGTCAGAGATATTTGTTATTTGGATATATCTTGCTTGGTCACTGGAGTTGATGGCCTATTATTCTCTGGATACTGAGACACAGATACTAGAAGACTTACATAGTGATTAGTACAGTTTGTAAGAGATACTGAATATGTTTTTATTTTATATGTAAAGGTGTTTATGAGTGTGAGGTGATGGGGATGCTTAATATTTTAATTTACCAATTATTAGTAATTGTCAAGGTTTACACTATTGAGACAACTGATTCTTTTGTCTTTGAAGAAGAATTTTAAAATACTTCCTTTTATATTTTTTTATAGTAAGGGACATTTTCTTCCTTTGCCTCTTAAATATCTCTTCTAGGCAAATGGATATTATTGAAGTATAATGTCCAAACTGATAAATGTATGATGATGGTGAATATGTAATTTTTTACTGAAGAGTATAACCTGGTTCTACCAACTTCCCAGGCCCTTAAAATATATAGCAATGGTACTTTATATCTCACAAGAACACATTGTCTTAAACTTGGAACCAGCTTGCAGCTAATGCTTCAACAGCTTTTCAGAGGCTATGTGTTGTAGACCAAGGGTAAAGCACTTTTATAATTATTAATAATGAGACAGACTACCAGGAATGATACAGAACCGAAAGCTTGAAAAATAGGGGGCCAGCAGTTCTCCTGACTGGTCAAACCATGCCTGTGGGTATTTAATGATAATCATAAGGAAGGTAAACAAAGTAAAATCATAAGGAAGTACAAAATAAAAACAAGGGACCCTGGGCAAGTCTTTTGCAGATAAGGACAAGTACCTCTTTATGCTTATCTTAGGAGAGAGGGATTCAGTGCCACAGGGTGACCTTCAGCTTTTATTAAGCCTCCCTCATATCCTGATATGATGTCTTTGAGCTGTGGTGCTGGAGAAGAGTATTGAAGGTACCCTGGACTGCTAGGAAAACAAACAGATTCATCCTTGAGAGGGTTAAACCAGGCTGCTCCTTGGAGGCAAGGATTCTGGGGCTTCGTCTGACATACTTTGGACATGTTGTAAGAAGGGACAGGTCCTTGGAGAGGGACATCATGCTTGGGAGGGTGGAGGGACAGCCCAGGAGAGGAAGGCCCTCTATGAGGTGGGCTGATTCAGTGACTGGGTTAATTGGGATGGGAGTGTCGGAGACAGTGTGGTTGGCACAGGACAGAGCAGAGTTTAGAGCTGTTGTACATAGGGTCACTATGAGTCGCAAGCAACTCAACGGCACATAACAACAACAAGGGACATTTTCTTCCTTGGCCTCTTAAATATCTTTTCTCAGGCAAATGGATATTATTGAAGTATGATGTGCAAACTGATAAATATACGATGGTAAATATGTAATTTTTTA
Organism: Elephantulus edwardii; assembly: GCF_000299155.1. Classification (NCBI taxonomy): domain Eukaryota; kingdom Metazoa; phylum Chordata; class Mammalia; order Macroscelidea; family Macroscelididae; genus Elephantulus; species Elephantulus edwardii. The sequence goes on from NW_006399779.1 coordinate 18,427,404, forward strand.
ACTGAAGAGTATAACCTGGTTCTACCAACTTCCCAAGCCCTTAAAGTGTATAGTAATTGTACTTTATATCTCTCAAGAACTCATCGTCTTAAAGTTGGAACCAACTTGTAGCTAATGCTTCAACAGCTTTGCAGAGGCTATACATTTCATGGGAGGAGATTACCTGTCTTTTTTTTCCCCCCTAGAGTTGCTGGTAGAGAGGCTTCAAATTAGGGTTAGCAGTGTAACTCCCTACCCATTGTTGTTAGGTACTATTGAGTCATGTGTGACTCATAGTGACTGAACAGCAGATTCATCATCTCTGACATGTTTAAGCCCAATGCTGCAATCACTGTGTCAATCAATCCTCTTTGAGGTATTCTTCTCTTTGATGACCCTCTACCTTTCTAAAAATTATGTCCCTTGCCAAGGAACAGCTACTCCTAGAAGCATGCTCAACCTATGAAAAACAAAACTTTGCCTCTAAGGCAAGCATTGTGGCTGCACCTTCTCCAGGCACATCTATTTGTTCTTTCGGCAGTCCCTACAATATTCAACACTCTTCTCCAAGACCACAACTGAAAGGCATGTGTTCTCCTGTCATCGTTATTCACTGTAATATTCTCAGACGAACAGCAACTGATAGAAAAGATCATGGCCTATATCAGCCATACTTTAATATTCAAATAGATATTGGTACTCTTCAGCAGTTTGGCGAGGTCTCTGATAGCAGACTTACCCAATGAAAAATGGCTCCTAAAAAAAAAAAAAAAAGAAAAGAAAAATGACTCCTAATCTGACTACTAAGGATATTGGTCATTGATCCATGCAAAGTGAAATTATTGACAACTTCAGGGCTTTCTTCATCAGGATGCTGTCTTCTGGCCCAGTGGTGAGGACCTTTGTTTACTTAATACTTAATACGTGATCCATACTGAAGGCTATAGTCTTTGATCATCCATGGCAAGCTATCCAAGTTCTTTCTTTCAGCAAGTAACATTGCATCATCTGCATAATGATGGTTGTTGATGGGTCTTCCTCCTGTCCTGATGCTACATTCCTCTTCATAGAATTCAGCTTCATGAATTATTTTCTTAGAATACACATTGAATGGATAATGGTTATGGAAAAATTTATATTTCTGATGCACATCCTTTCTGAATTTAAACCATGCAATGTTCCCTTGTTAAGTTTAGACACTAATTTTGGTCTATATACAGATTTCACTTAAACATAATTAAGTGTTCTAGAATTCTCATTGTTCTCAATTTTAGCCATAGGTTGTTATGATCAACACAATCAAATGTCTTTGCATAGTCAATTAAAGACAAGTAGGCCTTCTTCAGGTATTTTCTGTTTCCAGTAGGAATTGTTCTGACATCAGCAATGATATCCCTGGTACTGTGGTCAATTCTAATCCACCTTGAACTTCTGGAAGTTCCCTGTAACTGTACTGTTCTAGCCATTTTGAATGTCCTTCAACAGTATTTTTCTTGCATGTGATACTAATAATACACTTTCATATTTTCCACACGTTATTATAATGCCTTTCGTGAGAATGAGAACAATTTTCTGGTATATCATTTGTACTTCCTGAAATTTC
>NW_006399779.1:18433042-18434902 GCF_000299155.1 Elephantulus edwardii
TCTCTGCTTTCAACCAAGACACATCTGACATTTACTATGATGTTCCTAGTGTTACAGCCTCTTCTAAATCCAGCTTGCACTCCCAGCAGTCCTCTGCCAATTACTTTTCCAGTTGTTTTTGTATAATCTTCAACAAAATTTTGCTTGCACATGATAATAACAATATTGTTCAATAATTTCCACATTCTGTTGATTTTTTTTTAATGAGAATCAATATGAATCTCTTCAAGTCAGTTTAGCCAGGTCATTTTCTTCTAGATTTCTTGACACAGCCTGATGTGCATGTTTAGGCCTGCATTTGCTTTTTGAAATATATCAATTGGTATTCCATCCTGGGGCCTTATTGTTGCCAATTCTCTCAGAGTATCTTGGAATTCCTCTTTCATCATCATTGCTTCTTGGTAATATGTTGTTTCATGATGTTCTTCTATATCAGCCAATTCTTTTGTGCACAGTGACTGTCTATTCTTTCCATCTTCTTTTGGTATTCCTGAATCATTCAATATTCTGCCAAAGCATCCTTAAGTTTTGCCACTAGAGGCTTAAATTTGTTCTTCAGTTTGAGAAATGCTGAATGAATTGGTACCATTTGATTTTTTTACACTCTTATTTCTTTGTACATTTCATTATAAAACTTTGCTTTGTTTTCTTCTGTTGACCTTTGAAATCTTTTGTTCAGCTCTAAAATTTCTGATTTCTTCCCTTTTCTTTGGTTTCTCAGAACTCTAATTGGTTCGAACTCATAGTGAATCTATGTATAACAAAGGAAATACCTTCTGGGCCACCCTCACATTTATACCTGGGCCTATTCTTCTCATTGCATTTCTTCTGTTTTTTAATGATGTTCTACTTTACCAAACATAATATCCTTCCCCACACACTTTCCTTTCTGATAACATTTCCAAAATATGATAGGCAAGCATACTCAGCTCTGAGAAACAGTATACCTATGATTCTTCCAAATCAGATCTTCTCATTCTTGTAGTAGTCAATGATAAAAAAGTCTCTGCTCTTTGCCAAAACCATCAATCAAAGGTTTGAATTATTCTTTGACCTTCTTTATTCATTGTACAGTTTTTATATGCATATAAGGTGATTGAAAAAAAATCATGACTTTGGACAGGCAGACCTTGATTCTCAAAGTGATATATTTGCTTTTTTTGAAGAAGATTTGATCAATGCATTTTATTATCTGATTATCTGAATGCTGCTTTTATGACATAAAACTACCTAATTATAAGTAGGTATACAGGTAGGTAGGTAGATAGATAGATAGATAGATAGATAGACAGATGGATAGATATATAGATGGAGAGAAAGAAAAATATGTAGAAAAATATTCACTGTAATATGTTTTGAGCAATTTTGGGAATACTATTCAAACTTTGGACTACTGAGCAACGCTTTAACAAATAAAGAAACATTTGACGTTGGAAATTATTTCATATTACTAGGATCCACAGTTAAAACTCATGGTAGTAAGAAAATCAATACATATGTTGTGTTCAGGAAAGCTATCACAATACATTTGAAAATGCTAAAAAGGAAAGATGCCATTTCAAAGAATAAGATGCTTGATATTGTATTTTCAATTGCTTTGCATGCATGTAAATGTTGGACAATGAGTAAAGAAAAATGAAAGAGCATCAATACCTTTCAATATTTGTGTGAGCAAAAATTATTGGATATACCATGGATGGACCCAGGCTGGAGACTAAGGTGCCCTTGATACAGGGTATAGTCTTTGCAATTATGTGCTATGCATCAGAGACTTGAACAGTGAATAGGAATGATAGAGAATGGATGCTTTTGAGATGTGATGCTGGAGAAGAGTGTTGAATATACCATGGACTGCTGGGA
>NW_006399779.1:18435002-18445029 GCF_000299155.1 Elephantulus edwardii
ATTTCCGTGTTCTTGTGATGATGAATAATGCTGTTATGAACACTGGTGTACAAATCTCCATTTTTGCCTCTGTTCTCATTTCCTCAGGATGTATTCCAAGTAGTGGAATACCTGGGTCTTATGGAATTTCCATGTTCAGCTTTTTGAGGAAGCTCTAAACTGCGTTCCATATTGGTTGTCTTCCATCTTCTTCTGATGCTTCCTGATTCATTCAAGACATTACCCATAACATCTCTTACTATTGCAACTAGAGTACTGAATCTGTTTCCCCCCCCATTCTTTCCGCTTGATAAATGCAGAACCAATTCTTATCTTTTTATTCTCTAAATCTGACTCTTTCCACATTTTGTTCTAATATTTTGCTTTGTGTTCTTAAGCTGCCCTTTGAAATCTTTTGTTCAGCTCTTTTACTTTGGCATCTCTTTCTTTGGTTTTGAATTCTCAATGCTGATTTCATCATCTCTTCTGACATCCTTTTTAGTTTTTCCTTTCTTCTGTTTTTATAATGACCTTTTGCTTTCATTGTGAATAATATCCTCGATGCCATACTATCAGATTTCTCTAGTTTTCAACCACTGGTGTTCAATTCCTTAAACCAATTTTTGAGATGGGTCTTAAATTAAGGTGGGGAAAAGTCAAGGTTCTATTTTGTTTTCTGTGGGCTAATTTTAATTTTCTTCTGCTTCAATTTGAAATTGTACATATGTATTTAATGGTCTGCTCCATAATCAATACCTGTCCTTGTTTTTACTGTTAATATGCCTTAAGCTCAACCTTAACAATAAATCTTGATCTTTTCTTATCCTATGTTATCTTCATGATCTCTACTCTGCTAAAGCTTGTTGTATGTCCTCTGTCAATCAGTCTCATTGAAAGTCTTCTTCCTCTCTTTCACTGATTCTCTACTTTTCAAGCATGATTTTTTTTCTCTAAGAACTGGCACCTCCTAATAACATACATTAAGTATGTAAGATGAATTTTCACCATTCTTTTCCTTAAGGGGCAACCTAATTTCAATTCCCCCATGAGTGAGTTGTTTATTCTTTTGGAAGTCTATGGCATAGTCAATACACTTCATCAATACCACAATTCAAAGATATCAATTCTTCTTCAGTCTTATTTATTCATTGTCAAGTTTTCACATGCATATGAATCAATTGTAACTAGCATGGTTTGAGTCAGGCACCCCTTCCTTTTAATGAACTTTCCTTTAAAATACTGTGGGTGTGGTTTTAGGTGGAGTTAGTCCTTGGAGAAGGACTTCATGTAGGGAAAGGTGGAGGGACAGTGAAACAGGAAAACCCTCAAAAAGATGAAGCAACACAGTGACAGTAACAATGGCCTCAAATCTATCAGAGACGATGAGAATAGCATAGGATAGGGCAGAGTTCAGATCCATTGTTTCTAAGGTCACCAGCTACTGGATAAAACATAACCACAACAAGTGAAATGAAGCTATTGTCAGCCTTGAGTCTAATTCAGTGTATATTTGGCCTATTGAATCAATGGTATAGATTTTGTTTTCTTGATATTGAAGAAAACACAGCAATAATTTGTCTATTTGCTGTACTGAACAACTTAACGTTGCTGTGATGCTGAACACTATTCCTTAGTTGTGTCAAATTCCCAAAATGGTTACCCATTATGTACAGGTTTTGGACGAGCTTCCAGATTGATTCATGTTGGGAAGGAGGAGTGGCATCCACTTCTTAAACTAGATGCCTCTGGAAACTATACAAAGTCTCTCATAAATGTACAGAAATGACATTAATTATAGAATTGAGTTCAGGTCGTTTGTACAAAGCTTGCTCTGAGTCATATTTAACTCAACAACACTTAACCACTGCTAAATATGACTAGTGCTGTTGTATCTGGAGGAACATTCTTCCACTTTGCATATCAATCTTTATCAAGGTGCTGTATGAAGTTACCTGGGTTTGCTGTGATGCTGTGAGGACATCAAATATCAGAATGGTTTCCCATTGTGGACCGTGTTTGGTGGAGCTCCCAGTTGTAAAACATGTTTGGAAGCAGGATTGGCATCCCCTTTCTAAACCACATGCCTCCGGACACTCTATGAACTTGGAGAAACGATGATAGCTATGGAAAGGCATTAGGTCTTTTGTTCATAGAGTTGCTATGTGCCATGCTCAACTCAATGGCAATCAACAACAGCAACAATCCATACTAAAGCCTTCAGCCTGATCATGTGCAGTGTTTTAAGTATTTACATTTTGTAAGCAAGATTGTGTCATCTACCTCTTCCTCCAAACCTGACACCACGTTCTTCTTTATTTAGTGCAATTTCTTATATATATACATTTCTATAGTCCAGTACTCATATGATTTACTCAGCATCCAGATACAATAGGTGAGGAAAAAGAATTTGATGCACAATTTTCCTGATTTTAAACCATGAAGTCCTTCCGGTTTTGTTTTAGATTACTTCTTATTGGTCTATACACAGATTTCATGTAAGCACAGATACACGTCGGTCTATATTTCTATAATTATTTGGTAACTGGAACCTTAAAAAATTGTATTTAGTATTTGGGAATAATTTGTATATTAAGTACTCTTTTCTTACTGAAACTTTTCATAAATTTTAAAACTCTATATCCACTCTGGTGTGGGTATAATTATTAATAAATACACCATTGTAATTAATACAAATAATTTTTATCGTCTCATGTAATAACAATAGCAAAATTGAACACAGCAGCAAACAACAACTGCTGGTGAGGTTGTGAAGAAACAGGAACCCTTATTCTCTGTTTTGGGGAGTGTAAAATGGTACAACCACTTTAGAAAGCAGTATGGTGCTTTCCCAAAAAGTTGGAAATAGAAATACCATTTGACCCAGAAATTCTACTACTGGGAATATACTCTATAGAAACCAGGGCTGTCACCCAAGCAGATATTTTTATTGCTGTTTTGTTCACAATAGCAAAGAGTTGGAAACAACCCAAGTGTCCATCAATAAATGAATGACTAGAGAAGCTGTGCTACATTCACTTAGTGGAATATTATCCAACACTGAAAAACAAGGAATTAATTAAATATTATACAAAATGGATGACCCTGGAGAACATTATGCTGAATGAAATATTTTAGCACGAAAGGATAAATACTGCATAATGCCACTTATAAAATAAGACTGACATAAGGTTGAAGGGAACCTAAGAAGAGAGGAGATGAATAATGTACACAACATTGAAACAGATGAGGGAGAGAATTATATAAAATGAATATATGATTAGGTATTATTGGCAAGACAAAAGTGCAGAATAATAGCTGCCTAGTAATGTGAACTGGGGGTGGGGACTACTATATAACAATTAGAGATTTTTTTTTTCCCAAAAAGAAGAGCAAACTGGAAAGGGGGGGCAGGAAGGAAAATGTGCAACAATGAATGAATGGAAATCCAAGTTCCCTATAAATTTTTAATAAAATATCAATTAAAAAATACATAGAATTTTTTCAATGATCCAAAGGATATTTTTGGTTCTTTGAAGCTAATGAAACGGATTCACCCCTGATTTTCTGTAACTGTTTTACTGTTTAGAGGATACTTTTTTAAAGTATTACAGAGATTTACAAAAGTGTGACGATACAATATGAGTCCTTCTGAGTTCAGTTTCATTATATCATCATAACAGTTTGAAATACATCCACATTGCTGTGTGTGATTCATTTTTTTAAAAATTGTCTTAGTAACAGTCAACTTTAAAATTGTGTTCTTTTTACGTTTTTATTGGTTTGCATTCAGTTACTCATATTCAGTTATTTATTACATTAATTACAATAACCTAAGGCCATTATTTATAGCCTCTTATTGAAGCCTCACTCTACCATCACTTTCTTTTCACTCGATTCATCTGTTTGCTATTCCCTCCTCCCTCTCCAATGCTTCTTCTCCCTGCTTCTCAACCGTCTATAATTGTTTCTATCTGTGTATAGACCTTTCCTTAATCTCATTTTTATTCTTCTTCTCCTATTTTCCTATCCATTTAATTAGTTATGCTTTGAACATATTGTTGATTAGAATATATACATATGATCTGATTGTCATTTCATTTGATGTTGATCTTCCCTTCTATTCTAATACATTGTTTATTGCCTATCAGTTCTGTTCTTGCCCTCATTTAAAGATCTTTTTTTAAACAATGGTATTATACAATAGTTTTCTTTTTATAACTGAGTTTCTTCACTCAACATAATGGCCTCTAGTCTCATACATGGTGTATAGTTTTACACAAGGTCATCCTTGTGTTCTATTCTTTTAAATTCTTTCAATAATAAAGCATATTTAAGTTGTACCCTTTTTGGAATTGTCTTTTTCATTTCAAGGATTCCAGTAAGCAGATGCTGAAAGAGTTAGCAAAGCAAAAACTTCAGTGAGAGTTAATTTTTTTACAATATAAAGGGGATGTAAAAGTCAGTTAGGATAAGTCTTCAGACTCCACAGTACATTTGAAACATGAAAGGAAAGCTTTAGGATAAAAGGAAGAATTGGATAAGAAGAACTTCATAATAAAATAGACACTTGATAGAAACTTAGCCATATCAATAGCAAGTACTGGGACAACAATTGCTTGGTAAAGAGGTCATACATACTCTATGCACTGAAACTCTCTAATAAGCAAACACCAAGACAGGAACATATATGCAAGAGAATTATTTGTGTCTCCTAGATCAAATGGAAAGCTTAATTTTCTGGATATAATTTATAAAAATATACTCCAGAGTACACTCAATGATGATGTGCTTCTGTGTCATCTAACATAAGGACATGTTGGAGCAAAATTCAGAGATGCAAAATATACATGCCTTTAGAACTTTTCTGTGCTTCCCTTTGGTGGATCTGAATTCCTAGAAGCTGGTGACTTAGAATCTTAGACATTTTTTTTCTTCTAGTTTTTCTCCATTTATTTTGCTCCTTCTCCTTTATTGTACATCTCTGTTAAACTTTTCAGATTGTTTCTGTGTATAAGTCTCCTCTTAGTTTTTTATTGCTTTTGTATAATTGCACACATAATACTATAATTGTACTTTTGTGACTGACTTCTTGTTTTGCTGTTGTTGTTATGTGTTGTCAAGTTGCTTGCGACTCATAACGACCTTATGCACGACAGCTCTGAATCCTGCTCTATCCCATACAACTTTACTGTCTCTGACACGTCTACCCTCGTTAGCACAGTTACTGAGTTAATCCATCAAATCCAGGGTCTCCTCTCTTATGCTGTCCCTCCACCCTTCCAAGCATGATGTCACTCTCCAAAGACTGTTCCCTCCTTTAAAAATGCCCTATGTATGTAAAACAAAGCCTCAGAATCCTTTCTTCCAAGGAGCAGCCAGGTTTCACCCTCTATGACTCAATGATACTTAACAACAGCATAGAGAGAGATCATTTGGCCTAGTGAACAGAAAGTGATGCTACCAAGCCAAAGATGGGTGACTTTAATCCACAACCCTCAAGACCGTTTTTAATTGTTTTTTGTCAAATATTCTTCTAGGTCATATAGACCTGGTCTATCCACTTGCTGTACAGAGGTAACTCGTGGTTGCTGTGAAGCTGAACACTGTGACACTGATGTGTCAAATGTGATAATGGCTACCTATGGTAGACAATGTTTGATAGAGCTCCCAGATAAAAACAAGCATGTTTATCACAGCTTTGTTCAAAATAGCAAACAGTTGGACACATCAATGAATGAATGGATAGAGAAGCTGTGGTATATTCACACAATGGAATACTACACTGCATTGAAAAACAAGGAACTCATGCAATATTAATAAAAATGGATGACCCTGGAGGACATTATGCTGAATGAAATGTCTCAATCACAAATGGACAAATACTGCATGGTGCCACTGTTGTAAAACAGTACTGACATCGGGGTTGGGGGCAGACTGAGGAAAAATGGGATAAATAGTGTATACTGTATTGAAACAGATGAGGGAGAAAACTGTTTAAAAGGGATATGTGATTAGGTATTATTGTCATGACAGGAATCCAGAATGAAGGCTCCATAGGGGAGTGGACCTGAGGGAGGAATTGTAAAACAATGAAAAAATTTTTCTTTCACTTTTCAAAGAGAAGAGTGTACTGGGGCTGGGAGGGGTGGGCAGGGAGAAAAGTGCAACAATGAATGAATGAATGGAAAACCAAAGTCTCTGTAAATTTTTACTGACATTAATAATAAAAAAAAATTAAAAAAAAAGAATATGGGGGGCGGGAGGGGGAAAAAAACAAACAAGAAACTTAGAAGCAGGAGTGGCATCCACTTCCGAAATAGCTTGCCTCTGGAAACTCTATGAACCTGGCAAAGGATGAAAGTTATACAAGTGTTCAGATCTTTCGTTCATAGGGTCGCTATAAATCACCTACGACTCAACTGGCAACACTGAACAACAACAATACAAACCTGTTTATTCTCCTGCCATGAATAAGCATCAGATAATATACCTAGTATAATCCTAAATAACTAAAATGCAAATAGCAGAATTGAAAATTGATTTTCTTACAGCAATTTTCTAGGACCACCATCTATCTAAACATGGCCTTCTTTGAGGTCACTATGATTCTCTGCTTCAACAACAGCTAGAATGAAAAACAAGATGCTTATCAGAAGGAACTCACTGTAACTGCACCACCTAGGTAGAGGCAAGCAAATAAACAAGAGAGAGGTGGCTTTCAAGAAAATGCTTTCAATGAATAAAGAGTCAGGAAAAATTATAGAGAAGAAACAGTGACTGTGAAAGTCTTGCAAGGAAAGGCTGTAATCTGATTCATACCAGATATACACTTGATAATTAGTTACGGGACACTAGTAGTGCTAAGACATGTTATTCCCTTTGGTTTGGCTTTTACTATCATTTTCATTGATCTACTTTCTAACATCCATGCTGCCAAGGGAAGTCCTAACACAAACGGTACCAGGGTAAATCTAAAAGTATATAAATCTTCCCAGAGTACATTTTGTTTGTTTATTTAATTTTAATTTTATATTGATTTACTTACAGAGTTCATAATCACTGTATTCCACATTACCCTTCATTCCCATTGTATTTCATGCAATCATTCCAATTCATCATTTTATACAACTAATCCTCATTGCACTATGCCCACTATTACCCAGTTGCCAGAATACTTTTATACATTCTAAGGAAAGGAGAATTCATAAATAAAAGGTAAAACAAGAGTAATTTTTGTAAAGTTGCATGTAAATGTATTAGAGTAATTAGTAGTGTTATCAAGAGATTTAGTTTTATACAAAAAATGATTTTGTTCAAAATTCTAAGTTCAATAAAAATCACATTATCATATGGACACTAGCTATATATCACAAAAAGCAAGAAAAGAAATACAACACAGATTATTTAATTTTTCATATTGTTGTTGTTGATTGGCATTGAGTTGGGTGCAACGCATAGAGACTCTATGAACAAAAGGCCTAATGCCTTTCCATAACTACTGTTATTTCTCAAGTTCATAGAGTTTCCAGAGGCATGAGTTTTAAGAAGTGGATGCCATTCCTGCTTCCAAACCTGTTTCACAGTTGGGAGCTCTACCAAACACAGTCCACAATGGGAAACCATTCTGGTGTTTGATACCCCAAATGGTACAACGTTCAGCATCACAGCAACCCAGGTTACTTCATACTGCACATTGACAAAGAGTGATGCACAAAGTGGAAGAGTGGTTCTCCATCTATAACAGCGCTAGTTTCACTTAGCAGTGGTTAAGTGTCCTCAAGTTGAATACAATTGAGAGTCAAGACCTAAACTCTCTTCTATAACTACCATCATTTCTGTACTTTTGTAGAGGTTAGAGAGTTTGTATAGTTTGTATATTAACATTTTAATTTTTATTCAAATTGTTACCATATATAATGCTTGTATATTATTTTGCCATATTTGAAAGGACCTTCTTCAGCACCATATGATTTACTGTTTTTCCACTAATTAGAACTATCATTAATTCTTAATGCCACCTATTTTTAAGTATGAGCATTTTATTTGTTAAAAATAAGAAAAATGGTTTACTAATAGGTTTTTAATGAGAAGTTAATAATTACTCCATTAATATAACCACACTACTAGTCATTTCTCATTAACTTAATCCTTACATTTCCTTCAAATCTACATATAGGATTTTAAATTATGTTCATTAGTTTTATACTATTTGAGAACAATAATCTCGCAAATAAATTTACAATCCCAGTTGACAAGGTCTAAAATGCCATTTTGTTCCTAGACTTAGGAAACAGATCCCCTAACTATATGGTAATCATTATTCTGTGATAGGGTAATTATAGAGTAATTGTTCAGTCATTATTGAGTAATAACATTGTAACACCATGAAATTGCAGGGCAGATAAATGCTTGCCAGTTTTTACATACTAAACCATAGTAGAGAAAATCCAATGGCTTTTTTTAAATTTTTTTTTGTTGTTGTTGGGTTTTTTTTCCCCCCATTTAGGGAAAGCATACAATAAATCACATGAAGAAATTTTCAGTATTCGTTGATTTTAGAAATTACTGCTTCATACAAAGTGTATTTGCTTTCTAATGGAAACAAGTGTGTTGCTTTGGTCAGAATAATTAATGGTGAAGACACAGGATGGTGATAAGTTTATGTTTTCCAATTAAGTATTACTGCTTCTTTTACAGGGAACTATGGTAGCCTAGTGGTAAGGAATTGCACTTCCAACCGTAAGACATACAGTTCTAATCCACCAGTTCCACAGGAGAAAAAAAGAGTAATCTTCTGTGTGAATAATAATTTCTGATACCTTGCTCGTGAGTCAGCTATAAGTCAGGTTTGACTCAATAGCATCTAATAACAGCAGCTTATATTACATTATATATTTAAATAAACTCTATTAAAAAACTATCTAAGGATACAATCAGTTCTATTATTTTCAATGCATCTGTCCTCTGAATTTGACAGTAAACTAAAAGTCTTTAATTTTTATCAAGCGTATTCATACATTAAATTTAAGTAAATGTTCTAACTTGTGGGGAAAGAGATGTTGTGAGAAAATGGTATCATAGATCTTCATTTGCACCAGCTTCTTGTTTTTGTAGGACTTTAATGTTATTAAGGGACAAAAGTGGTTTTGAAGGAACTGTTGAGGAATAGAGAAGATTTAAAACTCATAGCAAACAAGGATAATACTTTATTTCTGTGTATATCAACTGCATGAAAAATAGAGCAGCTGTTAAACTTGTTGAAAAGATTAAAAACATTTTAATTTGGACTATATATTAAGGATGAGCATTGCATCGATGCTAAACTTGATGATTGTGTTATTGTCATTGTGTTTTATGTTGAATATTCTTGCTCCTTTACAATATGTGCACTGCTAGTTAGCAACAAAGTGTCACAATGGATAAAGCTTTGGAGTGGTTCAGGAAAATAGTCAACAAAACAACTCTTTGTGTCTACATGTACATCATCTACTTTGTGTGCATTTATATACAGAGAGAGAGAGAGAGAGAGAGGGCTGGAAGAGGGAGAAAGAAAAAGGCAAGAAGAAGAAAGAGAGTTAGGAAAGGACAGTAGATAGACTTACAGACTGACTGATAGATACTGCATAGTGTTGTTGTTTTGTACTATTCAGTCACCAGTGACCCGTAGTGACCCTATGCATAATAGCTCTGAACTCTGCCATATCCTGAGCCAGTCTCATTGTCTCTGACACACCTACCCCTTAACCCCAATTACTGCATCAATCTATTTCATCCAGAGTCTTCCCCTCCTGAACCATCCCTTAACATTTTCAAGTATGATGTACTTCTCCAAGGACTGATCTCACATTGCAACCTTTCCAAAGTATTTGAGATTGGGTATTTAACCCTCACCTACAGGTTTCAAATTAGTTTCACCTATCCAGGATAGACCTGTTTGTTCTCTTGGCAGTCCAAGATTGGACTCTCTTAGTATGTCCAAGATGTTTCTCCAATACTACAACTCTAAGACATTCTGTCATCCTTAGCCATTGTACAGCTCTCTGATGCA
>NW_006399779.1:18452179-18454179 GCF_000299155.1 Elephantulus edwardii
AGGGTATGTTCTTTGTAAGTCCATAAGATATTCAGTGCTCTTCTCCAACATTGCAATTAAAATCATCAGTTCTTCTTCTAGCTTCCTTACTCATTGCCTAGTTCTCAGATGAACAACAAATGATTGAAAAGACCATGACCTGAATAAGGCATGTCTTAGTCTTCAAATTGACATCTTTGCTCTGCAGTATATTCTAGACATTCCTGAGAGAGGACTTACCTAATAAAATAAAACTCCTGAACTTCTCACCCTGGTATCAAGAGTTTTGATTGTAGATCTAAAGAAGATTAAAGTGGGTTGCTTTGTCTCCCAACTAAACTAAAAAGCCACCGTGAAGGGAGAAAATTGCGGCAATGAATGAATGGACATCCAAAACCTCTGCAAAAAAAAAAAAATAAAAAATATAAAAAAAATCATTGACAAGTTCAACCTTTCTCCATCTGTCCTAATGTTTGCTGGCATAGTGAGGGAAACACAGGAAGAATGATTAAGAATATGTTGTTGATGACTCATAGAGACCCTATGATTGAGAGTCCTGAACATGGGTCTCCTTTGTTATTGCCCTAAAATGTACACATATTTAGATTTCTAAATAAAGAGATGATAAGTAACAGTTTTATTGAAGCTTTTTATCCAAAGCATTATATATCTGTCCTCCTTAAATGTGGAAACTCAGTAATAGTAGAGATGGGGCATATGGCTATATTGTGTTTTATAAATTCTGATTATTTGTGCAAATACATATATATACGAAAACAGGCACACACACAAACATGAAATAAGTGTAATGTCAAGTTATATTTGCTGGCAAAAGATGTTAAGATTGAGTGAATAAAATGCATAAACATGTTTCATAATTTATCTTCCCGACTGTCTGAATATAATCTTTATAACTTATTTTGGAAAATAAAAATATGTCTTTCTTCTCTTTCTTTCCTCTGTCTCTTACAGACACACACACTCTCTCGTACACACATACTCATTGAAAGACAGAGAGCAAAAAGGTAAAATAATGACACCAAATAAAACCCACTTAAGCCTTGAAAGCATAGAAGTTCATCCTTGCAAAATTATGAATCTCATCATTATATGGACTTTGAAGTTTTAGAAGTTTTCAGTTTAGTTAATACTATTGATGTAATTGTTATATAATGTTGAGTCAGAACTGATAGCTGACCCTCCAACACATGTTCAGAGGCAGTAAATCGGGAAGGAGAGATTACCTGTCTTGCTCCTGTGGAGTAACCAGTGAATTCTAAATGTATGCCATTGGGATGGTAGTGCAGCTCCTTACCACTAAGCCACTAGTGCTTCCTTAATAGAAACTCTTGCTGTTGTTATGTGTCCTTGAGTCACTTGCAGCTTGTAGTGACCCTGTGTACAACGGCTTTGATCCCTGCTCTATCCCAGGCCAACCTTATTGTCTCTGGCACACCTGCTCCCATTACCCCAGTCACTGAATCCATCCATCTCATTGAGGATCTTCTTCTCCTGCGCTGTCCCTCCACCTTCCCAACCATGATGTCCCTCTCTAAGGATTGGTCCCTTCTGACAACATGCCCAAAATATGTCAGATGATAGTTCAGAATCTTTGCCTCTAAGGAGCAGCCTGGTTTCACCTTCTCTAGGACAAACTTGTTTGTTCTCCTAGCAGTCCATGCTATACACAATACTCTTCTCCAGCACCACAGCTCAAAGATATTGCTTCTGCTTCTGTCATCCCTAGTCATTGGTCATTATCCGGCTTTGTAAAAACATTGGAAATAAAAAGCTTTAAAGACATTTTTCCATTCAATTGCACATTTAATTTGCAAGAGTAGGGAACTTAAGATAAATATGGTTATTAAGTAAAAATCTATGTTGGCTTTTTTTATTAAATGCCTTCATGTGGACTTCAATTTGTGAGCTTATATGACAAAGCAGAACTATAAACAGACATAGATTTAAGAATGAGTATTGCTCTTTTCTTTTCCTAATCAAAACTACTCTTAAAAAGTTAG
>NW_006399779.1:18455578-18469123 GCF_000299155.1 Elephantulus edwardii
TATTGTGCTGCTGGAAAAGTCTAAAACATACTATGAACTGCCAAGAAAATAAATAGATCTGTCTTGGAGAAGGTGAAACCCAGTTTCTCCTCGGAGGCTAGGATTTTGAAGCTCCATCTCACATACATTGAGCATGTGGCCAGGAGAGACTGGACATTAGAGAAGGACATCAAGCTTGGAAGGGTGGAAGGACTTGCAGAATAGGAAGACCCCAGATGAGATGGATTGATACAGTGACTGGAACAATGTGGGTTGGAGTGTTGGAATTACTGAGATTGACTCAGGACAGGGCAGAGTTCAGACTGTTGTATGTTGCTGTGGGTTGCAGACGATTCAATGGCACGTAACAACATAGCCTATTTCTGTCCTCTTATTCCTCCAAGTATTATGTTTGTTTTTAAACATATACTTATAGAATTATTCAACTTGGACTTTATCTATCAACTAGAAATTGTGTTACTTACTCTCTGGAATACATACACACCCACACATACATACATGTATACAACACATTTTTCTAAGTCAATAAATACTCCTGAATATATTCTAAGTAAGAGATGTAGTTGTTCTTGTTCGATGCCACTGAGTTATAATTGACTCCAAGCTGAACCTCGAAGTTTTCAGAGGCTGTAAACTATAAGGGAAGAGACGGAGACTTCATCTTTCTCCCACAGAGCACGTGGTGGGTGTGAACCATATGATTTAGAATTGATAGTGCAACTTCTTAACATTAGGTGGTTAGTGCTAAGACACAAAATTCAATATTTTTTTTTTTTAATCTCGGAGAGACATCCTTAAGAATTATTAGGAAAACCTGAAACATTTCATCAGTAGTGATATTTTACAACATTTTTATTTAAATAATTTTTTGCAAACTTTAAGCTATTTATTCTAGAGGAGATTATGGCAAATATCTTTTGGGTTTTTACAACAAAGATTTATTATTTATTATAGTTACATATTGTTATCAGTGAGCTCTTCATTGCAGGAATTAATATGGAAAAAAATATTTAACTTCACTCCCCAAAATAATCATTCTCTTACAAAGATAGCTCAGAGGATACATTACTATTAGATAGATCAGAGACGTGAATAAAAATGTGTAATATGTAGTGATAATCTGGTGGTCTAGGGGGTAATGAATTGTGTTGTCTGGTTGAAGGCAAGTGGTTCAAATCCACTAACTTCTCCACAGGATAAAGGTGGGAAATTTCCTCTCATGGGATTTACAGCTCTGAAAATCCACTGAAAGGTCCACTAATAGTTGTTTTTGGATCTATGATATATGACAACAACAATATAGGTCATTAAGTGTTTAATGTCTTGCTAATATTTTAGGGAGTACTCTTTAATTTCCTTTGATTTATGGATATGAAATAAGATGCAATGATTTTTTGTAATCACATAGCTAGTAATCACCAAAGCTAAGACAACAAATTGTGTCTCTTGGCTTGTAGACAGAGTGTTTTCAATTCTTTTGCCCTGAGATATGATTTAACACTAAAAATTAATTCTACTGTGTATTTGCTTTGTTAATGCTATGTTAATGTCTGGAACAGGGAAATAACAACCGACAAATTAATGAAATTCTATTCTCTAGCACGGTTATATATTTGTTTTAATAAAGCAAGTTCTTCTTCCAAGATAAAGATGATTGCCTTCTTTATTAGAATTTTTAAATAATGAATTTCCACCTAACAGAGTTAAGATCTCCTAAAGGAAGAAGACCTAACCCTTCTCTGCATTTGTCTTTGGCACATGGCATAGAGTAGGAAATAAATACTTGTTAAGTAGCACTTTACTTTTGCTTAAATTTCACTGAGTTCCTTTGAAGTTCAAACATATAAGTGTCACATGTCTTCACAAACAAACAAAATTAGTGTGCTGCTCTGAGCAAAGATGTAACTGTTCTGTCAGTGTCAATAAAATATTTTTCCATTAATTAGCCGAATGAGATGCTAAAAATATCTTGGTAAGCAAGAATAGTAATTATCAGTCGGTGGATAAGAGGTTGCTAGAGGGCTTTGATGTCACATTCCTTAGATAAGAGTATCTCCACAATTTTAGGAACAAAGGACCATTCCTTAAATAACTGTCATTTCCTTTTGCTAAACAGCAGCAAAATAATCAATAGTCATTATATATGTCTCAGGGTTACACACTTTTTTTCAATCTGAGGTGGGAAAGAATATAGGATTAAAAGATTTGAATTCTTATTGTTCTGTGTTTTAGAAACTCTGCTTTCATAGCTTTTTAAAAAAAAATTTATTCTCCGTGTGTGTGTGTGTGTGTGTGTGTGTGTGTGTGTGTGTGTGTGTGTGTAACGTCAAATCGGATCTGACTGGTACAGGAGGTGATGGCCCCTCCTTCTCTGGCAGAGCATCTGGTGGATTCGAAGCGCCTATCTCTGGGATTGCAGTGCAGCTTCTTGCCACTAGGCCACCAGAGCTCCCTGCTTTCATAGATCTTAAAGAGTCGGACAGATAAGTAAAAGATCACCAGTTTGAGCCCAGGCGCTGTTCTACAGGAGAAAGATAGTTGTCTCCTGTCAATTAATTTAGGACATCAGAAACACAACCGAATGTTAATATAACTTGGAATCATCTGTGGCAATTGTTATTCTCTTAATAAAAGATTCCTAGCAGAAACTGAGGACGATGCCTGAAGCATATGTTGCAGAAGGTCAATGACTGCATCTTTCAATATGGATTGAAGTTCAATATCAAGAAAACAAAGATTCTCATCAATGGGCCTTTTGGCAGCATCAGATTGAGAAGAGATTGAGATTGTTAACAACTATGGTTTGCTTGGCTCCATAATCAACACTCTTGGTACAGGAAGCCAGGAAATCAAAAGAGAAAATGCATTGGCAAAATCTGCTGTCAGTGATCTCTCCACAGTATTGAACAGCAATGATGCTAGTCTGGAGACTAAGTTGTGCCTGAATTGTCAGATGCATAACAAATGATTGAAAACACCATGACTTGAATTAGGTATACCTTAGTCTTCAAACTACCATCATTGTTCCTCAGTTACTTGGTGAGGAGGACCAGACATGGTTATTGGAAGCCTAGCTCGATTCCAGTGGACTTCGGGATTATTGAGAGTTCAGCCTGCAAACAGGCAACTCTCTGGTTTAATAATTAAAGAGAAACCTTTGTCCTTTCTCATACAAAGGGGCTGAGAACTTGGAAGTCTCTCTTCCTGTAAATCATATCTTGAGTTGCTTCGATATAATCCCTTTCATGTGAAGAGTATCATTTATCATAAGGAACAGAATATGGGACCTCCCTTGATCGATTGTTTCTGTACTTTTATGATTCTATGAAAACTTGGGTATGAGATCACTGTTTCTTATGATTCTGTTGAAACCCCAAAAAAATGGGATGATTGTTTAGAACCCTATATATTCTAATAAACTCAGACCCACGGTGCTGCCACAACTTGTCCTGTCTGTGTGAGTGTGTTTTTGTTTTGGGCAGTCCTGTCTTCTGTGTGCATTTTTATCTTTATGTTCATTTCTCCCAAGAATAAGGGTTGCTGTTTGCAACATTTGGAGAGATCCCTGACTGTGATATTATCCATGTATTAAGTCTCCTAGTCTCCTGACTGTTGGTAAAAATGGTATTGTCTGTGAATCTAAGTAAGTGAAATTGTTAACAATGTCAATGGTATTGACTCTGAATCTAAGTAAGATGAAATGATTAACCACGTAATCCTTTTCTCCACCTATTGTGATGCTGCTGATCGGTAGCATAGTGAAGTTCTTTTTATTCTTGATACTAAGGTGTGACACATATAAAGACTGCAGTCTTTGATCTCCTGCAGCAAGCACTTCAAGTTACCATTACTTTCATTAAGCATAGTTGTGTCATCCACAAAATGCAAGCTATTGATAAGCCTTCCTTCAATATTAATTCCACATTCTTCTTCATGAAGTCCAGCTTCTCAAATGGTTTTCTAAGCATAAAAAATTACATATCAAGAAAGGATACAACCTTGATGCACATGCTTCCTGATTTTAAACTGTCCTATGTTCCTTCGATCTGTTCTGATAATATCGTCTTTTTCTATATATAAGATTTAAATGAGCATTATAAAGTGTTCTGGGACTCTCATTATTCTCAATTCCAGTCATAGTTTCTTATTCACAGAGTCGATTGCATAGCCAATCAAACACAAATAGAGAAATGTTTAAGGTATTCTCTGCTTTCAGCCGGGATTCCTCTGACATCAACAATGATACCTCTGAATTCACAGTCTCTTCTAAACCGAGTTTGAACTTCTTGCAATATCTTATCAGCTGTTTTTAGTTGGTGTTCAGCAATACTTTGCTTGCATGTAATATTAATGATATTGTTTGATAATTTACACACTCTGTATAACATTTCTTAGGAATGGAACATATATGAATCTCTTCCAGTCAGTGGGCCAAGTAACTCTCTAAATTTCCTGACATATATGGGTGAGCATATCCAGGGTTGCAATTGTTAGTTGAAATATGCCACTGGGCATTCCATCGATTGTTGTTTTTATGTGTCATCCAGTAGCCTGCAACCCAAAGTGACCCTATGTACAGCAGCTCTGAAACCTGACCTATCCTGAGCCAGTCTCACTAATTCTGACACACCAACCCCCATTGCCCCAATTACTGTATCGATCCATCTCATTCGGGATCTTCCTCTCTTGTGCTATTCCTTCACCCTTCCAAGTGTGATGTTCTTCTTCAAGGACCTGTCTCTCTTGCCATATGCCCAAAATATGCAAGATTAAGTTTCAAAACCCTAGCCTCCAAGGAGAGACTTGGTTTCACTCTCTCCAAGACAGACCAATTTGTTTTCTTGGTGATCCATGGTATGTTCATGACTCTTCTCCAGTACCACAACTCAAAGGCATACATTTTTTCTGTCATCTTTAGTCATTTTCTAGCTCTCTGAAGCATAACTAGTAATTGAGAAGACCATGGCTTGGATTAGGCCTTATTTTTTTGCCAATGCCTTAAGTGCAGCTTGAACTTCTTCCTTCATTACCAATGTTTTTTTTGTTTGTTTGTTTGTTTTCATATGGTGCTTTCTGAAAATTTTTGGTGTTAACTAACTCTTTGTGATATAGTGACCATTTATTTCTTTCATCTTCTTTTGATACTTCTTGGATCATTCAAGATTTTACCTATAGCGTCTCTCAATATTGTAATTTGAGAATTGAATTTGTTTTTCTACTCATTCAGTCTGAGAAATTCCAGGTGATTTCTCCCCATTTTACTCCCCAATTTCAGCCCTTTGCACATTCCGTTCTTATCCTCTGCTTTGTCTTCTAAGCTGCCCTTGAAGTCTTCGGTCTTCTCATTTGTCAGCATTTCTTCCCTTTGTTTTGAACTCTCAATTCTCTACTGCAATTTTCAGAGTCTCTTCTGACATCCATTTTGATCTTTCCTACTCTGTATGTCTTTTAACACTTTCTTGCTCTCTTTTAATACTATGTCTGTGATGTCATCTCATACCTAATCTGCTCTTCAATCATTGGTATTAAATGCTTCCAAACTAGTCTATACAAAACCCACAAAACTATTCTAGAGATGATTTTCAAATTCTGGTGGGATATACTCAAGGAAGTATTTTCATTCTTGTGCATTTGTTTTAATTTTCTTCTGCTTCAGTTCGAACTTGTACAACAGTAATTGATGGTCTTTTCTAAAGTCAGAAATTGATACGGTTTTGATTGCTGGTATTGAGCTTCCCCAATGATTCCTTAGGCAGATGTAATTGATCTGAATCCTGTGCAGCCCATCAGGTGAGACTCATGTTTAAAGATGCCTTTTGTGTGTTTTTTAAACATTGTATTTGCTATAAATACATAATAAATAAATCAATAATGTGATAATTAATGCTATAAATAAATCATTGAATGCACAAAACTTAATAAAACTCTGTCCAGTCTCATTTCTGAGGCTGTCACAAGATCATACTTTCACATTACCAACGTTCCTCATTGTTTCCAACTTTCGCATTTGGTTACCAATAATTATTAATGTATCTTGATTGAATGTTTGCAGGAGAGATGAGTCATTGGAAAAGTACATCATGCTTGGAAGGGAGGAGGGAGAGCTCAGGAGAAAAAGACCCTGATTGAGAATGATTGACACAGTAACTGGGGTAAGGGACGTAGGTATGTCAGAGAAAGTGAGATTGTCTCAGGATACAGCAGGGTTCAGAGCTAGTGCGTATAGAGTTACTACAAGTCACAGTAGACTTAACAGCATATAAGAACAACAACCAAAAAACAAAACAAAACAAACTGCATTTAAAAAATAGAAGATAAGGCGATTATAAAAGTAGAGAGATATTCAACTATTGGATTTGCTAGAAATAATGCAGATAAGCAAACCAAGATTAAAAAGTAATATTGACCTAGTAAATAAAGTATTAAGTTTTCTTTTCCATAATATATGTAGATAGCTATATGTATAAATTTATATTCATATATATGTCTGTGTGTATAATCTTTAAAGCGATACTTTTGTAAAATTGTGAGCTTAAATTTAGAGTTTATATTCAAGCTTAATTTAGGGCTTAAATTTTGACCCTGAAGGGGGAAATAAGCTCATTGTGTGCTTCTGTCTGTAGTGAACATCATATGTCAAATAATTCAATGTGACTGTAAAGTGTCAATTCAGTGAATGCTGCTGACACATAATTATGAAATTATATTTAAAAATAACTTCATTTCCCAGAAAATCTACCTCTTTACCATTTTCTAATGCATTTTGATCAGAACTTTCTTATATATGTCTAAGTTTTGCTTAAGGAAAAAGAGGAAATAATTAACAGTGATAGTTTTAAGAAGGAAAAAACTCATCTCAATATTGAACTACGCAAGGTTTTTAAAAGGTCACATTTAATTATTCCAAATACAATATGGTTTAACTTGCATGTTTCTATTTTTCAATGCTGCTATTGGATTTGTGTGTATTTGGAATAATGAGTAGCATACCACAATATATACCCAATAGTGGCATCTACTTCCTAAACAACACGCCTCCGAAAATTCTATGAACTTTGATAAATGTTAGTAGTTGTTGAGGGGCTACAGGACTTTTGTTCATAGGGCCGCTATGAGTCGTACTCCATTTGAAGGCAACCAACAACAATAACAGTAAAATTATCAAATATTCTGATAATTTAATGCTGAATTATTTATCAATCCCTAATTGGTTTATAGAAAGAATGCAGTGAGACATGGGCAATTTTTAAATTCATTATTCTTGTAAAAGTTTGTGTGCCTTGGGCAATTTATTTAACTTTACTTCAACCTCCTTTAGCTCAACCACCAGAGAGACCAAAAGCCAATAAATAAATCTTCAAAATGATTCCCACCCATAGTAGTCCTCCATTGGGTTTCTGAAACTGTAAATCCTTATTAGAAACTGCTGCTATAACCTATAGATGTATGAGTCCTACATCCTAAATATTTAACACTCAGTGATGTAAGAGGTTTAGATCCTGGATGAAAAAACACTAACAGTCACCTCACTCAGGATAGTCAAAATAACAAAAGATTACTAAAATATGTCTCTGTTTACCAAATACTACATATTATTCCATGTAGAACATAATGAACTAATGTAGCTATAATTTTCAAACCTTTACATATTTTATATTACTTAATATTAGAAACATCGGGATTTTTGTTTACTTTCAGGAGAAAATATAAAATTTAAGTGGTCTTTTTACATTTTTCATTTGAAATACACCAGTTTCTGTATAACTAAAAAAAATCTGTAATGAAAATGTACTCTTTAATTATATGCTTTAATCAGAAGTAAAATAATGAATGCAATGCTTATGTCAGTCTTACTGAGAAGGAAAGATGACAGATGTTTTTATGAAGATATTTTTAGTGTTAGAGTAGGAAATTCACCAAAGAGTTGTTATTTTAAACAATAAAATAAAGAAACAAACAAAAAAAAACCAACCGTAAAATAAGGATTTCTACTCTTAATTACTTTTTATTCCTGATTAGATGGATTAACAATACTACAACAACAGATGTAAGTATAGCAGGAATTGTGAGGATAGAGAAAACACAAGCAGGGTTTACTTCTTTTGTACATAAAGTCACTATAAGTTGGCATTAACTTTATGGCATTTAACAGAAACAGATTGCTAACTTTATTTAATATAAAATAATGCAAGTCATTAAGTCATTCTCTTGACTTACCAAGATAATAAAATATTTTATTTTGCAATAAAAAGGGGAGGGAAATGGAAGTAAAGACTTATTGTGTACCATTGCGTTAGAACTGACCCATAGCTGACCCTCCTCCAGTGGGTTTTTTGAGGGAGTGAATTGGAAGCAGGAGTGGCATCCACTTCCTAAATATCATGTCTCCAGAAACTCTATGAACTTTAATGAATGCCGATAGTTGTAGAGGGGCTTCAAACATTTTGTTCATAGGGTTGCTAGGAGACGTGCTTTACTTGAAGGCAATCAACAACAACAATTTCAGGAGAGGAGATTTCCCTTCTCCTGCATAGCAGCTGGTAGATTTGAACTACATGACCTCAAGATTGCAGTGCAATTTCTTACCTCTAGACCACCAGAGCTTCCAAATACTTTGGGTTCTTGTCCATAGTCGGTAGCTGATAGGTTTAAATGCACTTGACATCTCCATAGAACTGAGAGTAAAACTGAAGATCAAGTGGATAGAAAACAATAGACCCTGGTATACTATCTCAACTATGTATTTTAAAAATCTTCCTTCTAGGCTGCACAGTGGAGTGGACTTAGGGGGAGAGATTGTATAAGGATGAAAGAATTTTATTTTACTTTTAAAAGAGAAGAGTGAATTTGAAGGGGGAGGAGTGGGCAGGGAGAAAAGTGCAACAATGAATGAATGGAAATCCAATGTCTCTGTAAATTTTCATTAAAATTAATTAAAAAAAATCTTCCTTCTAATTGTAAGACTGAAAAAATCATAGTTTATAAAACAGCCGGCTTTATTGATACTGTGCTTAAAAAAAACACTAACAGGTGAACAGTAAAACTCATTCATCAAATGAAGAGTTCCTTCTTTCATTTTGTTTTTGATTGTTTTTATCCACTAGAAAACTGATTACATAATTCATCGTAAAATAATGAGAATTATCCAGAAGCTCTTTAACCATACAACTAAATTAATGAAAAATTTCTAAAGTTCACAGATAACAAATGAATTATTAAAAATCAGATTTCTTTTCCAGCTTAAAATAAGGTCATTCTCATCTTTCAACATCGCCCTAATCTTCAGATTACTTTTACTTTTAAAATATTTCAAATTTATTTACATGTAATAATTCATTTACAATATGCTTGAAATATGTTCTATTCATATTTTTCAAAGCTAGAATACAGAGATATGATATTTTCCTTTGATTGAATGAAAATGGTCTCCAACTTTATGACAAGGTATAATAAAATAATGTTTTCAAAAAGAAGACAAAAAAGGAGGGGAATTTAGGTGAAAAAAAATTATCAATCAGAAGGGAAACTGAAACTTGAAGATTCTTCTGTCTCAAGTATGTTACCAAAAGAAAAGTTGAAAATAAATTTTAAAAAATCCATTTTTAAAACAAAAATCTTTTCATAAACTCATGGTGCTGTTAGGTGCCATTAAGTATCACAAATACTACAACAGATCTGAATCCTATCCTGTTTTGTGCTCTTCTCACCATCTCTGACACACTTGAGCCCACTGCTGAAGTCACTGTG
Organism: Elephantulus edwardii; assembly: GCF_000299155.1. Classification (NCBI taxonomy): domain Eukaryota; kingdom Metazoa; phylum Chordata; class Mammalia; order Macroscelidea; family Macroscelididae; genus Elephantulus; species Elephantulus edwardii. The sequence continues at coordinate 18,465,326 of NW_006399779.1, forward strand.
CCATTCTATGTCAGTGAGCGTTTTCCTTTCGTTGGCTGACCCTCCACCATCATGGAAAGCATGATATCCCTTTCGAAGGAATACCCTTTTCTAGCAACATTTCCAAAACATGAGAGATGAAACTCTGCCATCTCTGCTTCTAAGGAACTCTTTGGCTACACCTTTTCCAGGACATCCCAGTTTGTTCTTTTGACAGTCCATGGGATATTCAGTACTCTTCTCCAACATCAGACACAAAGGCATCAAGGCTTTTTATTTCATCCTTTTTCATTGACCAGCTCTAAGAGGCATGGCAAGTGATTGAAAAATCTATGGCATGAATCAGGTGCACCTTAGTCTTAAAACGAAAATAATGGCTCTTCAGTATTTTGGACAGGTCCCTGACAGTGGCCTTGCCCAATGTAATACATCTCCTTAACTCTTGACTGTGGATCTTAAGAGCATTGATTGTGGATCTAAGATGAAATCATTGACACTTTCTATCCTTTCTCCATCTATTATGTAAGGGCTTTTGTTTTCTTGATGTTGAAACGTAATACTTATTGAAGATTGTAGTCTTTGATTTTCTTCAGGAAACACTTTAAGTCCTCCACACTTTCAGCAAGCAAAGTTCTGTCATCTGTATAATGCAGATTGTTGATGAGTTTTCCTCCAATCTTGATGCCACATTCTTGTTCGTAGAATCCAGCTTACTATAGTATTATCAGTATACATATTGAATAGGAATGCAGAAAGGATACACCCCACATACATACATACCCTTCCTGATGTTAAACATTGAACTATGTTTCTAAAGTATTAAATAAATCAATGATTGAAGCAAATTAATCGATACACTTAAAATTAGAGAGGACTGATGGACTAGTGGCAAAGAAGCTGCCCCGCAATTCTGAAAACCCACGGTTCAGAGGCCATCAGCTGCTCCACAGGAGAAGGCCGGGCAATCTCCTATGTGATCAACTGTCTCTGAAAACCGGCTGGAGAGTCAGTTATGGGTCTGTCTATGGTACACAACAAACAACATTTAAAATTAATTAAATGTAGATAAAATATCTTGTCAATAACTAGGTGTAAATGGAATTATAATTTGATAGAAACTATAACAGAATTATGATAGAAATTTTCATTAGTTATATGGTTTAAAAGCTTCTGAATTTAAACTTTAATTATTTTATAACTTGTGGATTTTATTTCCAGAAAAAGTACTAAGAATTTACATTTATAAATTTTTATTAAATAAAATGATAACATAGCAAATGCTATTCAATGTTAAGAATATAGAAAGAGGAAAAACTCCCAGTAGACTTAGCAATAAAGAAGTTTGTTTTAATATATGTAATTTAAATAAAATTATGTGAGTAATTTAATCACTACTAAATTAAATATTTACTTTTTAAATTTTTTATTAAATATTTACTTTAAACTATGCAATTTGAAAGTACATTAAAAGGATTATTATTGTTGTTGTTATATATCTTTGAGTTCCCTACAACTCAAAGCAACCATATGTACAGTAGCTCTGAATCCTGCCCTGTCCTGAGCCAATCTCGCTGACTCTAATACACCTAACCCCATTGTCCCAGTTACTGTGTCAAGCCATCTCATCAGAATTTTACTCTCCTTAGTTGTCCCTCCACCCTTCTAAGCAGGATGTCCTTCTCCAAGAACGGGTCCCACCTAGCCATGTGCTACAAGTACATGAGACCATATTATAATAAAATCATTTCAATCACATTATCACAAGTATGCAAATATCAATACTCAAATTGCCTGATCATGACTTGAGTTTTCATCATCTTCCTACTGCCTATTTCTGATGCCTTCTTTAAAATCCAAAACCCTATTAATTCTCATCCCAACTGACATTTTTTGGTATCCTCCAAGGTAAGCCCTTTAGTTCTGGGTCTTATATTGTGTACATCAACCTTTGATTTGAATGCCTTCAAACCACCCTATCATCCAACATCTAACTTTCTGCATCTGTGATTATTTCCTACTTCTTCAGGCCTTAATCTAAACTGCACTTTTTAGCACTCTCGCCCCCACCCCAGTCCCCCCAATTTCAAGAACTAAGACTAGTTGACCTCCACCCCACTTCCTTCCCCTGTGTTCAATTCTTCTTATGCTATTTCTTCATAGATATAATCACCATTTATCAGGTAAATGCATTTAAAGGATTGTTTCTCTATCACTTTATCCAACCTATACTGAAGATCCATAAAATTTGATACTACACTGATATTCCTTTAAAAATAAAGACATCTCAAGTGCCTGTTCCCTTGTCATTTCGATAAAAATGACTTGGGAAATATTTGTGGAATGATCAGTTTTTTGTGGTCATAAGAAATATAATTTTAATGTCTCTGCAAATGTAGAAACTCAAAAGTGATTTTCTGAAAGGGAACACACTGCCTAAAAATTCAGATTATATTTAAGCAGAAAAGACCATTTCTTCATAGGTTTAAAACGGATTTGATCTCAATTCCTTTCTAAGTAATGGAAAATATGCAGACATATCTAAATGAGACAGGACTATCTATCTAAATGCTACTGCCTAGAGAAAATCATCATGCATCAGCTTTTATTTATTCTGTCTCAGATATGCTCCTTCTAGCACAGCAACATAAAACTTATGCGTCATTGCATTCCCTTTTACCTTCAGTTTTCCTTCATTCTGTTTTATCTTCATTTTCTACATTTGCTAATACATACCTGCTTCCTTTTCACTGTCATTGATACAGCAGTATAATCTTTATGACATTGTAGTAATTTTAATGCCTTCCTACCTAACCTGCAGTGTACACCCATACATTATAGATTTTGTGCCTCTGACATTCTTGTATTAATTCCTTCTCACCATCCAGATTTCTCCATCTGTCTCCATCATCTGTCTATTTCCCCCCTATCCTTTCTGTCAGGTACTATTTAACTAATGTTTTTCAGTCACTGCAGTCTTTCAAGATAATCTATATTTCTCCCTTTACTAGCAAATAGTCCAGCTATGAATTTCCAAATTTCTGGAAATCCATTTATGAGAATTTAAAATCAATGCTCCGAAGTAAAACTTGGAAGGCTAATTAATATATCCTTAAAATGTCCTTGGGTATCTGTTGACAACATCCCTTAAGTGTCCATAGTACCTCTCTCAGGTACACATAGTATATTAAAAAACTGATGATGTCTACAATGTTTCAAAATCAGTGCTAGTTTTTGTTGTTGATGTAATTGTTTTATATTTTGTTTTATTAGAAGTACATGTAACAAATTATGCCAGAGGAATGTTTAACTGATATCTTTGACCATTTCTCTCCTCTCTCTCTCTCTCTCTCTCTCTCTCTCTCCCGCTCTCACGCTCTCGCACTCTCTCGCTCTCTCTTTCTCTCTCTTTATCATATTAAGATTCATGCGTGAATGTGTTATTGTTGTTATGTGCCATCAAATAGAGTACATTACTTGCTTGGAATGTTGCAGGATCAGTGAGAGAGAAGACCCTCAACTCAATATACTGACACAGTGACTACAATGGGCTCATGTCTGTTAAAGATGATGAGGGTGGCACAAGATATGACAGGGTTCAGGTATGTTGTTCACAGGGTCATTATTATTGTACCAGTCTTTATGGCACCTAACAATAACCACCTTTACAAGCACGATATTCCTTTATAAAGAATAGCGCATTCTAACAACAGGAGCTGATTGTGGAGCAGACCACCAACTACTCATATGCAAATTCAAGCTAAAGCTGAAGAAAATGAAACCAAATCCAAGGCAACCAAAATATGACTTTGAGTCTATCCC
>NW_006399779.1:18471100-18472194 GCF_000299155.1 Elephantulus edwardii
GTACATAGGGTCGCTATGAGTCGCAGGCGACTTGATGGCACATAACAACAACAACAACAACTATTGGGATGGCAGTGCAACTGCAACTTAGCATACAACTCCTACTCTGGGTCTACAGCGTGCCAGCTTAAATATAGTGAAAATATAAACAGAGAAGAACAGATAGAATTAGGTTTTTTAAAGAAATGTATCTAATAGTCAAGGAATGGTAGTGCTCCAAACTTTACCATGAAAATGAGGTCTCAACTTGAACAGATTTTAGGAGCACTCATTACTGCACTGTAGATGTCAAGATCACTGATCAATACATTTTTTTAAAGTGCAAACAAGCTGATCCTCAGTGAGCAACTAGGAATCACTGAGGACTTTTATAGAAGTGGTAAAATTTAGCAAAGCCAAGAAATATCCAAAGTTTTCCACCTTCTACTCTTTAAGTTTCTCTCCATCCACATCCCTTACCCACTCCTTCCTATCACTCTCTCTCCCTTTTCTCCTCTTTTGCCACTACTCTTCTTCATTCCCCTTTCTTTCTCTCTCTATCCCCTCTTTATTCTCTCCTCTCTCATGATTAGTTTTATTATGTATCTTTTTCTCCCATGATAACTTCTCAAAAGTATAGTTTGCAAAAGCTTTTCCCCCTAAACAGATAAACTAAAGAAAAAATTTTGTACTTATGTGACTGATTTAACTTGTTTAAAAAGAAGCTATGTTAAATACAAAAATAACTTGTCAATCAAATGTTATTTTTAAAATTCATTGAAATTATTTAGTATTCTAGTGTCATTGTTTTCTCTTGTCTGGCCCTTGTTGATGTCTGCATTTCCAGGTGAAAAGAAAACCAGCTGTGTCAATTAGACTGATTTTTTTTTTTGGGTAATAATTTGATTGATAAGCTAGCATTGAAATCTAGATCATATTTAGTTCATTAAATCTTTCTTCACTAATCAATATGTAGGTGTTAAAACGATTATTGTTGTTGTTGTTGTTGTGTGCCGTCGAGTCATTTGCGACTCATAGCGACCTTATGTACAACAGCCCTAAACCCTGCTCTATCCTGTGCCAACCGCATTGCCTCTGACACACCCATCTCAATT
>NW_006399779.1:18472989-18493614 GCF_000299155.1 Elephantulus edwardii
CCCTGCTCTGTTCTGACGACTGCCTCTTGGTCCAATAAAACGATTATTAATATTATTATTAAATTATATTTTTCTGTTAAAATCTGTTTTCATTATTAAGCTTCCTCATATATCTAGTAAATATCATTCCCCAATTTACTTTTGAAGAAGAGAAATAAAAATTACAGATATCTAATTACCTAGAAAGAGAGGTCTGGTAGCCTTACAGTAAGAAGCTGTGCTGCTATCCCGAAGGCACACAGTTCAAGGACAGCAGCTGCTCTGCTGGAGAAGGTTCACAATCTCCTCCTGTGTGATTGACATCTTCTGAAAACCCTCTACAGGGTCGGCTATGGTCAAGTTCTGACACTGTGACGCACAATAACAATTGCTTATTTGTTGCCAATGCTTTCAGTGTAGTTTGGAACATTACGCTTCATCACCATTGGCTCTTGTACATAGCATACTTCTTGAAATTTTTCAGTATCAACTAATTTTAAGTACTGAATATCCATGGACTGCCAGAAGAACAGACAAATATATCTTAGAAAATTATAGTATGAGTGCTACTTGGATGTGAAGATGGTAAAAATTCATTTTTCATAATTTGGACATGTAGGTAGGTAAAGTTATTCCTTGGAAAGGGACATCATGCTTAAAATGAAGGAGGGTAAATGAAGGAGAAAAAGATGCCCAGTGAGATGGATTGGTAAAGGGGCTTCTGCAATTTGCTCTAGTGTTTTAGAGATGAGGTGATTGTATAGGTTATGGCAGTGTTCAGGTGGCTGTTCATAAGGTCACTATGAGTCATATTATACATGATGACCCCTAACAATAATAACAATGGACTTTTTAGCATAGTCTGCTTTGAAAACTTATTTCAGCTAAAATTCTCTTCAGGCTTAAAGTTTTATTGTAGTCCTATATTTAAAACCCTTTTCTAATGTAAATATTTTTAAGTTGGATGATTAATAAAAAAACAAACCAAAAACCCTTATAGTAGTATAAACACCACAAACAAAATTATTTTCCCTTATATGTATAGTATTTGTAATGGATGACAGAAGGAAAATCTATACCTTTGAGTTGTGGTGCTAGAGAAGAGTCTTGAATATGCCTGCCCAGAAAACAAATAGTTTTGTCTTGGAGAGGGTGAAACCAAGTTTCTCCTCTGTGCCTAGGATTTGGAAGCTCTGTTTCACAGACTTTCGACATATGTCCAGGAGGGATTGGCCCTGGGAGAAGGACATCATACTTGTAAGAGTGAAGGGACAGCACAGGAAAGGAAGACCTCAGGAAGAATGGATTGACACAATAACTGGGACCATGGGGGTAGTTGTGTCGGAGTTAATTAGACTGGCAGAAGACAGGGAAGACATCAGGTGTTGTACATAGAGTCTCTATGAGTTTCAAGAGACTTGAAGGCGTGTAACAACAAAAGACTTCTGTATTTCATGTTATCCTCACTAGAGCTAATGTGGTGACCTAATGAATATATAGAAAAGTTTGAAAAGAAAGTCTATAAGTAAAAGTTTATAGCCGCATGAAATGTCGTTAAATATTTAAAAAACAACAACAACAACAACAACAACAAACAAACCCGAACGAACAACAAACAAAGAGGTTCTAGTTTGGATGTGGAATGTCATCTGAAAAAGTAAAGGATAAAATTTCTATTAATAAGACATATACATGAGTTTAGGATGCCAGGAATGCCCTTAGAAATACATACTTACTTGCTTTATAAAATCAGAATAATTATTAATTAAGTGAACAGCAAAATATCACCAAAATAGAGAGTTGTGGGCTCTCTGTCAAGATCTAGAGGTGAGTCAGTTTATTGTGGTGTACAATTGAGTTAGAACTGACCCAGAGTTGACCCTCCCATGGGTTTTCAGAGGCAGTAAATCTCATAGGAAGAGATTTTCCATCTTTCTTCCATTGAGCAGCTGATAGATTTGACCGTTTAGGTTTACAGCACAGTTCCTTACCATTAGCCCCACAGTTTAGAGGTCTATGATTCTTTGAATGAATAGTAGAAAAAGTCTTCATGAGAAAGGACCCATCCTAACTCCCCCAAATATAAACTATTAATTTTTGATGGGCTTTTACAAGTTGACTGCTCATTAGAAAAAAAGGAAATATTCAGATATTTTGAAATAGAATCTAATCCTTGTTGTTGTTGTAGTTATGTGGTGAACAGCCCTGAAACCTGCTCTATCCTGTGCCAACTTTATTGTCTCCAACACATTTAACCTTACTACCTAAGTCACTGTATCAATCCATCTCATCAACTGTCTGCCTCTCTTTCTCTGTCCCTCCACCTCTCCAAGCATGATGTCCCTCTTCAGGGGTCAGTCCCTCCTGCAATAAGCCCAAAGTATGTCAAATGTAGCTGCAAAATCCTTGCCTGCAAGGATTAGACTGGTTTCATCATGTGTAGGATGAACCTTTTTGTTCTCCTGGCAGTCCATGGTATATTAAAAAATATTCTACAGCACCACAGCTCAAGGACATCAATTCTCTTTCTATCACCCCTAGTTATTGTCCAGTTCTCTGATGCATAGCAAGCAATTATAAATACTATGGCCTGGATCAGTTACACCTACATCTCCAGACTGACGTCATTGTTGTTCAATAATCTGGAGAGGTTCCTGACAGTCAACTTTACCAATGCAATTTGTCTTTTAATTTCCTGCCTGCTAGTACCAAGAATATTGATTGTGGAGCCAAGCAAACTAAAGCTGTTGACAGTCTCAATCCCTTCACTATCAATCATAATGCTTCCAATTGGCCCAGTGGTGAGAATCTTTGTTTTCTTGATGTTTAGTTTCAATCTATATTGAAGGATGCAGTCCTTGATCTTCTGCAGTAAGTGCTTCAGGTCCTTCTCAGTTTCAGCAGTCAAGGTTGTGTCATCTGTATAACACAGGTTGTTGATAAATAATCCCCTAATCCTGAAGCCACATTCCACCTCACGGAGCCCAGCCTCCTAGATGATCTCTTCTGCATATAGATTGAAAACGTATAGAGACAGAATACATCCCTATTGTACATCCTTTCTGATCTTGAACCACACAGTGTCTCCTTGCTCTGTTCAGATGACAGTCTCCTAGTCCAAGTATGGGTTTCGCATAAACACAATCAAATGTTCTGGGATTCCCATTCTTCTCAGCCACATTTTGTTGTGACCCACACAGTCAAACACATTTGTATAATCAGACAAGGTCCATCTAACATTAACTATAACATCCCTGGTACCTCTTCTAAACCCAGCCTGCACATCTGGCAGTTCTTCACAACAGTACTCCAGTAATATTGGAAACCTTGTGTTATTGTTAGGTGATGTTCAGTTGACTAGGACTCATTGTAACTCAATGAAAAACAGTTTGAAATTTTCCTCTATCTTGTTCTATCCTCATGATCTTCAGTATGTTCAATGGTCTGGTAGACCTCTTTGGATTTAGAAATTATCATAAAATTAATTTATTTGCTTTAGCCAAATTCTTTGGTTTATCAAGTAATGGTAAATTTATCAAGTAATGATAAATCTACTAGTTTTGAGTGGTGTCGAGAGCAAAAGAAACACAATAGGTTCAGGTTGCCATGTCAGCCACTCTGCCATATGGGCCAAATTATCTAGCTGATACAATGTTTTAAGTGTTAGTGGAAGATACAGATACTGTCTGGAGTTTTGGGAGGATCTACTAATGGTAAATTATAGACCTTTAAGATTTTAGAATAAATTTTTTCTATCCACGGGAAGTAATTACTCTCTATTTGAGAAATAGCTTGTCACTGTTACTGGACCTAAATAGACGTTAATTGCTTAACCATAGGCCGTCAAGTGCCATATGCTTGAAATATCCATACTATACTATTTTCTGACCAACAGAATAATAAAATTGGACATTCATAGGAGTACTCCTTTATTATATGGAAGAAGAATATATGAAATCTGGCTCAAGAAAGATGTGATGGCACACAAAAGTTACACAAAGAAATGGCTCAAACACAATGGTTTCCCTTCCATCAAATTTTCAAGCTCTGTTTGTCTGATTGAAAGTTCTCAATGATTAGTTAAGTAAAGAATAGAAAACACATATCTGGTTTGCAGATGTTTCTGCAAGATCTCTAGGCACCACTCGAAAGTGGACAACAGTCCCTTTATGGAAGGTCCCTGAAAGACAATGATAAAATACACTTCTAAGTGGGCAGATCTCTCAAGTAATACACTTTATGTTTCCTTTCCTTGGAAACAGATATCATTAGATACTTAATTTTATGATGATTCATGGTTATGTTCAATAGTTCAGCCTATAGTCAAGGACTGGGAAAGACTTTATTTAGGAATTGTAATAGGAGATAAGAAGAGAAGAAACGCTAGACTTCTCTGAGCAAAAGGGAAAATACTGACACATTTAAATGTCCATGAAAAGTTATCTCAGTAGAAATGAATTTAAGCCACCTATTGCATAGGTTGACACATTATTAAAAACTAGACATCCACTTTCCCTGGTCAATCTTGTTAAATTTTCACCATACTCATGAGCAAAGTCACTATGATTATAACTATGGAAGTTTCTAATGGCTTGGCAATATGGCCTTACATTTAACAAGGACAAATTTTGGCTACAGACACTGCTGATTTCCCCATATGCCAAAATAAATATTTTATATGACATCAACTTAGAGGTATGCACACAGTAACTCGTGACAGCTTGATTACATTGGACCACTTTCTCTCATGAAAGGGACAGAATTTTATTATTGTTGGTACACTCTGAATATGTATTTTCTTTTTATACAGACAAAGCTTTTGCCAAAATTACTATCTGTAGATTCTCAGATTGCCTTATTTACTACCATCACAACAGTATTACATCAAATCAAAGAACTCACCTAACAACAAATGAAGTATGGCAATGAGCCTATACTCATTGTTAAAAATGGAGAAATGCTTTCACCAGGAGAAAGAACACTGAATCCATTGGTCTAGGAGTGAAGAAAACCACCCAACTGCTTTAGACTCTTCATGTGTCTCAATGAAAAAGCAAAGAAGAGAGTTCTCATACTAGCTAGTATTACTGATCTTGAATTCCAAAAAAGAATTAGATTAATACTACATAATGAAGGTGAAGAAGAGTATATTGAGAATATAGGAAATTCCCTAGTTCATCTCTTATAATAATCAAGTTCAGGGGTTAAATGTAGTGGGAAACTATGGTAACTAAATTCTAACATGACTTTTAATTATCCAGACCCTTGAGAAATGAAAGCTTATGTAACACCACTAGGCAAAATCTGAGCAAATAAGATGTTTCCTAAGGGCAAAAGAGTGTGGAACTGAAAAAGGAGGAAAAGATAGTTTTAAATTACCTGACCGCGTGATTTGGTACAAAAATGAAGATCACTTGTTATGTGTATTTCTTCACAGACATCAATAGAACAGAAAAAAAATACATAGGTTTGGGGGTTTTTTTGTGGGTTTTTTTCCCCTCAAATCTCCTTGCTGAGTCAGAAACAACTGATAGCTGATGTTTCAGTATGTTTTCAGAGGCTGTAAATCACAGATGAGTAGATTTTCCATCTTTTTCCCAGGAAGCAGAAGGTGGATATGAACCACCTGTCTTTGAATTGGCAGAGCCATTTCTTACCCAATAAACCAACAAATGTATAGAAATAGGAAGAACCTATAAGATATAGGAATGATTAGAATATATACTTAATATATAGAAATAGAATATATATTTGCTCTGATCTCTCCATTATTCCATTACTGTTAAAATATAAAGAGGGAGATTGTTTTTTTATTGCACACATTAGTTGTCTCACATAAGCTATAAATATGAGTTTATAATTGCCTTTTTTAATAATATTGAAATATACAGAGAAGTATACGAGTGCTAAACTCAGACATAATTTTTACCATTACAATATCAGAGATCTTATGGTGATGATTAAATTATGATAACTACAGAACAGAGGTCAGGTCTTTTGTGCAAAGGTATCTATGAGTCTTCTTTGACTTGAGAATACTTAACCATTGCTAAATGAGACTAGTGTTGTTATATCTGGAGTAAAATTCTTCCACGTTGTACATCACTCTTGTCAGTGTATGGAGTAAAGTAGCCTGGGTTTGCTGTGATGCTGAAACCTGTGCCATTGGGTGTCAAATACCAAATAGTTTCCCAATGTGGACAGTGTTTGGTGGAATTCCCAATCATAAAACAGGTTTGGAAGCAGGGATGGCACCCACTTCATAAACCACATGCCTCTTGAAACTCTATGAACTTGGAGAAGTGACAATAATTATGGACAGGCATTAGGTCTTTTGTTCATATAGTTGCAATGAGTCATGCTTGACTGCTTGACTTGGTGGCAATCAACAACAACATGGTGATTAATAAGCCAACTTTAAAAAAACACAAAAGCCAACTTTAGGGAAGACTTTTAATATAAGAATAAATGAAAGACATTAATGTAGAATCAATTTAAACTGTTTGCAAATGAAATAAGCAAGAATTTAGCAAGTTAATATGCACCAAAATATTCTTCTGGTTGTATATGGAATTTGACACTATTGTAGATTCTCTATATTTTTCAGATGTAGTATCAATTATTCCTATCCCCCCAAAAAAAGGTGACCCGACAGAGTGGTAATTATCAGTCAACATCACTCATATTACAAACAAGCAAAATCCTGCTGAAGATTAACCAGAAATGACTGGAACAGTACAATGGCAGAGAATTACCAGAAATACAAGCTCGGTTTAGAAGAGATCATGGCACCAGAGACTTATGTATCTAGGCATAAAGCAAAGAGACCATGCTCAGAAGGCTGGAAGGACAGCACAGGAAGGGAAGACCCTGGATGAGAAGGATTGATACAGTAACTAGGGCAATGGGTGTAACTGTGTTGGAGTCAGTGAAACTGGCTCAGGACAGGGCAGGGTTCAGAGCAATTGTACATAGAGTTGCTATGAGTCGCAAGTGACTCTAAGGCACATAACAACAGTATCAATATGATTAACTTTTATGATTAAAATAATTTAGTATCTTTAATTTTAGATGTCATTTTCTATTAGCACCTGATGTTTTTCTGAAACTTTTAATTTTGTGAGTATAATATCCCTTTTTATATTAAGTGATCTATGTCATGAAAGTATTCTAGAGAATTCAACAGAATATCATGTAATTAAAAGTTTAAAATTTGGGAAAAATAATTGTAGTTCATGCCATAAGGATTAGGCACATAAAATATGCTATGCCTTCTGTTAATTTTTTGTGTAAGCTTATTTATCTCATTTCCTAAAACCCAGGTTAAGAAATATTGGCAAAAATTTCCTAAATCCATGCCAATAGATACTATTTCACATTTGTTTCTGAGTAATATTCTTGTCACTTGAATTTTGATTATTTTCTTGAAAAAAACTTTACAATTCACTTAGGAAACTATTTAGTGCAAAAAAAAAAGTACATAATACCTGTCTTAATTTGGGCATCATTTTCTAAACATTGTTTTATTTTATGTTCACTATATCTGCCCATGAACAAGTTTAATTCCAGCATAAACTCACAAACAATTGATATAATAAAAAATGGTCTTATTGTATACCCAGCAGCACTAATGATTTGTTATTATTTAAATCCAATGTAATATAAATATATATTGTTTAAAATTCCATAATATATTGTGAAATAGGATGTTATATGCTATGTCACCTGGATGCTGTGCGAACATTTTAAAACCATCAGAGAGCCATTTTCCAGTTGACTTAACTATGGCTGCTGCCACCAGGACTGGAGGAGTAGGTGCAGTAACAGAGAGGGCGATGGAGTGAGTAAAACTATGGAGCAGAACAGTGCAGATACACTACCACCTATTGTTCTACCCACTTTGGCAGCAGAAGCAACCCAGCTTCTACAGTTCTCACTGTGGCAGAGTTCTCACTCTGCCTTCCCTTCACATAAAGCCTGAAAGCACATTCCCAGAGCCATGCCCTCTGCCTAATCTGCTTCCATCTCACATGTAATTAGTTCTTTCACTCACTCATTGTCATCAGATTACAGGAAAAAAAACACACATAACTGATCTTTCCTTGGGTTTCTGAATCTGGAAGTCCCACGGGAGGAGATTGTCCATCTTTCTCTCATGAAACTCCTGGTGGATTCAAATCACCAGAGAAGAATGGCCTTTGCTTTAGCAACACAACGCTCTTTGAACTACATCATCCATTTAAAGTCTGAGGACTTAAAAAAAAATTACAGCTATATTAAACTCAAGACGAACTTATGAATACACCAGTTGCTCCCTGGGAGAAAGATTGGCAATCTCCTCCTCTGTGATTTATTGTCTTTGAAAAGAGCTAGAGGTCAGCTTTGGGTTTTTCCAAATCCATGCTATTCAACAACAATTTAAAAAAAAATCTCCCTTAAACACAACAAAGAAACTACGTATTATGATATCCCTGATGTGAATGAGTAACTGACATTAAACTACACACACCTGCATTTGGAACATCTCAAAAGTATCTTCTGCAGATTTATTTCCTTAGCTAAGAATCCTCAAAGTTTCATACAAATTATATGAATCAGAATTGGAGAAAATCTTATATCCCAGAATATTAGATCACATGAGTGATGTACAAGAAATGGTGGTGGTGGTGGTTGTTATGTGCCATCGAGCCACCTGTGACTCATAGTGACCTTATGTACAATAGCCCCAAACCCTGCTCTATTCTGTGCCAATCTTATTGTCTCTGACACACCCACCCCGTTACCCCAGTCACTGGGTCAGTCGATCTCATAGAGGGTCTTCCTCTCTTGTGCTGTCCCTCCACCCTCTCAAGTGTGACATTCCTTTCCAAGGACTGGCCCCACCTTGCAACATGTCCAAAGTATGTCAGGTGAAGCTTCAGAATCCTTGCCTCCAAGGAGCAGCCTCATCTTTCAGGATGATCTTGTTTGTTCTCTTAGCAGTCCATGTTTTATTCAACACTCTTCTCCAGCACCACAGCTCAAAGACATCAATTCTCTTTCTATCATCCTTACATTGTCCAGCTTTCCAATGCCTAGCAAGTACTTGCAAAGATCATGACCTGTATGAGGTGCATCTTAGTCTCCAGACTGAAATCATTGCTCTTTAGTACTTTAGAAAGGTCTCTGACAGCAGGCTTTCCCAATGTGAATAATCTTTTTATTTTTCTGGCTGTTTGCACCAAAAGTAGTGATTGTGGAGACAAGAAAACTAAAGCTGTTAACAATCTCAATCTCTTTACCATCTAACATGATGCTTCCAATTGGTCCAGTGGTGAGAATCTTTGTTTTCTTGATGTTGAGCTTCAATACATATTGAAGGCTGCAATCCTTGACCTTCTGCATGCAGCAAGCTCTTCAGGTCTTCTTCCTCAGTTTCAGCAAGCAGGGTTGTGTCATTTGCATAATGTAGATGAATTATGAAATGTTGATGAATCTTCCTCATATCCTGATGCCACATATCTCCTCATAGAGACCAACCTCTCAGATAAACTTCTGCGAATAGATTGAAAAGGTATGGAGACAGGACATATATCTATCTGGTGTACATCCTTTCCAATTTTGAACCATGCAGTATTTCATTGCTCTGTTCTGACTGCTGTCTCCTGGTCTAAGCATAGGTTTTGCATAAGCACAGTCAAGTGTTCTGGTATTCTCATTCTTCTCAGAGTCAGCCACAGGCTGTTGTGATACACACAGACAAATGCCTTTTCACAGTCAATGAAACACAGACATTCCTCTGGTACTCACTGCTCTCAGCCAAGTTCAATCTGACATTAGCTATAATATCCCTAGTACCACACCTCTTCTAAACCCATCCTACACTTCAGGTGATTCTCTGTTGATGTGCTGTTCCAGTCGTTTTTGGATAATCTTCGGCTGAATATTGCCTGTTTGTAATATCAATGATGAAAAATTTCTGCACCCTGTCAGAATACCGTTCTTTGGAATGGGCACAAATATAGATCTCTTCAAGTCAGTTGGCCAGGTAGTTGTCCTCCAGATTTTTTGACACAACTTGGTGAGCACATCCAGGGCAGTGTCTGTTTGTTGAAATATGTCAATTGGTAAGCCATCAATTCCTGGGGCCTTGGTTTTTGCCAATTATTTTAGAGTAGCTTGATTTATCACCGTAGGCTCGAAACCCTTCCAATGTGCTGTTGTGAAGTCAGAAATGGCTTATAGCTGATCTTGCACTAGGTTTCTGAAGATGTAAGTTAAATAGGAGATATCTCATTTTCCTCCAAACAGCTGCTGATGGGTTTAAACCAAACCATCACATTGCCGGTGAGCTGCACCTTTAAGTTAACAACACAACTTCCCAAGAACTCTACCATGAGAGCTCACTGAAAGAATGGTATGTTGTTAATACTTCTCACCCAGTGGAAATAAACTAATAGTTGACCCTCCAGGAGGTTTTTAGAGGCATTAGAAAATCTCATGGAAAAATATTACCCAGTCTTTCTTCCTCTGGAACAGCTGGTGGATTAGAATCATGTGTCTTTGGGTTGAAAGCAGAAATTCTATCACTAGGCCACCAGAGTGCCCCTTAATTAAAGACAAGAATAAATTAATGATTTTAATAGAAGACATGTACACTCCATAGGGACAAAAAAAGAATTGGATGCAAGATAGAATATTTTTATCTCTATTTTGTGGTAAATGTTTGCTTTTGTTCTTTCTGATTTTCAAAGGTACAATCACTTTTCTTCCTGTGCCGAGGAGTTTCAAATTATTCAAAATATTATTTATCTTTTTAGAGCTGAAAGATTATATTTTCACAAATAAAATAACAAGTATACCTATCACTAGAAATATGATGTGATGTGAATTTCTAATACTGGCTACTCATATTCTCCCTATTCCAAATAAAATGACTAAATCATACTCCAGATTGCTCACTTTTTATGTCTGTAGAAATACATTTCCAGGTCTAAGTGGTGTCACCAGCAATAATTTTACAGAGCAGAGAAATGATACAAAGTAAAGATGAATGGAAGGTTTAATAAATAACAATTTAACATACAATCACAATACTGACTTTCTATCTGGAAAGAATGGCAGAGAAAAACCTTAAATATGTGCCTATAAAAAATCCTCAAAATGATCTTCCTTCATCTTTAGAACAGAACCCATGAAAAATTTATACTGATGTTTCAAAAGCCTAAGTGAAAGCTAATCAAAGACTCAAGGAAATTACCACTAGAAAGGTTCTCTAAGAAATTTCATCATAATACCGAAGCTCAGTATTTATTGCTCTATGCTATGGAGATACGCGAATGGCAATACTAATACTGTTAACATGAAAAGAGCTATTATGTTATTTACTATAGTTAAATTTTCATTTAATTAGGGCATGTGAAAGCTGACCATGGAAGCTCTCACAAGTACATAATAAAAGCTCTTTCCAATATTATTATTTTGTTTCATCAAGTCACCTCTGACATGCAGCCATGCTATGAGCCAGGCTATGAGCACAAACCCCTGCGTATTCCTGTGGTAGCCTCACGTTTGTTCCAGAGAACAGAATATATGTTTATGAAATTTGGGAAATCCTTGACTCCTGAAACATAAAATCAGAGAGCTAAAAAGCCCAAATTCTAAATTCAATGATAGCAAAAAGGAGTTCTCTCAAATATAACATAATGGTTCTGCATGCAATTTAATCTTCTGAAGTTGTGTCAAAGCAGTCAATCTGTTTATAAACGCTGAGAACGCATGCACAGTAGTAGGCATTTTTGTTGTTGTGGGTTAGTTCTCTGACATGACCTTCTATGACATAGAAACCTGTTCCATAGAGTTTTCGAGCCAAAAACTTTATAGCGGCAGGTCACTTGCTCTTTTTCTTCTGTTGGGCTCGAATTCTTGGATTAGCAGTTAAGTATGCAAACATACTAGTGTTAAAAGAGTGCAATTAAAAAATCTAGAAAGGCTAGGATAATTTTTGTTATTAGGTGCCATCAAGTTGACTATGTCATCAAGTTGATTGCAACTCTGTGAACAACTCATATGAAACCTATTCTATTCTGCACCACCCTCATCCTCTCTGACACACTTGAGCCCATTGCTGCAGTCACTGTGTCAATCCATCTCCGTGGAGGTCTTCTTTCTTTTGTTGACCCTCCACCTTTCCGAGCATGATGTCATTTGCTAGGTGATAGCTTCTTCTAGTGAGAGGCCCAAGTGCTGAGAGATGAAATTTTGTCATCTTTGCCTTCAAGGAACATTCTGTCTGCACTTTTTCCAAGACTATCTGTTTGATCATATAAAAGACCATGGGATAATCAGTGCTCTTCTCCACAACTAAAAGGCCATCAAATTTTCTTCTGTCATAGTTATTCATTATCCATCTTAGATACATAGAAAGTAATTGAAAAAATTATGACCTGAATCAGGATTACCTTACTCTTCAAAGTGACATCATTATTTCCAGTAGTTTAGAGAAGTCCTTGAGAGTGAAATTGCCCAGTGCAATATGTCTTCTTATCTCCTGAATGCTGGTGATGCTGATTGTTGATACAGAACAGATGAAATTACCATAAAATTAACCTAAAATTCTCCTTTCATGAAGAATATAAATAAGTGATAATTCATATTTTCAGAGGAAACAATATGTCAACGACTGAGAAACAAAAAAAAAAAACAACAAAAGGCCTTATATTGTTCTTTAGCTAAGGCAATTTCATTGGAAAGAAAGAAGTAATATAAACATTCAAGTAGACTCCCCAACACACATAATCACTTGCATGCACACCTATACACACTCATGCATCCCCTAACAATCCAAAATGATAGCAGAAACTTAAGAGGAACTCTTGGCTTCAAATACCAGTGCTGTATTAACTTGGCTTATATTAATTAACTTTATCATTACAGCTTTGTAATAGAGTACCTGACCTGAATTTCAAGTATTACCAGGTGTGTCAAGGGAGGATAATAAGCCAACTTTGCTGTATTCTATAGTACCAATTACCCAAAGAAATGAGTGGAAAATGCATACACATGGAAATTGTGATTAATAAAATAGTTTAATTCTATATCCACCAAATTCTGGAGTTGTTATTAGGCTTTTGAAATTTAAAGTGTATTTTGATATAATTTCACCAATGACATGGTCTACTCAATGTCTTGCATTGCCATGAATAAGAATAGGTTATTCTTAAAGGCAACCGATAATAACAACTCATAATTTGGGGTATTGTCTTAGTTAGCTGACTCCTATAACAGGAATACCTCAAGTGCGTGACTTTAACAAGCAGGAAATTATTTTTGTAAAGTTTAGAAGCTAAACTTTAAAACATTTGGATTCCAAATTAAATTCCAAATTAAAACTGATACCAATTTTAGAAGAAATATCTCTGATTTCTGGGGGAAAGTCCTTATCTCCTTTTAATTTTCATTCCTCAATTCTTTGGAGACCTTCATGTAACATGTATTTTTTCCCCATTTGAGCTGTGTTTTTGTTTGTTTTTATTTTGGGGTTTTTTTGTGGTTTGCTGTGGGTTGGTTTTTTGTTTTTGTTTTTATCTTCTTATACATCAAGATACTTAGTTTAATATATACTGACATTAGAAACCTTGAGGTACAACGTGGGCTACTAACAGAGAGATCTGCAGTTTGAATCCAGTGGCAATCCACATGTGAGAATAATAGGCAGTCTGCTCTGACAAAGCTTTAAAGTCTTGGAAACGTAGTGGAGGATAACTGCATTCCAAAATGAAGTTACGTCTACAAGCATGAGTGCTAGAATTCACAGCACATAATTTTGGAGGAACATAAACTAATCCATAACAAATATAATGCCTCAAGATGAAAAGCCATCAGTGCGATATACATTGTTGTTATTAAGTGCCGTCCAGTCATAGATGACTCATAGTGACCCTATGAACGAGAGACAAGAACACTTGTATAACTTTCATCATTTCTCCATGTTCACAGGGTTTCTGGAGGCAAGTTATTTTGGAAGGGGATGCCACACCTACTTCCAAGCTTCTTTTAATCAGGGAGCTCCACCAAACACTGTCCACCATGGGTAACCATTATTGCATTTGACACATCAGTGTCACAGTGTTCAGCATCACAGCAACCATGAGTTACCTCTGAACAGCAAATGGACAGACCAGTGCTATACCACTTTGAAGAACGTTTAACCAAAAACAAAACAATCAAAATACACTTAGAAGAATGTTTAACCAAAAACAATTAAAATTTCACCTAAGTAATAGGGGCAAAATTCAATACGACAACAAGTAATAAATGCTGGAGACATGTGGAGAGATAGGACCACTCATATACACAGTTGGTGGGATTGAAAAATGGTTCAACGACTCTGGAAGGCACTTTGGCATTTCACTAAAAGGCTGAAGAAAGAAAGTGCATATAACCCAGCTATTCCACTACCAGAAATACATCCCAGGGCAAACAGAACTGAGATTCAAAGAGAGTTTTGTAAGTTGGTAACAGATATACATTAGGTAAAAAAAAAAAAAAATTCTTGTGCAGTCAGAGTTGTATGGTCACATGATTAAAAAAAGGAAAGTGTGGTCTGTTCAGTCAAACACTCTTCTTGCCCTCTAACCTCTTTCATTCTCATCTTCCCTTCTCTCTCCGTTTTCTCCAGTTTCCATCACTGTTCCATTTTTATCCAGTCCTCCCTTTTTAGTCATTTTTATCTTACAATTTTCAAATCTGTTCCCTAAAACAACACTATAATGAGATACAACAGAAGTTTTTAAACTTGAAATAATGAATCAATAAACTGTATCAGCTGGGAAAGCAGTATGACTAACTGGACTGATATCTGTTCACAAATTTATTTAAAGCAGTTGAAAGAAGTGCAATTAATGTTTGATTAAATCATCAAGTGTTAACAGTGGCATTAGTGAACCCTTAAGAATTAAAAAAAAAGTTATCGTTATTACCCGAGTATTAAAGGGTGCAATTCTACTGTATCAAATAATGTCAAACCAGGATCACAGTGCAAGAAAATTGCAGCATTATCAGAAATAATCAGCCATAGAATGATAAGATCAATGCATATTACTTAGTCCTTAACTATTAGTCCTTTAACCATTAAAATATACTATTATTTATTTTTACATCCTATTAAAGACATTGATATCAAATCAGTTTCAACTCATAATGACCCTCAATCAAATTCTGAGGCTATAAATCTTTATAAGTGGAAACAGCCCTTATGTCTTCCACATAGCCACTAGTGGATTCAAACCACCAAAGGTTTGCTTAGTAGCCAAATAGAAATGGACAACCATGTCACCAAGGGGATGAGTATCCCCTAAAATGTTTCCTTTTCTACCACTTAAAGACTATGTCTATTTCTTCATATGTGCCCAGCCAGCAGCTTCAAAAACAAACCCTAATGCTAAAACAAGCTGGGATACTCACTTTGTATCATTTATTTCTAGTACTGAAAGCCTAAATCCCAAATAAAATTCAAATTTCATATCCTTTAAAAATTATTGTCTCTGTTGCTCCATATGCAAGGTTAAAATCAACTTCAGAGGTGCAGCAAAAACGCATTTTCACATATAAATATAATTTTAAATAACTGCATCCTTCACAGAGAAAACTCATTTAAGACAATGAGTTTCTCTCTCTCTCTTTCTCTATCTCTATTTGTTATACATATACACATGCCTTTATTACAAGTTGAGAAAACAAAAAAGCTAATTTTAAAGCTTTATTACTTTTTTCATGGGCTAAAATATTTCCCATGGTTTCAAAACACACAGTAAATAAAACATGCTAAAAGAACCCAAACCAGAAAACAACTCTGGAGTCTGGTATTCTTACTTGTGTAACAGAGGAATCCCTTCTGTGGCAAAAATTCTAGAAACTGCAATACCATTATTGAGCATATGTAATTATAAAATATAAATAAATTACAGTCATAAAATGAAACAAGTAGAGACAGGTTTTATACAGCTAAAAGTGGGGCTCACTCATAAATGAGAGGTGTTATTAGAGCATCAAAAGTAGAGAGGAGAACCATTGTTTCCTTTACTATTGCTTTTGCTGGGTAGCATTGAGTTGGAACTGACCCATAACTGACCTTCCAGCAGATTTTCAAAGGTAGTTAATGTACAGGAGGAGATTGTCCATTTTTTACCCCACAGAGCTGTTGGTGAATTTGAACAGTATGCCTCTGAGAATGAAGAAAAACGAGATAGATTTTTTTTTATCATCTCTAAGAATATTGCACTGGAGCACAGAGAAGCCAAAGCAGAAGGAAGAATTCAAAATACTAAAGAGTTAAATAGAAGATTTGAAAAGGCATCACAGGATGACAAAGTAAAATATTACAATGAAATGTGCCAGGAGTTGGTGTCAGAAAATCAAAAGGGCCAAACTCGCTCAAAATTTCATAAGCTCAAGGAACTAAAGAACAAATTCAAACCTCGAGTTGCTATAATCAAGGATGCTTTAAGCAGAATATTAAATGATCCAAGAAGTATTAAAAGAAGATAGAAAGAATATACTGAGTCACTGTATCAAAAGGAATTGGCAGACACAGAAGAATTTAATAAAACAATATATTAGCAAGAGCTTATGGTGATGAAGGAAGAAATTTAAGCTGCTTTGAAGGAAATAGCAAAAAATAAGGC
This sequence comes from Elephantulus edwardii, assembly GCF_000299155.1. Taxonomy (NCBI): domain Eukaryota; kingdom Metazoa; phylum Chordata; class Mammalia; order Macroscelidea; family Macroscelididae; genus Elephantulus; species Elephantulus edwardii. The sequence goes on from NW_006399779.1 coordinate 18,489,633, forward strand.
CACAGGAATAGATGGGATACCAATTGAAGTATTTCAGATAACAGATGCTGCCCTGGATGTGCTAACCAAGATATGTGAAGAAATCTGGAGAACAACCACCTGGCCAACTGACTGGAAGAGATCTATATTTGTTCCCATCCCAAAGAAGGGTGACCCAACAGAGCGTGGAAACTCTCTGAACAATATCATTGATTTCACAAGCAAACAAAATTCTACTGAAGATTATCCAAAATCAACTAGAACAGCACATCAGCAGAGAACTGCCATAAGTCCAGGCTGGGTTTAGAAGGGATCGTGGTACTAAGGGCATTGTCGTTGATGTTAGATGGATCTTGGCTGAAAGCAGGGAATACCAGAAGAATGTCTATCTGTGTTTCATTGACTCTGTAAAGGTATTTGACTGTGTGGATCACCACAAACTGTGGCTGACTCTGAGAAGAATGGGAATCCCAGAATACTTAATCATGCTAATGTGAAACCTATACTTGGACCAAGAGGCAGTCCTCAGAACAGAGCAAGGAAACACTGAATGGTTCAAAATTTGGAAGGGTGTACATCAGGGATGTGTTCTGTCTCCATACCTTTTCAACCTGTATCCAGAATAGATCATCCGGGAGGCTGGGCTCTATGAGGAGAAATGTGGTGTCAAGGTTGGTGGAAGATTTATCAACAATCTGCGTTATGCATATGACACAACCCTGCTCGCTGAAACTGAGGAGGACCTGAAATGCTTGCTGCAGAGGGTCAAGGACTGCAGCCCCCAATATGGATTGAGGCTCAATGTCAAGAAGACAAAGATTCTCACCACTGGGCCAATTGGCAGCATTAGGATGGATGGTGAAGAGATTGAGATTGTTCACAGCTTTAGTTTGCTTGGCTCCACAGTCAACACTCTTGGCACCAGTAGCCAGGAAATTAAAAGACATATTGCAATGGGAAAGTCTGCTGTTAGGGACCTCTCCAAAATACTGAAGAACAATGGTGTCTGCCTGGAGACTAAGGTGCATCTGATACAGGCCATGGTCTTTGCTATCACTTGTTATGCATCAGAGAGTTGGACAATGACTAGGGAGGACAGAAGGAGAATTGACGCCTTTGAGCAGTGGTGCTGGAGAAGAGTATTGAACGCACCATGGACTGCCAAGAAAACAAACAGATTCATCCTTCAGAGAGTCTGCTCCTTGGAGGCAAGGATTCTGGGGCTTCGTCTGACATACTTTGGACATGTTGCAATGAGGGACCTGTCCTTGGAGAGGGACATAATGCTTGGTAAGGTGGATGGACAGTGCGGGAGGGGAAGGCCCTCTGCGAGGTGGATTGATTCAATGTCTGGGGTAATGGGGATGGGTGTATCAGGTGCAGCATGATTGGCACAGCACAGTGCAGAGTTTAGGGCTGTTGTACATAGCGTAGCTATGAGTTGCAATCTTAACTCTCATTAAATTCCTTTGTAAAGTACCAATAGGTAGTTTCAGAAATCTCAGACTTTGTGAGAGCAAGTGAGTTTACAAAGTAGACAAGCCTGGTCACTCAATAGGTTCATAGTTGGACTTTAAGTGAAAGGTAGAAGATTCAAATGGAAAAAGTTCTCTAAAGCAGAAAGATGAGGCATCTGTCCCATTAAAAAAAAATATAGTATAGTTTGTAAACTCTGCAGGGCAGTTCACTTTGTTGTATGGCGTCACTATGAATTAGAATTGTCTCAGAGGCAGTGTATTTGATTTAGGCTTATATGGTAAATAATAGATAAACTGTTGAACTGCCTATACTTTTTATTATAACAGAGAACACACACACACACACACACACACACACATCCATCTTCCAAATGAAATCTATATAACATGTAGTTATTGTTAAGTGTTGTCGCATGGTAGGCAACTCATAGTGACTCTATGAACAAAAGTCCTCAACACTAGTAAGACTTTCAACCTCTATCCAGGTTCCTAGGGTTTCTGGAGGCAAGCTATTTATGAAAGTGGGTGCCACTCCCGCTTCCAAGCTTGTTTTAATAGGAGAGCACCACTAAACACTGTCTGCCATGGATAACCATTAACACGTTTCACACTTCAGTGTCACATATGCAATGCAAAAACATCAAGAATTAGAAAACATTGAGAACCTGAAAAATGCTGTGAATCCTACGAATAAATACAAACTATTCTTTTGTTTTTTATTTTGGCTTTGATTTTTCAAGTCCAAAGTATGTAGTGAAAGCTTTATATATAAAATGGCCAATAAAATTCTTTCCACTTTTGGAACTGTACTCAGATCACACTTTTCTCCAATGACCTTCATGAGGAAAAGATTGCAAATTGTACCTAAAACAACATCCAGGTGAAAAATTTCTTATTTTATTGCTTCAGTAACTCAAAAATGGAAAATGGAATTTCACCAAATTTTCAATGAAAATCCTCATTTAGGACTGAGTAGAAAAATTATGATGAATTTCAAGCCAATAGGTTTTTGAAGGCTATAAGTGGCTGCAAATAGAACTTATCAAGAATTGCCTCCTCAGCTCTTACAATAGAGTGATGGCAAGCAGCTGTAACAGGCTCAATCAATTTTTATTAAACATCAATGAAAAAACAAGTAAGTCCATTTATCAATCATACCTTTATTGGAGTCAAACCTAAGATATATAAATCCTTTGAACACACATGCTGGTCTTCAATTATGTTTGAGGATGACTAGTTTTCACTAAGATTTTTTAGAAACAATACAAAACAAATACTACCTTGTAATACGTAATCAACATGATAATAATACAATGATATATTAATGATAATTTGGCATAACTTCAACTTTGAATTTATCCATAATTTTTTCTTATTGCCTCTCTGACATAGTAGCATACACTATACAAGTGATTGCCACTTGACTTTTAAATGTGATAAAACTGTGTATGTTTTGTGTTTTTCTTTATGCATTATATTTTCTTTATCTAGTATCATCATTATCACCACTATTGTGTTTTTTAATTTTTTTTACACTATTGATTTTTTTACGTATTTGCTACATGTACACACGTTCATTGAGTTGAAACTAAAGATTGATTTGAACTGTTAGAAAAAAAAGTTATCTTTGGGTTAACAGTGCTTATGCCACTAAATACTTTAAAACTGTTTGCAGTTAATATGTAAACACACACGTCTTACCTCAAGTCTGTAAATTGTGGATAACAAACGGAAACTAATGAAAAGAATCTGATAATTGAACTTATGTTAAAAAATAATAATCTTACTTCAAGAAGTCATAGCATAGTATGTTAAGTTTTGGCTGTAAATGGAACAGTCAGCAGTTTAAACCTACCAGATGCTTGAAGAGAGAAAGATGAGGTAATCTTTTGTGGTTGATTTAACATTGGAAACCTGAGAGAAGGTGTCCACAAGGCAGAAAGGCAGACTTCACTTTAAATCAGTGTGTTTAAGGTGTGTTTTTGTTCGGGTTTTTGTGATTTTTGTTGTTGGGTTTTGTTTTGGTTTTGGTTTGGCTTTGGTTGGGGTGAACTTACCATTATTTCAGAGGACAAAGTGGTACAGTGATCAAATTCTAGCTTTCCATGAAGGAGTCCCTCTGAAACCATATGGCTGATGTACTTCATGTCCTTCTAATCCCTGTCTTCCAGTGATGGTTTGCATGCTCTTCTGATGCTGAATAGATTTCATAGAGCTAGCAGACTAAATATATTAGGAAAGAAGTGTGGGAAACTAGAAAATCAGTCACTGAAAATTGTATGGACAACGATGAATGTTGTGTTTTAGTGCATCACGTACAGGTGTTGACTCAATAACAGCTAACAGAAACAAGAACTCATTTTTAATGTAAAAAAATAGACCTTTGATTGTTAATATGAATTTTCTTCCAAAACAAATGCAAAGAATTTTATATTATCCCTATTTCTTTTTTTTATTAAATTTTATTAGTTTTCATGAACATTTACAGAGATTTTGGGTTTTCATTCATTCATTGTTGCACTGTT
>NW_006399779.1:18494779-18516969 GCF_000299155.1 Elephantulus edwardii
TGCAACTTTTTGAGAAAGCGCCATACCGCTTTCCACAGGGGTTGCACCATTTTATACTCCCTATTTCTAAAAGATCCCTTTCTCTCTGTAACACTATGTGTGTGTCAGAGTGTGTGTGCTAATCAGTGATTAATTAAGATGCCCAGTATTATTTGTTGTTAATGTGCCATATAAAATTCTTGTTGTCAATTTCCATTGAGTTGATTCTCATAGTCACCCCTTGTGTCAAGAGTAGAATTGCTTCATAGAATTTTCAAGTGTTGGGTTTTTTCAGAAATGAGTTGCCAGTCTTGTCTTCTGAGACACCTTTAAAATGGATATGAACCATCTACCTCTGGACTAGTAGACAGAGCTTAAACATTTGCACCACTTAATTGAATTTCATATTTATGCACTAAGACAAATACAGATATGGTACTGTCAGATCCTGTGTTAAGTGGTTATTGTTATTTACTGTCCCCTACTAATGTGCACAATAAGATATAAAATGATCTGATATCTCTGAATAAAATAGCACTTCAAATGTCTTACTATCTTACATTACACATATTGGGCTAAATCCTCAGTGAATCTACTTTTGCATACATTTGGAAAATAAACAAAAAAAATCTAGGCTTATAGAACAGCATCCAACTGCTTAGTATAAAAATTAGATTGCAAAACACGAATGAATGGGATTAGAAATTATGATGCGAGAGCAATAACTTTGTAAATTATTACCTAACTTGGGAGGAACTAGAGAGTATTATGCTGAGTGAACTAACTCGGTCACATAGTTATAAATATTGTATAAAACCATTATTGTAGAATAAGTATAAGGATCCAAGAGGGGTGGGAGAGGCTGGAAGCAGAGGGATGTGGATGTGCAGGGGGAGAGGGATTAATCCATTGGGTTGTACAATTTGATAGGTGGAGGGGTGAGGGAAATTAAAAGAATTTGTTCAAATTTGTATTTGAATTTTGTAAATAAACTAGTAGAAAAATGGAGTGTCTTTATTACAAAAACTAAACTATAGTCAATTTATCTATCTATTAATTTTTACCCCTCTCTCAATCCCTTCCATTACTGTGAAACCTTTAAGACAGGTCTATCTGTGTAAACCATTCCTGAGCTTTTTGTAATAACAGTCTTATACCACAATTGTATTTTTGTAGTCACAAAAATAAGCTCATGTCACTCAGCAAAATTTATTGTAGATTCATCCATGCTGCCCAGTATTTTACAAACTTTTAATCATTTCTTAGTGATTAAGGCTTCATTGCGTGAGTTCACCTTAGCAATCTCTTTAGTTGTTCATCCATTAATAAAAAGTGGTTGTTTCCAATTCTGTACAATTGTAAATAATGTTGTAATAAACATGGTTATGCTCATGTTAGTTCATGCTGTTGTTGTTGTTGTTGTTGTTATGTGCCGTTGAGTCATTTGCGACTCATAGCGACCCTATGTACAACAGCCCTAAACCCTGCTCTATCCTGTGCCAATCTCATTGCCTCTGACACACCCATCCCGATTACCCCAGTCACTGAATCAATCCACCTCATAGAGGGTCTTCCCCTCCTGCCCATCCCTCTTCTCTACCCAGCATGATGTCCCTCTTCAAAGACTTGTCTCTCCTTACAACATGTCCAAAGTATGTCAGACAAAGCCCCAGAATCCTTGCCTCCAAGGAGTAGCCTGGTTTAACCCTCTCTAGGATGAATCTGTTTGTTTTCTTAGCAGTCCATGGTACATTCAATACTCTTCTCCAGCACCACAGCTCAAAGGCGTCAATTCTCCTTCTATCCTCCCTAGTCATTGCCCAACTCTCTGATGCATAACAAGTGATTGCAAAAAATAGTTCATGTTACAGCTCTAATTTCTTTGGACTATTCTATATATTCAGTAGTGAGATTTCTGGATCAAATGATATGTCAAATGATATCTATTCTAGACAAGCAACAGACTTCAGTCTGTACCATTTTACATTCCCACCAGCAGAGTATGAGAGTTTAAAACTCTCCAAATCTTTGTCAGTCTTTGCTGTTTGTTATCATATTGAACTTTGCTGTTCTTACCAGTTTGAGATAATATTTCATTGTTGTTTTGATTTGCTTATTTCTAAGTGCTAATTATCTAGAGCGTTTCTTTATGTGTTTGATGAGCATCTACAGGTTTTCTGATAAAGTGTCTATGTCTTTCCCCATTCTGTTTCTGAATTATTAGTATTTTTCTTGTAGAGGTGTTGCCATTTTCTGTAAGTTTTAGAAATGAGTCCTTTGTGAGATGCCTCACGGCCAAATAGGGGTTCTGCTTCCTCAATCAAGTAATAGACTAGTTCTTCACCTTTAGAATCTCTGTAGACACTGTATCTATTTTGACGAATAGACATTTCTACGTAGAACCCCTAATTGGGGTAATAGCTTTTGCTTCTTAACTTTTGGAGACAGTTACATAAAAATTATGACCAGCTTCAGTGCATCTAGTTCTGTGAAAAAAAAAAAAAGTCACTGATTTTCTGTGAAATTCTGCGTAGTTACAGTGACCAAGGACAATTAACACATTAGAGATGAGAATGAAGACAACTTTACAAATTTCCCATTTTATAGAACCTTTAAGTATTCTCAGCCACAGGTGCTTTCTCATTGCACTCCTGTGCAGGACCCCAGGAGGGAATCATCCAGCAAACCTACAAAATGCATGAAGTGATTTTTTGTTGTTGTTGTTTGATGCCGTCGAGTCGTAGACAACTCATAGAGACCCTATGAATGAACAGTCTAAGCACTGTTCGTACATAGAGTTTCCGGAGGCAAGCCATTTCGGAAGTGAATGCCGCTCAAGCTTCCAGGCTTGATTTAGTCGGGAAGCTCCAGCCAACACTGTCCACCATGGGTAACTGTTACCACGATTGGCACATGACTGTTACAGTCTTCAGCATCACAGCAACCACGAGTTACCTCTACACAGCAACACACAGACCAGTGCTATACAACCTAGAAGAATGTTTGACAGGAAGACAATTTGAACCTGGCCCAGGGCCACCGATGAAAATCACCCACCTTGTGATACAATTTGTTTTTCCTAGCTAGTAAAGTTCAAATGCTTTCTTATACAGCAAGACCAAGTCACAACAAGTTCCAGTGGATTGTTCAATGTTGTGAATCAAAAGTAATGTGTGGAAATTACTTTAGACAGAATATCTTTTCACTAAAGTTAAATACACTCTATTTTCTTATATAGAGGTAAACATGTTTATGGAATTGAAATAATATCAACAACTTAATCTTTTTTCCTCAAAATTCTAATTTTTTCTTGTAATTTCTTTTTTTCATTCTTTATTACTTTTCACTATTACTTGCTATAGGATTCAAGTTAATTACAGCAGGTATTATGAAGAATTTAATTATGATGAAGAACGAAAAATGAAGCTAAGTCACATCTAGCATGAAGATAAGCAATATTGAAGCTTAAACTGATAATCCAACGGCTGCATGTCATTGGTGGTTGTAATTAACTGATAGCTCAGTGGACTCTTTTAATACTTACCATGTAGAATTCTGGTGGAGAGTCAATGAGTCAAAAGTCAACTTGATGACTCAACCTCATTGCCATTGAATTGTAACTGATTCATAGATTGTAAATCACACAGAAAATTACCAATAATTTTCCTGAGGAGACGCTAATGGATTTGGACTGTCAATCATGCACGACCTTTGAGGGTACATTGCAATTCCCTATGGAATAGGTATAGTGACTTAAAATTTCGTTTTTTACTATTCTTTGGGGTAGCTAGGAGAAATTTTTTCTAGAACAATTACTTATTACAAAACTATAAAGGGAAATCAATGACTCCTCGTTTTTTTCATAGTATAATGTACAAAGAAGGTAAACATTTCAAACAACATACTGACTCTGAATCATGATGATCTACTGTGCAATTGAGTATAAAATTTTGCATTTCTTTTCATTAAATGGAGATGTGTTTGGCTTCTTTTGTTTGTTTATTTTTGTAATGCTTATTTTTTTTAATCTGACCGGTTATGTGATTCTATGAGCACATACATGTGACAGAACTGAAATCATGAAGGAGTGAGACAAGACACTTTATCATTTTTATTCTTGTGATGTATTGATATATAGTCACCATGTGAACCAGCTATATGCTAAAAAAACCCCACATGGAATAAAGCTACCCCATTCTTAATCAAACCTCTCTTACCTAGCAGGGCCTTTGATTTGGTCATATGAGCACCCTCAACCAAGAACGACTCAGGTGAGGTAAGTCTATTTTCCTTCTCCCCAGAACTATGTGCTAAGTGAAAGTATCTTTGTATTTTATTAGATGATAGGATGTTTTGTTTCACTTTTGTTTGGGAGCAAAATGTAGAGGCATAATATATAATTAACAAATTAAATATTGAAATTATATTTTATAATAATGTCAACAGTCTTGGCACCAGCAGCCAGGAAATTAAAAAGCGCATTGCAATGGGAAAGTCTGCTGTTAGGGACCTCTCCAAAGTACTGAAGAGCAATGGTGTCTCTCTGGAGACTAAGGTGTGTCTGATACAGGCCATGGTCTTTGCAATCACCTGTTATGCATCAGAGAGTTGCACAATGACCAAGGAGGATAGAAGGAGAATTGATGCCTTTGAGCTGTGGTGCTGGAGAAGAATATTGAGAATACCATGGACTACTAGGAAAACAAACAGATTTGTCCTGGAAAGGATTAAACCGGGTGGCTCCTTGGAGGCAAAGATTCTGAGGCTCCGTCTAACATACTTTGCACATGTTGTGAGGAGGGATCGGTCCCTGGAGAGGGATATCATGCTTGGGAGGGTGGAGGGACAGCACAGGAGGGGAAGGCCCTATATGAGGTGGATTGATTCAGTGACTGGGATAATTGGGATGAGAGTGTCAGAGAGAGTTAAATTGGCACAGGACAGAGCGGAGTTTAGAGCTGTTGTACATAGGGTCGCTATGAGTCACAAGCGACTCGACGGCACATAACAACAACAACAACAACATGACATTTTGGGGGATGTTGCTAAGAGAGCCTATTGCTTGGAAAGGATATAATGTCTTGAAAGATGGAAGGTCAGAGAAGAGAGGAAGACCATAGTCAAATGATTGACATAGTGACTACAGCAATGAGCTCAAGTGTACCAGCGATAAGAGGATGGCACAGGATAGGACACAGTTCGGGGCTGTTGTTCATAGGGTTACTATGAGTCATACTTGACTCAATGGCACATAAAAACAACAACATGGTCATTTACAAGTTTTATAAATTTAATCTCCTTTCAATACATAGTGACTATGTTGCATTTCTTAATAGAGATATCAGGAAATTATTTAACTCTTCTTTTCAGATGTTGTAGAGTTGACTGCAATATTATGCACATTATATAAAACAGATTGAAGCCTTGTGCGGTCTTGAATCTTTCTCATGATCTGCACTAAAGTCCATTGTTTCAGGCACTGTCAATCCATCTGGCATATTTCAAAACATAATATTATTTTCCAAAGACTTGCCCCTTTCGACAATTGGATTCACTGAAACCAATGAACAGCAAGAATAGAAATGGTACAGCTTCTCTGTATTTTGACTCATTATTTATTTGCTGTAACTACTGTTGCACTTAAATGACCAAAAAAAATCACAAACCAGTCATGTACAAGATGATTTCCATGGGGAGAAAAAAAAGAAGTAATACTTGGACATAAAAATATAAATTAAGTTGCAATAAATTTGTGATATCATCTTGATAAACAATGTTGTTCCATAAGAAAGATAAACTTTAAGAGATGAGGAAAGTTCATATTAGGGATCAGAAATTCACAGCTTAGATTTCTTAAGTCTATATTTACTTAATTTCAAAATAATACCCTTATTCCATTGTTGTACTTTTTTATAAAATGTTTTCTTTTCCTTCACATATTTCTTTTTTAATGCACCTTTGAGTCAGAAGTAGCCCACAGCTGACCCCCCAATGGGTTTTCAGAGGTAATAAATCACATGAGAAGAGCTTGTCTATCCTTCTGCCTATATTTAGAAGTATTTTTCCTTGGATCTAAGGACTTGAAGCTCTATCTCGCATACTTGTAGAAGAACTCCATGCTAGAAGGCTAGAGGGACGGTGCAGGAGAGGAAGACCCTGGATGAGATGGATTGACACAGTAACTGGGGGACTAGGGGTAGTTCTGTCGGAGTCAGTGAGACTGGCTCAGGATAGGGCAGGCTTCAGAGCTATTGTACATAGGCGCGCTATGAGTCACAGGTGACTCCTGGCACATAACTACAAATAATGACAACATTTTAAAAAATCTGTGAGATATATTATATAGCATGCAAAGAGATCTTAAATAAAAACGTATTGACAATGGCATCAATCCTTCAGATTATGAGATAAATTTGCTTAAATTTTAAATCATAGATTGTGAAGCCTAATTGTGAAAGGCACTAAAATGAATGTCTTTAAGAGGGGTCATCTTATCCTTGTGTCAACATCAACAACTCTTTGGTTTGAGTAAAAGCAATCATTACCTTTTCTATGCATGATATGCTTTCCACAAAAGATATGTAAGTGGTACATTACAGTTTGGAATAAAAGGGAATAAAAGTAGAAACCTGTTATGTATTGCTTTCATTGTGGTATGCAAGATAAGCAGTGTTCATTCAAATTTAAAAAAATGTAAAGAATGAGCGCAACTCTTTATGCTGAAGGCTATGAGATCTAAATAGCTCAAATATTTCCAGAAGTAGAGAAGAAAAAGTTCAAATTTTGGATAGTGGTTAAAACACTTTTTATAATCCATTTGTATGCTTACCACTTAGCGCTGGTCTATGAAGCACAAATTTTTGCACAAATAATGACACAAAAACAAATGCCCTGTGTTCTTCAAGTGCCCTAATATACCTCTGTAACAATGTGCTTTTTTTCTTATTCTGATTATCATTTAGAATACTTTTTAGTTTCCTTTTAGTTTCTTTTCTCTAACTGTCAAATCTTGCTAAAAGAAATACAACAAATTGTCCACACAGCTACAATAGAATAATAAACTGTAAATTCAGATGTTTTTACTACAATTAATTCTCTCTTACTATACAATGAGTGATGTAGCATTCTTTTAGTTTCATGTTAAATGGTCTTCTATACTGGCATTCACATTGTACAACCCCAGAATACAATCTCAAGCCAATGTGCTTAAACAGAGTGATTCTTCCCTGCTTTCTAGTGCAGGGCTGGTTGAAAGAGAGACTAGAAGTGTCTATAAAGTCAGAAAGATCTTTAACAAATGTAGAACAGTTCAGCACTTATAATAAATATTTATCATGACATTTATCTGAATCATTGATATCTGTGCCCAGAAAACTCATGCCAATTGACATATTCAACAAACAGTTGCAGCCCTGAACATGCTCACAATGTTTTGCCAAGAAATCAGGAGCAAAACCACTGGCCAACTGATTAAAAGAGATCCCTATTTAATCCTATTATAAAAAAAAAGTGATCCCACAGATTGTAAAAATTATTGAACGATATCACCAATATCAAACACAAAATTTTGCTAATTATTATTCAAAAGCAACTCTAACAGTACATAGTCAGAGAACTACCAGAAATACAAGGTGGGTTTAGAAGAGGCTGTGGCTCTAGGGACATCATTGCCATTGCCAGATCATGGCCAAAAGCAGAGTGTACCAATGAATGTCTATCTGTGATACACTGACTTTACAAAGGCATTTGAACAGATCACAATGCATTGTGCCAAACCTTAAGAGAATGGGAATCCCAGAACACCTGATTGTGCTCATCTAAAACCCATACTTTGATCAGGAGTCAGTCATTAGAACAGAGCAAAGAAATACTACATGGTTCAAAACCAGAAAAGAAGTGCATCAGGGATCTGTCCTGTTTCCATAACGTCTCAATCTGTATTCAGAACAGATCATCTGGGAGGCTGGACTTTATGAGGAAGAATATAGGATCATATTGGAGAAAAACTCATAAGCAATCTGTGTAATGCAGATGAAACAACCTTACACGCTGAAACTGAGAAAAGTCTGAAGCATTTTCTGCAGAGGGTCAAGGACTGTAGTTTACTAAATGGATTGAATCTCAACATCAAGAAAATGACGATTCACACTACTGGAAATCTGATTTGCAACATCATGATAGATGGAGAAGACACTGAGATTGTTAATAATTTTACCTTGCTTGGTTCCACAGCCAAGACTCTTAGTACTAGCAGTCAGGAACTCAAAAGACAAATAGATTTTTTAAAAAATCTTCTGTCAGAGACCTCTCTGTATGAATTTAGGGAACTCTGGTGGCCTAGTAATATGGAGTTGCATTGCCAGTCCAGATGCAAATGATTTGGATCCACTAGCCACTTTGTGGAGAAAAAGACAGAGGATCTCCTTTTGTGTGATTTACTGCCTCTGAAAACCCAGTAGAAGGTTAGCTACAAATTAGTTTTGATTGGATGGCAACAATGACAGAAATGTAACATATAAATCTTGAGAAAATTTGAACAAGTTACATGTAGAGGAAGAAACCAATAGAAAACACAAGAGAGAAATGCATGTTTAAAAATTATAAACTGTGAACTTTTGTTATGAGACCCTTGTCTGAGACGGTATTGCCAAATGTTTGTTTTCAGTTGGTAGGATTTCTTTTTACACTACTGGAAGAAGTTTTTGATGAGTACAGATATATAATTTTTTAAAATTTCTATTCATAAGTTTTATCCTCTCCAGATTATAAAATTGTGGTACGTTCACACAATGGAATATAAAGCAGCACTCGGAAATAACAATTTGGAAAAATACTCTATAACTTGGGAAAGACCGTAGAGCATTACACTGAGTGAACTACCTTGGTCTCATAAGGGCAAATGCCACATAAGACCATTATTGTAAAAATAGAAGGCTACCTGTCCAACATGTCTTGAACATGTTCAATACAGAGCACCCAATGGAGGATGGTGTTGGAGCAGAGAGGTAAGAATGGGTAGGGGTGGAAACCAGAAGGTTGTATAGTTTTTTCAGTGGAGAGAGAGAAGGAAGGAAATGATAAGGATCTGGGTGAAAAGACAAGGTAATGGCAAGGTCCAATGGTGATTAATTTTGTAAAATGTCATGCATGAGAATGATTGTACGAAACACAAAATGAATGAAGAATAATGTAAAACACAATGTACACGAACCACACAATAAAAAAAAACAAACTCAAAACATATATATGCGTGTAAAATGAAAAATAGTTAAGTAAGGGAATGAAATTCCCTGATCAGTTTTCTTATCAGTGATTACTAACGCTCATGGACAAAGTTTAACACTGTTTTTCTTTGATAAATATCTAAAAGCAAGTAGAAATGGTCTAAAGTAATATCAGGGTAAAGAAACTTTCAGTTATCAAAGACTCAGAAGATCAGTTCAGCTGGTTTTTGTGAGACTAACAGAAATTAATGAGAAGATTACTTGTGAAGGAGAAAATGAAACCTGCATTGAAAGGCATATTTTTAGGTACATGAAAATAAATTCATTCAAAATATCTATATCTGTATTAGTCTGAAGTCATGAGAGAGTATTGCACCAATTTATGTGGAGTTTATCTTTTAATATAACTTTCCTAGCCATAGAATATGACTTGACTATATAGATTTGCAGGAATACTTGAATAGGGAGTGTTAGCCTACTCACAAGGGGACTGGCTGTCTTCACCATTCCACAAGGGCACTGGCTATTTTCAGAAAGGGTAAGGCCCTCTATGAGGTGGATTGATTCAGTGACTGGAGTAACCGGGATGGGTGTGTCAGAGGCAATGAGATTGGCGCAGGATAGAGCACGGTTTAGGGATGTTGTACATAGGGTCGCTACGAGTCGCAAGTGACTTGATGGCACATAACAACAACAAGAGGATTGGCTAGTCTTGCCAATAAATAAAGGGCTCCAGCAGCTGAATAAAATCTCCTGCACCAGCAAAGAGAAAGAAGGAGGAGAATGTAGCACATCCTTTGAGCCCAGAAATTCTTGTTCCAACTGTGTCTACAGCAGCAACAGCCCTAACCAAAGCAGAAGACACAAGAGACCTGACGTGAGATGGAACTGGCTGCTAACCACACCCACCAGACAGAACCAGCACTAAGCTAAGAGCCTTTGCCCAAGAGTTTTGGACAATTTGGGAGTTGGGGTATGGGTGAGTAATCAATATTGACAAGTCTGAGAAATTTGTAATCTGACCTAAGGCCATGAGAATCAAGGCTGAGGTGCCTGTGAGCACATTTTGGAAGCTATCATGACTGTATTCTATTATTAACCGGATAATGAACTTTTGCCTTCCCCAACATGGTTCAATGTGGTTTTTGAGCTATCACATCAGATTTTTATCTCAGCAAAGCAGTAAGATTTGTGTTGAGATGAGTAGAAAGACATTCAGGAGGGTGGGGGACAGGACTGACCTCATAGGTATTGGTTTGATTTTGTTGATTTTTTGACCAGAACTGGTTACTGGGAGAATAACTTTCTAAAGATGAGATTTCTGATGCTTGGCAACTAGATCTGAGAAGTATTTTAGAATAGATTGACTTCCTTCTTGATGTATCTTTCAAAATGACAGTAGATAATCATCACATCTGTTATTTCCTTTATATTACTCTTTGTGAAATTGGTAAAAGCCAGATATGGCTGACTCTACAAGACCCTTGCTTTTTTTACAATTTGCTTAAGAATGCAGATACAAATTTTATTACCATTATTTTAATGTAGTGTTTCTCAAATAGCAATGTCAAGTGTTCTAGTCTTGTGCAAATTACAGGCTCTGAAAACTTGTTGGAATGTCTATTATTCTTCTGTTTTGGATAAGTAATAACATTGTTATGGAGTAGGAATCCATTTACAGATGACCCTTCCATGAGTTTTCTAGGCTTTGATCTGCATAAGGGGAGATTGTCCATCTTTCTCTTGCAAAGGTACTAATGGAGTCTAACCAATGAAGGATTGATTTTGGGGTTAGCAGTAGAAATTATTAATGAGTTGTCATGTTATGAACTTCTGTTATGTTTGTGCTCTACCAATCTGGTTTTCAAAAATATTAGTATATTTTATTTAAAAGACACATAAAATTAATAAAGGTGAGTTAACAAACAGCAAGAATCAGGATATAGGCAAGACAATGTGCAGAGATTTTTACTTTGAATGCTGGATCTAGGTTAGGTGGAAGGATTTACCAGAAGGTAACAAAAGTTACAATGATCAGAGGCTGGGTGCAAGTTGGAAATGAGTCTATAAAATCAGACATGGAGAGATGTCATGAAGCCTGTGTCTGGGAGCTATCCCAGAGATGAAAGAAAAGGCTAAATATATGAATTATAGAGCAGTTATAGAAAGTAAGGATGAGATCAAAGAGAAAGATTTCAGACAATCTCCTTCAATATGAGCATTACTGCTTAGATACTTTCTCTCATTATCTTGCCTTATGAATTAAATTATAATAGGAAAGTCCTGAGATGGTGACCTAATGGTAAAAAATTTCATTGTCATCCCAAAGGCAAATGGTTCAAGTCCACCAGATGCAACATGGGGGAAAGGGGGCAATCTCTTCCATGCAAACTACAGTCTCTGGAAATCAACTGGAAAGTCCACTATTAACTGGTTTCAACTTGACAGCACAAAACATTAACAACATAAGGTGGTTAACAGAATTTTTTTTTCTGTTGACCTCTAAACATCTTCAATAATATCTATTTCTAATAAAGTTTTAAATCACAATGTTTATCAAGATCTTTTATATCTTACAGTTGGTTTTGGTATAATGACAGAGACCTCTGAGTCTAGATTTTAAATTCTGCATTGGCTAGACCACAGACGAAAAAAGAGAAGTCTTAATTTGAGTATGCTTTCCAAGTCACCACCAAGACTCAAGGGACTACTGTTTGGAAAGGCAGATTTTAAAAATTCCACATAGATTCCAGGTTCATGTCAAGACTTCAATGTGAACTGGAAGTTCTGCTTTTTACTTCCCTATTTACACACAAACCAAGTGCTTGATTTCAGATTCTCACATACATATTAGGTCACAGAAAATGTCATGGTTCCAGTTAGGCATACCTCAAACCAGACCTACAAAGAAACATGCATGTTTTTTAAAACTTTAAAAGAGTCTTTTGCAACAGATTTGCTCAGTGCAACTTCTCATCACCTTTTTTTTTTTTTAATTGGTACCTTCAGAGGTTGGTAATGAACCCAAGTAAAATTATATTCTTACCAATCTTCTGAAAGAAATTGCACTGTTAATCCAAAGGAAATTTGAATGATGCAGCAGCTACTTGAGAATGAGAGAGATGGACTTGTTCTCTTGGGATTTACAGTCATGGAAACTCACTGGAGGGTTGGTTGTGAGTCAATTCCAACTAAATGGCATTGAGAATGTTACATTTTTAAAAATTTTTTCTATTTTTATCATGCAATTATTTCTTATTAGTCTAGTTGAGAAAATTTTTATTTTATGTTCAACTAAATAGAAAGTAAAATCTACATAATCTTTGATCTTCATTGGTAAGTACCCAAATCCTCTCCATTTACAAAAAGTTTATCATGTGCATTCCACAGGTACTTAATGAGTTTTTCTCTAAGACCTAGTGCCATGTTCTGCTTTATGCTGTCAATATTCTCAGATTATTTGCCCAGTATGCAAATTGAATAATTTAAATAAAATGTTACAAGCCAGATATGCACATTTATACATGCATCATCTATTGCCTCACTCTGTTTAGACAGCTGTTTACATACAGGTTCCAAATGAGCCTAATAAAATTTGCCTTGCAATATTAGCTATATTTATTATGATCCACACCACGCACTATCTTTGAATAGTCAATAAAACACATATAAACAATTTTTATCATCCTCTTCCTTTACCCAACATCCATTATATCCTACTGTGTGTCAGGTTTTGAATTATCATTAACAATATTCATTTCAAATGTTAATGGTATTGTTATGGTCATGATGATGCTATTGTTAGATAATGGCTGCATTTGTACGAGTACCTTTCTATTCACTGGCCACTAATTTTTCTCAAATTTTTTTTTTTAGTTTAGATGATTGAGCACTTTTAGTATTGCATCCATTTGCTTATGTATCTCAAATTTTGGAGATTTTTTTTTTCCTAATTAACTGAAGTTCAGCATCATTATAGTTTTTTGGTTTTTTGGATTTTTTTCCATTTTATGTGCAATCCTGAGTTTGTTAAAATGCTCAATTGTTCTAAAACTGAACAAACTAAAAACATAAGTTCAAGCACCAAGTTGTAAAATTGCAGGATTCTATGGAAAAAATATTGAATGGTGTAGGAAGTGTCAAAAGAAGAAACAGAAAGGAATAAACTAAGGCACTATACCAAAGAGAATTGTTCAGCGCTGACCTATTTCAGTGTAGCACACACTTCTTGATCAAGAAGCAAAAGTAATGAAAAGTAAATAACATATTTTCAAGAACCAAGAGTTAAGATACACTGATGACATTGGCAAAAAATAAGTTTTCAAGTGTTGCTAGAATAGGGAGCTCTGGTGGCCTAGTGGCAAGAAGCTGTGTTGTAGTCCTGAAGGTGTGTGGTTTGAATCACCAGATGCTCTGCTGGAGAAGAAGGGGCAATCTCCCCCTATGCCAGTCAGATGAATTTGACAGTACACAGCAAGAAAAGCTGTAAAAAAAAAAAGAAAGAAAGGTGAGGGGGGAAAGAATTGATAGACCACCTCTTGAAGTGTTTCATGAAACAGATGGAACCCTGTACATATTTACTAGTTTCTGCCAATAAATATGGAACACAGCTACCTGGCCAACTGATTGGAAGGGATCTATATTTGTTCTTTTAACAAGGGTGATTTCAACGGACTCTGGAAAATATCACACAGTATCATTCATTTCATATAAAAGCAAAATCCTGCTGAAGATTATTTAAAAATTGATTAAAAAACACATAAACAAGGAACTTATAAATTCAGGCTGGATTCAAAAGCTGTACAGCACAAGGGGTATCAATGCTTATATCAGAAGGACTTTGGTTGAAAGTGAATACAACAAAGATGCTTATTTTTGTTTTATTGTTTGTAGAAGATGTTTAACTATGTGGACTGTTAGAAATTATGGCTAACATAAAAAAATGGGAATCTCAGAACACTTATTTGTGTTCATGTGAAGCCTTTACATAACCAATTAACAATTAGAGAAAGCTAGAAAACACTGCATGGTTTAAAATCAGAAAAGGTGTGTGTCAGGTTTGTATCCTTTCTCCACTATTTAATTTACATTCATGCAAACCATTCAAGAACCTTGACTGTATGAGTAAGAATATTATTGAAGGTAAACTCATTAAGAACCTGCATTATACAGATGAAAACCTTACTTGCAGAAAGTAAAAGACTGTTTAAAGCACTTACGGAAGAAAATCAGATAAAAGCTTTTAATGTAGACTACATTTCAACATGATAGAAATATTCCTCTTCTTCACTCTGAGACATGAAACACTGATTAAGATTGCTCTATTTGCCAGCAAGAGAGACAGAGGTTGTAGATGGTCTGTAGGTGAAGAAAAAGCCTTCGTGGGTTTTCTGGACACAAGGGCCCAGTGTACCATAATGCGCAAACCTGTTGGTAAAATCTTGAAGGGACCTTGAAGCTGATTAATTCTGTGTGGCTTTTGGTTGGCAGTGTAATTCCTTAGTACTAGACCACCAGAGTTGTTGCTGTTGTTATATGCCATTGAGTTGCCTGCGACTCATAGTGACTCTATGTACAACCATCCTAAACCCTGCTCTGTCCCTTGCCAATCTTATTGTCTCCAATATACCTATCCCCATTACCGCAGTGACTGAATCAATCCATTTCATGGAAGGTTTTCCTCTACTGTGCTGTCCCCCACCCTCCCAAACATGATGTCCCTCTCCAAGTACAGATTCTGCCCTGCAACATATCCAAAGTATACCAGATAAAGCTTCAGTATCCTTGCCTCCAAGGAGCAGCCTGGCTTCACCCTCTCCAGGCTGAACTTGTTTGTTCTCCTAGCCGTCCATGGTATATTCTATACTCTTCTCAATCACCAAAGCTCAAAGGCTCTCCTTCTATCATCCCTAGTCATTGGCCAGTTCTCTGATGCATAGCAATATTAGGAAAGATTCAGTGGGGATATAAAAAGATATTAATGGGCATAATAGAACAATGGTGGTTAATGTTATAAAACACAATGTATGATTATGATTATATGAAACACTATGAATGATGGAAGGTGTGAAAATGTATATCAATAAAATGCAATGTTTACAAATTGGCACAGGACAGAGCAGAGTTTAGGGCTGCTGTACATAGGGTCGCTATGAGTCGCAGGCAACTCGACGGCACATAACAACAACAACAACATACAAATTTTGTATGCAAGTCAATATAAAATAAAAATAAATTTTAAAAAAGAAAATTAATGGAATAATATATTAGGCAAATCTATTGCAAAGACTTCTTAAAATATTTTTTTAAAGGTGTCACTTTGGCAACAAAAGTGCTACTAAACCAAGTTATGAATGTAATTTTCTGTTTCTTATTGCATGTGGAACCTGGACAGTGCAAAAGGAGAATAAATGCATTGGAATGTGAGTTTGAACAAGAATATTGAATATTTTGTTGATTGCCAAACAACAATCAATCAACCTAAAAAGAAATAAAACTCAGAATTTAGAATGGGAAGAATTTAGTTCGGTTACAATATGAATTACAGATCAATGTCAAGAAAACAAAATCCTCATGACTTGTCTGTTAAGAAACATCATCACACATGACAGAAAGATTGAAGTTGTCAAGATTTCATTTTACTTTAATCCACAATCAACACCCTTGTTGCCAGGAGATCAGGAGATGTATTGCATTCAGCCAGTCTGCTTTCAGTGATCTATTAAATTTGCTAAAGAGCAATGAAGTATAATTAAAGACTAAGGTGTGCTTGCTTCAGGCCATAATCTTTTCAATGATTTGCTGTGGGTCTGAGAGCTGGGCAATGAAAAAGAATGACAGAGGAGTTTATGCCTTTGAACTGTGGTGTTAGAGAAGAGTACTTAATATACCATAGAGTACCAAAAGAGTAAAGAGATCTACCTCAGAGAAGGTGCAGTCCAGCTTACTCCTTGCAAGCAAAGAGAATAGGCTTTCTCTCACATACTTGAGACATATTGCTAGGAGAAGGTATACCTTGGAGATGGAAATCATGCTTGGAAAGGTGGATTGAGGTTGAAAGAGAAGATGACCCTCAACCAGGTAGGTTGATACAGTGACTTTAACAATGGCCCTGAGTGTGCCAGAGATTGTGAGGAGGGCACGGGATAGATCATGGTTCAGGTCTGTTGTTCCTAGAGTTGCTGTGAGTTGTCCTTGACTCATCAGCACCTAACAAAACAACTTACCCATTTCCATCAAGTTAGAACTGACTTATAGCTGACCCTCAGCACATTTTATAGAGGCAATACATTGCAGAGAGATTACCTTTTCTCCTAAAGAGAAGCTGTTGAATTAGAATAATCTGGTTTTGGACTGGTAGCACAACTCCTTAACCTCTAGGTCATCAGAGCTCACGACATAGAGATTTACAGCTGTGAAAACAACTTCAAGGCCATTACAAGTCCACATTGACTCAATGATAGTAGGCTTGAGGGTCTTTTAAATTCATTTTAAAAAGGTAGATTACTGGACTATATCTCCAGAGATTCTAATTCAGCAATCACAGGATTTGCTTTGTTAAAAATCAATTTAAGATTCTTAGTGGAAATTTTCGGGTATACTGAGTTGTTGCCAGTGAAAGAAAATTGGAGGTGTCAGACGGTACCATGGTCAAGCTTAACCTTTGAATTTTCCCTTTACCACCTCTGTTAAATGTAAGAATTTAAGCCTATAATCCTAGTTTAAACTCTATACATATAGTGTATGTATAAGTACTGTGTAACTTTGTAATATAAAGCTCTATAAGCCTAGTATTTGTCAACTGAAAAGTTAAGGAGGAAGACAGTGTATTAAAATTTGCTTATTATCACAATTAGAGCTCTGGTGGTCTAGTGGTGAGAAGCTGTGCTGCAATCCCAAAGTCACACAGTTCTAACTCATCTGCTGCTCTTTTGGAGAAAGATAGGCAATCTCCTTCTCTGAAACTAACGCCTCTGAAAACCCACTGAGGTATCAGCAACATATAAGCACATTATACAGCATAAACTGTGGTTGTTATTGTCGTTGTGTGTCCTTGAGTCATAACCAACTAATAGCTGATCCTCCAATGGGTTTTGGAGGCAGTATATCATATGGCTGGTCCCCTGATGGTCTAGTGGTAAAGTGCTAAGCTGCCACCTCTAAGGAAGAGAGTTTGAATCCACCAGCTCCTCTGCTGGAGGAAGATGAGCCATCTGAACACCCAGTAGGTCAGCTGTGGGCTGGTTCTGATTTGAAAGTACATTAGCACCAACAAACTGAATGGGAGGAGATGGCACATCTTTCTGCTGCAGAACTCATGGAGGGTTTAATCTGTGTGCATTTGGGTTGGCGGCACAACTCCTTGTCACTAAGCCACAATTGTTCCCTGTAGTCTTTAAAGACAGATCTAAACAAAGGTGTGTCAGTGTCATTTATTAAGAGTCAAGTCAGAAAAGAACACATGCAGCATGTAAGCTGCAATTGCTGCGAACAAAGACTCATTTCTTGGTTAAGACTCTCCCCTTCCCCCTATGAATTCCCTCTAAAAATTGATGATCAATTTAAGTCTTAATTAGATTCATGCACAACCTATTTTGAAAAAATTAGAATGTCACAGTATAGTAAAAGAAGCTTAATTATCTACACAGCGGGGATTCGCCCATCTATTAGAAATTAACCATTATGAAATTTCTGTTAATAAATTTATTACAAATCCCATTTCCAGCCTTCACCTATCTACAAAATCCTTTCTGTTCCCCAAATTGCTTAGCTTTTAATGCAAGATAATTATAACCAATTTTATAAGTCTAAGAAAATATTTTAAGGCTCTGTGTATTAAAATCTTCACTGAAGTCTTTTATTTTTTTCATTTTAATATTCTTTCTTCGTGGTTTCCTCACAAATAAAGTATAAAAATGGAAGGTATACACTCTTTAGAACCATTACAAAGGTTTCAGTTGGCCTATCTACAATTCATTTAAAATTAGTGACACCATTTAACAGAGCTGTGAATCGTCTTCCTGAGGTGGAATAGAAAAACAATAATTTTGTACTTGCAATTACTTTGCTTCTACCTAATCATAAGAATGTGAAACAAATCTATACAATTGATTTTCAATCTTTTAATTTTACATATAAGTTGAACAGGTAGATATAAGATCAATTATAAGACATAGTTTGTCAGCTTAGAGGGAAACACAAACACATTAAATAGGAATAATTTCAGAGTAGTTTAAATTTTGTAGGGTACTTTTTTTAAATAATAGAATGATTCATAAACGGAACTTAAATCTCCTCTTCATAATGCACCAATCAAATAGATATTTTTATCTTTTCTATTCTAATTAATGTAATGGCAACCCATGGTGGACAGTGTGTACTGGAGCTTCCCGACTAAAACAAGCCTGGAAGCAGGAGTGGCATCCACTTCCGAAACGGCTTGCCTCCGGAAGCTCTATGTACCAACAGTGCTCAGGCCTTTTGTTCATAGGGTCGCTATGAGTCATCTACAACTCCATGGCACCTAACAACAGCCACAACATTCTAATTAATGAATTATATATAATTATTTTTGGTCATTCATTTTTCACATCACTGAGATCTACTTAACAACATAGCTAATGAATAAATATTTGACTAAATATAATAGTCTTAAGGAAACTATCATTTTCTATAATTTCATATTACATATGTGCTTTAAATAACGTACTGTCTACTATTTGAGGAGTTCTGGTGGTCCAGTCCATAGGGAGTTGTGCTTCCAACCCAAAGATGGTGCCTCTCTGGTGGGCAAATTTCAACAGCAATTCTTAGGAAGAAAAATGGGCAATACCTTCCCGTGCAGTTCATAGTCTCTGAAAATATTCAAGAGGACCAGCTGTGACTCTGTTCTAAACAGCAATGAGGTGGTTTTAGTTTGAGTTATGGCTATATAATATTCTTTTCTCTCTAAAATATGTTTATCAGCTTATATCCTCTCAAAATACATATAGTAGATGATTCAGACAAGTCAGTGCTCATTAATTTTTTGTTTTGTTTTGTTTTGAGAAAAGAGAATAAGTGAGACTGTGTTTTATATATTCATTATTTTTAAACTTGGTAGCATTCTCAAAGTTGAAGTTTGTCAGAGGGAGGTTTTCCGGAGAACATGTCTAAAAATGAGTTATAGTGACTGAAGAATTGTATCCTGAATGTTTCTGACATAAATGACAACTAGTTAATTGTCTAATAAACCAAATAAACATGGTCATTGTCTATGTTCCCTGTGTGGTCTTTACAATATAATAGTAAGACTACTAATGGAATAGCAAGAGTAGTATCAAGGATAGTGTTAGAATTAATAAAGAGAAGTTCCAGGGCTAGGAGACATATATGACCTCATAGGAAGAGACGTTTTATGGTTGATGTTCTTGATGGGGATTCTTTCTCCTTGTTGTATTATTAGAGGCCAGATGGCCCTGCCCCATTGCACCTGCATTGCATTCACTCCCTTTCAACATTCAGGGCTTTATATCTGCCAATGTTGCATTTTTGTGTTTATGCGGTTAATTTTTCTGAGTAGTACATCTTTGATGTTGTTGATCATATCATATTGTTGCAGTTGATGTCACATGATCTCTCTTTGACAACTCATAGCAACCCTATGAACAACTGGACTGAACCTTGTCCTATCCTGCACCATCCTCACAGTGCCTAATATACGCAAGCCCACTGTTACCGTCACCACCATGTCAATCTATCTTGCTGAGGTCTTCCTCTACTTTTCTCAGAATGATTTCTTTTTCTAAGGATTGATCCCTCCTGACAGCATGCCCAAAGTATGTGAAATGGAGCTTCACTATCCTTGTCTCTCAGGAGTTATTCAAGTTAGACTTGTTTGTGTGTTTGGCAGTCTCTAGGATACTCTGTACTCTTTGCCAATGCCACACTTCAACGTTGGCCAATTCTTCATCTGTTGTGCTTATTTATTGTTCAAATTTCAGTGGACATGAAACAATTGAATTGGCAGAAAAGCTTATTCAAAATCTTATAGGCTTCTCTATTATTTGGCTTCAAATCTCTCTTATAGGAAGCATAACCAAGTTGCTCATTAGATGCAATTATGGTGAAACTCTTACATATTTTGGGAGTGAAGTGGTCTTTGGAAAAAGATATCATGCTTAATAATTTGGAAGGTTAGAGAAAGAGAAGATTATCAACAAGGATGTATATAATAACCCTTACATGGGCTCAGGCTTAGAGGAGATTGTGAGAATAATGCCGGATAGAACAAAGTTTCTATATATTACTCATAAGATTGTTATGAGTCTTAGTCAAGTCAATGACACTCAACAACAAAACAACATTGCCAACCTGACAGTTAAGCCACAGTGGTGAATATTGTTTCAAGTTTTAAGAGTAATGGTGGAATATAGTCTCAGGGTGCCACCAGTATCTATGGATCAATAAACCTGATCACTTTTACATTTTTTGAGCTTTAGTCTCCATTTTCACCCACTCTGTCCAGAACTTTCTATTGTATTCTTTTTTTAGAGTGGGTTGTTTTTTTTATTCCCTTACTAGGAGTTATTTCCATTGTTGTTGTTAGGTGTCATAGGGTCACAATGATTCATAATAACCCTATGAACATCAAGTTTGAACAAATATGAGTCTCTTCCAGTCAGTTGGCCAAGTAGCTGCCCTTCAAATTTCCTGGCATTGACTGTTGTGCACTCCAGAGCTGCATCTGTTAGTAGAAATATGCCAGCTGGTGGTATGCTATTGATTCCCGAGGCCTTATTTTTTATCTTTAATGCAACTTGAATTTTTTCCCTTGTAATTAGAAATCTGGTAATTGTCATATTTTTAAATTTTGTCCTAATTCCAGTTTATCCATAACTTTCTACCACATTCCCTTTTAGAGTAAGATCTATTCCTCAATAGGAATTACTTTTATTACTAGTAACATATTCTAAATTGTAGGACTTCTTGAACTTCCCACTCAAATCTATTATTCTTTCCTCATCAGCATTTCTTCTCTTTGTATGAGCTTCTCCCAGATGATAGAAGGAGAATTGATGCCTTTGAACTGTGGTGCTGGAGAAGAGTATTTATATTCTATGGACTGCCAAGATAACTAACAGGTCCATCCTAAGGAGGGTGAAACCAGGCTGCTCCTTGGAGGCAAGTATTCTGAAGCTTCATCTGATCTCCTTTGGAAGTACCAGTCCTTGGAGAGGGATGTCATGCATGGGAAGGTGAAGGGACAGCACAGAAGAGGAAGACCCTCGATGAGATGGACTGATTCAGTGACTGGGGTAATGGGGGAAGGTGTGTCAGAGACAATAGGATTGGCACAATTTGGAGCACGATTTAGGGCTGTTGTACATATAGGGTCGTTCTGAGTCACAGGTGACTTAACTGAATATAACAACAACAACAACAACAACATATTCTATCAGAAGTTTTGAAATCTATTTTGCATATTTGTGTTTTCTTTCTCCCCAATCTTTGCAATACTAATTTGCTCCCTTTATGTATGCTATCCATGATGTCAGCCACAACTCCTCTGGTGGTATTTTAATTAACTGTGAGAAGAGTTGAGGTTAGAAAATCAAAAGAGCTGAACATGATCAGCATTTCTCAAGCTGAAACAGCTGAAGAACAAATGCAAGCCTCTCGTTGCTATAACTGAAATCATTTCATGATGTAAGGAATATGAAAAGAAGATGGAAGGGCTGTACAGAATCAGTATACCAAAAATAATTGGTCAATACTGGACTGTTTCAGAATGTAGCATATGATAGAAAATCAATAGTAGTGACAGAAGACATTCAGACTGCAGTGAAGGCATTAGCAAAGTAATAAGGCCCAAGGAATTAATGGAAAACCAACTGGAATGTTTGGAGCTCTGGATGTGTTCACTAGTCTATGCCAAGGCAGTTGGAAGACAGTCACCCTGCCAATGACAGGAAGAGATACATGTTTGTTTCCATTCATAAAAAAAGT
>NW_006399779.1:18520829-18588655 GCF_000299155.1 Elephantulus edwardii
TGCATCAGAGAGTTGGACAATGACTAGGGATTGTAGAAGGAGAATTGATGCCTTTGAGCTGTATGTTGGAGAAGAGCATTGAATATACCATGGACTGCTAGGAAAACAAACAGGTCTGTCATAGAGAAGGTGAAGCTGGGCTGCTCCTTGGAGACAAGGATTCTGAGGCTTCTTCTGACAAAATTTTGTCATGTTACAAGGAGGGCCCAGTCCTCGGGAAGGTGGAGGGACATCACAGGAGAGGAAGACCCTCGACGATATGGATTGATTCAGTGACTGGGGTCATGGGGTTAGGTGTTTTGGAGATGGTGAGATTAGCACAGGATAGGGCAGAGTTATGGGCTGTTGGACATAGGGTCGCTATGAGTCATAGGTGACTCAATGGTACATAACAATAACAACAACAACAACAGCAACAAACGATATGATACGATATATGATATTATATGATATGATGATATGATATGATTTGATATGGTATGGTATGGTGTGGTGTGGTATGGTATGATATGATATGACATGACATGATATGATATATGATATGATATGATATGATATGATATGATATGATATGATATGATATGATATGATGTGATGATATGGTATTATATAATATCAGGAAGTTCTGGTGGCCTAGTGGCAAGAAACTACACTGCAATCCCAAAGGCACTAAATTCAAATCCACCAGCTGTTCGGTGGTATCCAGTGCCTCTGAAAACCTCTCTGGAGGGTCAACTAGGGGTCAGTTTCAACTTAATGATACACAACAACAATGACTATATTGGAGCATTAGTCTTTGGGCAAATGGTCCTAATTTTCCCTCTTGTGAGTCAATCTTCACACCTGCAACCTTGGTGGAGGCTGAATTAAACCATCTCTATTTATTGCAGATGTGTGTGCTTCTGAAACACCATGGATTCACACACGGCCTATCAAGGGGAAGGGAATTACTAAGAGCTGATTAGATCAGCCTAATTACAGCATAAGTAACATCAGAACTGTGTTGTTTTCACAGTTGTGACTTTGCTGCCACAAGCTGCTTCTCCCTTTAAACAAAACTGCTTGATTCCTAGTTCCTGTAAAGGCAGCAATATCGTATCTGATTGCAAAAGATATCCCAATTATAAAACGTGAAAACTGGTGAATAAATACAGAGGAGAAACATGTGAGCGTGTGAAAATTATTAAAATATAAAGATAACAAACAAAAATTCTTTATCACTAACAATCAGGTGTGGGACTTTTCAACTCTGGTCAAAATATTTGTAATATATTTTCCAACAATTTTGGCAATCATTTAATTCTGAACATCTCTCTAAATATGGTGACATTCCCAGGAGGAACATTAAGTTACAATATGGAGTATCAGCTGGATCACAAGCTCCCCAGTGATTTGAGTTGGCATATTGGGCTTCTCCACTTTTCAAATTAATCCTGGCACTGAAACTGGACACGCTTTTCATTGATTTATTTACTTTGTTGTTGATGTTGTTGTTGTTCTTTAGGGTGCAGAGGATAGAATAACTCTATAGGCTGAGTGATGTCAACCATTGGTACTTCCATGCCTTGGGGAGCCCGCTGAGGAAGCTAATGTCCCGTAGAGAAGATAATGTTCTGCAACGTGTTCATCTAGCTTGTTACTCTACTAACCTTTGAGTTATTAATTTTTTACTATACAAAATCTCCTGTTCCTGAGAAACCAATTTATTTTCTTGCTCAATGAATGCTTGGTTGAGTTTTAGTTTACAAAGATGTGGCCACATGGAATCTCATCCCCCCACACAGTGAATGTTGTGGTCACAGGAAAAGAATGGAAATGGCACAAGAGATTTTAGCAATTATTTTGATAACAGTCTTCATTGAACTTTATGCAGGAAGGTTTAAATTTTAACCTGTACTAGCCTTATTGTATGCTACAGGAAACAGAGAGATGGGAGTATAAATTTAAAAATGGTAAAAAAAAAAGTAATGAGGGAAATTCAAAACAACCTGAATTCATGGAGAATTTTGACAGTTATGGCATTGTCCCTGAGGCTTCACACAGTGAAACTGACAGTGAAGATGATGATATTCACCAGAGGTAAATCTGTAGGGTGTCTGAGCCATCACTCCAAACACTCAAGCTCTCTCTGTTTACTTATTTTAGCTACGGATCAGGTGACTTTAAACCTTACCAACTATGAGCAGTTCTTTTATAATGACATTTGAAAACCACACATGTTTTAAATGATATTTATCATTACTTGCAGCTAAAGGGAGGATCTTTGGGTAAGGAAAAGATAACAATATTAAAAACAACATACAAACACTAATAATTTCTCCTAGGTAGCTTTGTGAAACAACGTTGAAATTGAAACATCTGTCAGAGAGGGACATTTGTGAATCTTGACGTTCTAAAAAAGAATGAATTTATTTTGAGTCAAAATGAGGCATATATGTCTTTAATAAGTAATAGCACAAAACAATTCAAACTGCTATTTTTAATGTATGTTAAAGATATTGGTGGAAAGATCAAAATGAATGCATTGAATTTATTTTAGCAGAAGAAAAGGAATTGAATTATTTTTGTTTTAATTAAATTTATTATTAATTTCAGTAAAAATTTACAGAGACTTTGAATTTCCATTCATTCATTGTTGCACTTTTCTCCCTTCCTAACTTCTCCCCATAGTACACTACCCTTTTGGAAAAGAAAAAGAAAAATTCTTTCATTGTTTTACAAATCCTACCCCAGATCCACTCCACCATGTAGCCTTCACTCTTATCACATATTCCTTTTAAACAGTTTTCTCCCTCATCTGTTTCAATGCAGTATACATTATTGAACCCATCTTTATCAGTCTCTCCCCAACCCCAAGGTCAGTCCTGTTTTACAATAGTGCCACCTTGCAGTATTTGTCCTTTAGTGACAACTATGATATACCATCTCACCCTAGACAGAATAGCAAAATTTAACAGAACAGCAAGCAACAAATCCTGGAGAGGTTGTGGAGAAACTGGAACTCTTATTCACTGTTGATGGAAGTGTAAAAAGGTCCAACCCCTGTGGAAGGCAGTATGGCGCTTTCTCAAAAAGTTGCAAATACAGATACAATTAGACCCAGCAATTCTACTTCTGGGAATATACACCAAAGAGACCATAACTGAGATCCAAGCAGATATATGCACACCCATGTTTATTGTGGCTTTGTTTACAATAGTAAGGAGTTGGAAACAACCTTAGTGCCCATCAACAAACGAATGGATAGAGAAGCTGTGGTATATTCACACAATGGAAAACTATGCTGTATTGAAAAACAATGGGTTCCTTGAACCCAATGAACCCAAGCAATATTAATCAAAATAGGTGACTCTGGAAGAATTAATTTTTGTTAATCATAATGTAGGAACTGACAAAGATGTTCATTTGCTAAGTTTTCATAATGAATCCTTCAACAAGACATGTTAGCTTTTAAGTGCAGAATATCATATAGATAATGTATACAAATAAATACTAGGGTTTACAAAACTATTTCAAGGGTAGCTTAAATCAATGGTACAGCACAACTGAAGACAATTAAACATTATGTATAGTTGTTGTTGTTGTACCTATGTGGTGTCATGTTGCTTGTGACTCATAGCAACCCTATGTACAACAACCTGAACACTGAACACTGTCTATCCTGAGCCAACCTTATTGTCTCTGACACACTTACCCATTATCCCAGTCACGGAATCAATCCATCTTATCAAGGGTCGTCCTCTATTGCACTGTTTCTCCACCCCCCAAAGCATGATGTCCCTCTCCAAGAACCTCTCCCTCCTTACAACATGTACAAAGTATGTCAGATGAAGCCTCAGAATCCTTACCTTCAAGGAGTAGCCTGGTTTCACCCTCTCTAGGACAGATCTGTGTTTTTCTCCTGGTACTTAAGGTTAAAAAAGGAAAAAAAAAAAGCAATAATTGAATTATTTTCTCTTCTTACAAGAAAACAAACAGATTCATCCTGGAGGTACAAGGTTTGAATCCACCTGATGCTCTGCAGGAGAAGGAGGGGAAATCTCCTCCTGTACCAGTCAGATTCTATTTGAAGGTACACACACAAATAACAACAACCACTCAAGACTCCTGAAGAGTAAAGATGTCAATATGGAAACCGAAGTGGACTTGATCTAGGCCATGATCTTCACTATTGCTTGCTATATATAAGGAAGTTAGAGAACAACTAAGGCTTACAGAAGAAGAATCAATGCCTCTGAGTTATGGTACAGGAGAAGAAGATTGAACATACCATGGGCTGTCAAGATAACAAACAGGTCTGTCCTGGAGAGATTGAAACCAACTTGCTCCTTGATGCAAGGATTTTGAAGTTCCTCCTCGCATCTTTGGACATATTTCCAGGAGGGAACAGCCTTTGGACCAGGATATCATGCTTGGAAATGTAGAGGGAAAGCTCAGGAGAGGAAGACCCTATATGAAATATATTAACACTGTAATGGGGCAATGGAGGAAGGTGGTCAGAAACAGTGAGATTGGCTCAAGATAGGCAGAGTTCAGAGATATTTAGTCCGTAGTGTAGCTGTAAGTTACAGGTGACTTGATACTATATAACAACAACAGCAACACAGACCTCTACAAAGCTTACCTGTAAGTACTTTTCTGTCTCATTGGTTGAATTTTCATCCTGTGAGCTTTATACTACATAGAATATTGTAAGACTCAAGGAATTAATTAATAAATATATACTTTATCCTTCACCTGCACTAGTTAAGTACTTGAATGCTTACAATATGCTATAACTGATGTGAAATGAATAATATTATTTCTTGGATGAAAGACACATTGAAAACTCAGAAGAAAGCGGATAGCAAAATGGTAATAGAAATACTAAAACGAGGGACAAGGCACAGAGAACGTAAAAGCAGCACATGACCTGAAAGGACAAAGAACATTGACAAACCTCAATACTCTATGAAAATGAACTTTCATGTTACAAACAAATAAAAGTTCAAATTGCTTGTCTCCTTGCATTGTCTCAGAAGCACCCATTGACTGAATGGCACAGAAGGTCCCTGACTGGAACAGGCAGTTAGAAAATCCATCACGAAACTAAAGAGTAGCTGTGACAAACCCCCTCAATGTTTCCACAGAAGAAAGGCCTGAAGTTCAGCTTTTACTTCTACAAAGATTAGATCCAAGAAATAATCTGCTCTGTAACCCTCTCGCTTAATACTGTTTAGCCATGTGGAGGGCCATGGCTATGAATCTAATGGATGAGATTCTTTTTCCAGTGAACCACAGCCCCATGCAGAGAATTCTCTGCTGTTGGCAAGGTCTGCACAGAATTCTCTATAGCATGAGCAGGGAAGAACTCCAGTGGTCTAGTCCTTAGAGCATTTCAATGTTAATCCAAAGGATGTGCTAATCTCCTGGTTCAACTCCAGCAGTAGTAGCTCTGTGGGAGAAAAGATGATCATTCTCTTCTTATATCATGTACAGCTTTGGAAACCCACCGGAGGTTCAGCCATGAGTTGATGAGGACTTATCAACAATGAGAAATGAGTTCATTTACAAAGGTCTCTCAATCGGGGACTCTGACATAGAGTTAAGAAAATAAATTAAGCTTTATAATCACCATTCTCAGAAGGAAGCACTACAGAGAACACATTCCTCTTTTCTAGCCCTTTTTTGTAGCCTTTGTTTCTATCAAAGACCACCACACTATTGCCTTGTAATGTCAATTATGACAGGGATTTTTTTTCGTTAATTATTTTAATTGTATACTTGTTTATTTACAAAGTTCATATGCATTGCTTTTCACACTGTAACTTTCCCATTACCTTCACTCCCCTACCCATCAAATTGTAGGACCCTTTGATTAACCCACCCCTCTCCTTGCCCATCTTCACCCTTCTGCTTCTACCCTCCCCAACTTGGACCCTTACATTCATTTAATAATAATGGTTTTATACAGTATTTGTCCTTATGGGACAGAGTTAATTCACTCAGCATAATGCTATCCAGTCCCTCCCAAGTTAGGTATAATTTACAAAATCATTGCTACTGTGTGCTGTATAGTACTCCATTGTGTGAATGTACCATGATTTTCCAATCTGCTCAATTATGTTTGGACAACTGATCTGTTTCTATGTTCTTGTGATGGTGAATAAATCAGCTATAAACATTGGTGTACAAGTCTCCATTTGTGCCTTAGTTCTCATTTTCTAGGAGTGTATTTTAAGCAGTGGAATATCTGGGTCATATGGAATTTCTATTTTCAGCTTTTTGAGGAAGCACAAAAATGGCTTCCAGAGTAGTTGTACTATTGTACAATCCCACCAACAATGTATAAGAGTTCCTGTCTCACCACATCCTCTCCAACATTTATTACTTGCTGTCCTGTTAAACTTTGCCACTGCTACTGGAGTGAGATGGTGTCTCATTGTGGTTTTGATTTGCATCTCTCTTATTGTCTGTGATTTTGAGTATTTCTTCATGTGTCTGTTGTCCGTTCTAGTATATTTCTCTGTGAAAATTCTTGTGTCGTTTACCCATTTCATGTTGTTGTTTTTTAAAATTTTATTTTACTAGTTTTAATGAATATTTGCAGAGATTTTGGATTTCAGTTCATTCATTGAATGAATCCTGTGGGTTTTCAGAGGCAGTAAATAGCATGGGAAGACAATGCCTATCCTCCCACTGAGCGGCTGGTGGCCTTGAACTACAT
Source organism: Elephantulus edwardii (assembly GCF_000299155.1). Taxonomy (NCBI): domain Eukaryota; kingdom Metazoa; phylum Chordata; class Mammalia; order Macroscelidea; family Macroscelididae; genus Elephantulus; species Elephantulus edwardii. The sequence goes on from NW_006399779.1 coordinate 18,527,536, forward strand.
GCCTTCGAGATTGCAGCACAGCTTCTTGCCGCTACACCACCAGAGCTACCTAGGATTATTAAAAGCAGTAATTATACAATATTATAATATAGTGAAATATAAACGCCTAAGTCTTGTTTAAAATATATATTTCCCCCAATACAGTATTTGTATGTCATGTTGTAATACAGTGTACTATGTTATATTAGTTTTTACATATTTCTAGTCTACTCAACTCAATGCTTTAGCCCTCCTTGTCTTTCAGATTTTAAAATATTCATTTCTAATTTTGTAGATGGTCTTTAATATCTGACATCTCAAAAATTTCATTACATATTTTGACAAAACTAATAAAAAAGTGATGCTGTACAATTCTCAGTTCACCATTTGTCTGTTTTTTACTTTTTTTATAGCGATTTAAGTTTTTTGGTAATCCAGGAAGCTATGCCCCTATTATTTCAAACATCACCAAGATAACCCATTTTGAAAGGTTATAACATAGTTTCCATACTACAATAGAATAGAAATAAAGAGATTAACAACAAAACAAAAAGACAAACAGAAGCAACAAAAAATAACACTAAACCTTATGAATATCAGTGTGTCACTGTCTGATAGACTACAAGAAGAGGAGACTCTCAGGTTGTAAAACACTATAAAAAAAAAAGACAGAGGAAGAACTTCTTCACCGAAGGATAATGTGATTTAAAGATATGAATGGAGTAAAGCTTCTAAGTCATGTATTTGCTGATGTGGCATAACTTAAAATGAGAAGAAAAAAAATCCAGTTAAAATACCCATTCTTGCTCTTATTATATACCACCGAGTCAGCTGATAGATACCCTTGTGCATTTTCAATAAATCATAAAGGAGGTGATTGCTCATCTTCCTCCCACAGAGTAATTGGTGGATTAAAACTGTACAAGTGTTGTTGTTATTGTTGTTGTTATGTGCCGTCGAGTCGCTTGCGACTCATAGCGACCCTATGTACAACAGCCCTAAACCCTGCTCTATCCTGTGACAATCTTTGCCTCTGACACACCCATCCCAATTACCCCAGTCACTGAATCAATCCACCTCATAGAGGGTCTTCCCCTCCTGCGCCATCCCTCCACTCTGCCCAGCATGATGTCCCTCTCCAAGGACCTGTCTCTCCTTACAACATGTCCAAAGTATGTCAGGCGAAGCCCCAGAATCCTTGCCTCCAAGGAGCAGCCTGGTTTAACCCTCTCTAGGATGAATCTGTTCGTTTTTTGGCAGTCCATGGTACATTCAGTACTCTTCTCCAGCACCACAGCTCAAAGGCGTCAATTCTCCTTCTATCCTTCCTAATCACTGTTAAACTCTCTGATGCATAACAAGTGATTGCAAAAACCATGGCCTGTATAAGGCACACCTTAGTCTCCAGAGAGACACCGTTGCTTTTGAGTACTTTAGAGAGGTCCCTAACCACAGACTTTCCCACCGCAATACGTTTTGTGATTTCCTGGCTACTGGTGCCAAGAGGGTTGACCATGGAGCTGAGCAAACTGAAGCTGTGAACAATCTCAATCTCTTCACCATCCATCCTGATGCTACCGATTGGGCCAATAGTGAGAATTTTTGTCTTCTGGACATTGAGCCTCAGTCCGTATTGAAGGCTGCAGTCCTTGACCCTTTGCAGTAAGTGCATGAGGTCCTCCTCAGTTTCAGTGAGCAGGGTTGTGTCATCTGCATAATGCAGTTGTGTGGTGGTATATGAAGTATAAACTGTTGTTGTTGTTATGTACTATCAAATTGTTTGCAACTCATATCAAGCCTATGTACAATACCTGTGAATCTTGCTCTATCCTGAACCAACCTTATCATCTTCAAGACACCTCCATAACTCCAATCACTGAGTTAATCTCTATCATCTAGGGTTTTTTTCCTTTTGCACTGTTCCTCCTCTCTACCAAGCATGATGTCCCTCTCCAAGGACTGGACCCTCCTTGAAGCATGTCCAAAGTATGTTAGACCGAGCTTTGGCATCCTTACCTCCAAGGAGCAGCCTTGTTTTCACCCTCCCTAGGACAAAACTGTTGGTTTTCTTAGCAGTCCATGAAATACTCAATACTGTTCTCTAGCACCACAACTCAAAGGCATCAATTCTTCTTTTATCACCACTCATCATTTTCCAGCGTTCTGATGAATAACAAGTAATTATGAAGACTATGACCTGCATCAGACACGTCTTAGTCTTCAGACTGATATTGTTGCTCTTCAGTACTCCAGATATGTCCCTGACAGTAGATTTTCCCAATGCAATTTTTCTTTTTATTTCTTGGCTTCAGGTACCAAGAGTATTGATTGTGGAGCCAAGCAAACTGAAGCTCTTAATAATCTCAATTTCTTCACCGTCTATCATATTATTGCCAATTGGCCCTGTAGTGAGAATCTTTGTTTTACTGATGTTTAGCTTCAATCCATATTAAATGCTGCAGTCCTTGACCTTCTTTTTGGCAATCAAGGTTGTGTCATCTGTATAATGTAGGTTGTGAATGAATCTACCTCCAATCCTAAGGCCACATTCCTCCTCATAGAGGAGGAATCTAGAAGTATAATCTAGGGAACCTAAAAGTTGTCAGAAATTAAGTGGAAAACTTAAAGATACATTTCTCATTAGACCTATACTAAGAATTAATACAGTCCAGAACAAGAGATGCATAGCAAAGTAGACTGGGGTAAGGAAGAGTGAGGAAATTATGTAGCAATGAATGTTTATGGTTGTGGGGTTTTTTTAAGCAAAGTGGGGAAGGGGTAGGGAGAAAAATGTGCAACAATGAAAATTCTGAAAACTATCATTAAAGTCCCAATACAAAATTATTTTTTAAAAAGAATGAATGCCATTTTGACTATATTAAAAACAAATAGTAAGGTGGTCTGATATCTGGATGAAAATAGTCCTGTTTGTGATATGGTAAATTGTTTGGAGAATCTATGAGCTAGCTCCCTTTTTGACACCATATTAAAAAAAACAAAACAAAAAACAACAAAAAAAAAACACCAACAAAAAAAGTTCAAGTGAAAAACAAAACAAAAGGTCCAAACTAAAACCCCAAGTTCAAATGACAAAATGATGACTGTTTGGAGATAGAAATGTAAAGGAGGAGTAACAGTCTATACTGAGGACTTCTTTCTCATTCTGCATTTCTTATTTCACAGAAAAGTACCAGCTATTTGTGTAAACGAGACAATGGCATAAATAGCATAAATTGGTTTCCCAATATAAAATAAAAAATGTCAAATCGTCTCCTTTTATCTTCACAGCATGTACATGGAATGGAAACTTTTTCATATTTATTCTACGCACAGGGGAATATTTCAACCTGAAATAACTGAAGAACAAGTGTAAGCTTCCAGCTGCAATACTGAAGGGTTCCATGGACAAGATCTTGAACGCTGCAGGAAGTAACAAAAGAAGATAATAAGACAATACGGAGTCCTTGCACCAAAAATTAATTGGATGACACGGAACCATTTCAGAGTGCAGCATATGATCAGGAACCAATGGTAATTAAGGAAGCCATCAAAGCTGCCCTGACATCCTTGGTAAAAAACCAACAAAGGCCACAGGAATAGAAGGAATAACAAGTGTTTCAGCAAACAGGTGTGACCTTGGACATGCTAACCAGTCTATGGTAAGTAATATGAAAGACAACTAACTGACCAAATGACAGGAAGAGGTCTTAGTGTTCCCTCACAAGAAAAGATGATCCAACTTTGCAAATTATGTAAAAATATCATAATAAAAAAACCCTTATTGTTATTTAAAAATTACTAGACAGTTCATCAATAGGGAACTGTCAGAAATTCATGCTGGATTCTGAAGAGCTTTTGGGGGTAAAAAAAAAGATATTTGATGGATTTAAAGGGCATTGTGAATGTCAGATGAATCTTGGCTATCTTTTAGGTAACACTAAAAAGATGTTTACTTGTGTTTTATTGACTTTACAAAGGCATTTGATTATATATATCATTACAATATATCTATATAAATACATACTACAATCCACATATTTTTCATGTATTATTTTTCCAATATTATTACTACAACATTATTCCAATTATTACTATGTTAATCAAAACAAATTATTGAGAAAAATAAGAATCCCAGAACACTTAATTGTGTTCTTGTGAAACCTATGTATAGGCCAAGAAGCAGTTGTCTAAGTAGAGCAAGAGAATGTTCTTTATTTAAAATAAGAAATTGTGGGTCATTCTCCATACCTACTCAATCTGTGACAGTTTCAGCTTGTTTAGTTCCATAATCAACACTCTTAGTACCAACAGGGAATAAAAAGACAAAGTGCTTTAGGAAAATCTATTGTCAGAGATCTCTCAAGAATGATGAAGAGCAAGGATGTCCGTCTAGAGACTAAGGTGGACCAGTTCCATGTCATGATCTTTGCAATTATTTAGAATGTGACAGAAAGCTGGAAAAAAGAGTAAAGCTAACATCAGAATTGATGCCTTTGAGGTGTGATGCTGGAGAAGAGTTTTGAAGATACTATGGACTGCCAAGAAAACTAACAGATCTGGCCTGGAGTAGGTGAAACCAAGCTGTTCCTTGGAAGCAAGGATATTGAAACTCTGTCTTACATACTTTGGACATGTAGCAATGAAGGACCAGTATTTGGAGAAGGATATCATGCTATGAAGGGTTGAGAAGACACTGGATGAGATGGATTGACATAATAATTGGGAAAGTATATCAGAGACAGACTGGCTCAGAATAAAACAGTTCAGAACTGTTGTTTATAGGGTAGCTGTGAGTCATAATTGACTTGATGGCACATAACAACAACTTTCAATCAGTATGATGAACAAATCATTTGAGAAGAGGGACCATATGAAGAAGGATGATGCAAGAAGATTGAAGGAAGACTCATCAACAATCTAGACGAAGGACCCCTTTAAAATATTAAAGAACCACATGTCAGTTTAGAGACTAAGATATGCCCAATCCAAGAGATGGTCTTTTCAAATGCTTTGTATGACTCTGAAAGTTGGGCCAGGAATAAGAATGAAAAATGGTGAATGCCTTTGAACCATGGTATTGGCAAAGAGTACCGAATGAATATTTCACAGACCATTAAAAGAACAGACAATTCCATCTTGGAGGAAGTGCAGTGAAAGAGTTCCTTAGGTGCAAGGAGGTGGAGGTGTGTCAAATTTTATCTCAAATACTCTGGCCATTTTGTCAGGAAGGAGGGGTCAGTTCGTAGAAAAACAAACACACCATGCTTGGAAAAGTGGAGGGTCAGAGAAGGAAGGATCCCAGCAAGTGGGACTGGCACAGTTACTGTATCAATGAGGGAGTATATGGGAGATCAAGAAAGTGGTACATGATAGGGTGATGTTCAAATCTTTTTATTGTATCACTATGATTAGTAGTGGACTTGTCAGTTCTTAAAATAATACCCAGTAAAGACGATTCACTCAGCAACATGTTACATGATCAATCACTAAATTTTACATTTTAAATGTTTTAAATTAATATTTTAGTTAACAATATATTCTTCCTCTTATTCCCATACTAGGCTGGTGCAAGCTCAATTCATCTATCTGTGAAAGTCCCTCAAACTAGCATCTTAGCCTTCTACAGTCCATTCTATATTTGAAAAATGAGAGCTAAGTATGCAGACAAAGCACATTTCATTGTTTCTTATTAAAAATCCTGTAGTGCTTTTATCATTTTTTGATGAAAAGATTAAATACTTGAGTGTTTAATGGAGCTACTACTGATACATCTAACAGCAACCTCTCCTTTTCAACTTCTTCCTCACTAATTCTTTTCATGTCCTCATTCCATGCACTCAAACTCATACTAATTCTTTATCCTAAGTTATAGTGACCCTGTGCCAGGTGCTATAAAGCTTAACGTGAGGAGGCTGCCCCCCTGAAGACAGACTAATGTATTTAAACTGTCAGTGGCAGGTAATCTTGTGATTACCAACTACATCACTAGAGCTGACAAATATTTCCAGTTCCTTCGAGTATATCAAACTCTTGACTGCAAGCATATGGGACTTGTGATGACTATTATGGAGATCGACCCTGGAATTTAGACGCACTGCCATCAACCGTGCCCAGCCGTACATGCTCATATCCTTGAAGATATATCATGGAAGTGCTGCAGCCTTCAAACTGCAAAGGAGCAAGATGTTCTTCCTTTATCTTGAGTTTCAACTCATTTTTCCTTTGCATCTCAGCGATTTCCTCTGGGGTGGCTAGGACAGGTGATGGACTCAGTTATAACTTCTAAGAGAGATTGTTGTTATGGGCCACAGGGAGGAAATTTGCTCATCGCTGAATCTCCAGTGGGTTTTCAGGGACTGTGTAAGTTACACAAGAGGAGTGCGCTCATCTTTCTTTTGTCGAGCAGCTGGTGGATCAACACTACTTACCCTTGACATCGGCAGTGTGTCTATTAACCCTCTAGGCCACCATAGCTCCTTGCATTCTTCTCGTAGTACAGTGTACATTACATATTCTTTACAAATACTGTAATTCAAATGAATCAATTCTTCATCACTCATGCACTGACTTTAACATTCATATGAGGCCATTGTCTTAGTCCTAAAAGAGAGATTCTCACTCTTTAGCATTTTAAAGAAATCTACCTGTTGCTATAGATTTTCACAACACAAAGTGGTTTTTTAATGTCTTTCTTGACTGATTCCATGGGCAGTGTATGTACATACAAGTGGAATAAAATCCTTGAAAACCATCTATTCTCCATTTATAAAGATGTTGCTTCATGGTCTAGTTGTAAATAATTATATTTTTTCCTAATGTTAAGGTATAATCTACATTTAAGGCTATTTTTTTATATTTCTTGCTGAGTGCTTCAAGTTCTCTTCTCTTTCAGGAAGCAAAGATGTGCCTTCTCAAATAATAAGTTAATAATGTGACTTCTTCTGATATTGATACCTAGTTGTTCTTCATACTGTCCATTTTTTTTTTTTGGCTTATTTGCTCATCATAAAGATTAAGTTTGGTGAAACTATACCCTGATAATTCACCTTTTTCCTGATTTTAAGCCACTCAGAAATATTATTTTGTTTTGTTCAAATGATTATATTTTGTTCTATATAGAACAAACCATAGATCATAAACATAATTATAAGATCAGCATAAAACAGAATTACACATTCTGGAATTCCCAGTTTCCACAATGTTATAAATAATTTTATTGTCCACATGGCTGAATGTCTTTTGCAAATTAAAACAAAAATGAAACCTCCATACATAAATGCCGTTTTTCACATGTTCTTTTTTTTGGGGGGGGGGATCTATTTTGCATCAGAAGCTATATCCTTATTTCTCTGTCCTCTTTTTACTCTGGCTTGAGCCTCTGTCAGTTTTCTGTGGTTGAACTCCTTTAAACATGTTTTAATTAACGTCAGCAAAACTTTCCTTGCTTGAGACATTAATAATAATGTTTAATAATCTCTGCTTTCTGTTGGGTACTTTTTCTTTGGGTTGGGCACAAATTTGGACCTTGGAGTCTTTTGGACAAATTTCCAGTCATTTGGCCAAATTTCTTGGCATAGATAAATGAGTATTTCCCTAAATGTGGCATTCCTTTAGTATTATATTGCTTTGGTGATAATATGGGTAGTCCCCTAAAAGTGATATGCTAACCCTACGTATCACATAGATAGCTTAATCATTTCTATTTTTCATTTTGGTGATGTATTATTGCATATTTTCCTCTCTTTTGCTATCAATTCCTAGTTCTATTTTACTGTGTTCCCTTTCCTAACTCCAAGTTCTAGTGTATTATTAGTCATAGTTGCTCATCTTTAGCACCAACAGATCATAATTTGCTTGCTAAAAATGCTTTTATTTTACCTGGATCAGTTATATTATGAATGTGCCCCTTGGCTCATTGGACAGGAACATAAAGTGTCGTGAACAAGAGAATAACATGGTGAGACAGCAGGTTTGGCATTAGAAGTGACAGCATCAGGAGCCTCAGCAGGGGCGACAATATTTCTAGGCACTTCACAAGCATCATGCCATGAGTTCAACCTGTTCAGGCCTCTCCTGAGATAGCTAGGCAGGTCCTTGATTAATATCAAGTCAAGTGTTTTGTCCTTGTAAGTTTTTATTTAGTAAGCCTGAGGTTAAATATGAGTCTTCTTTTTATCTTGGAATATTTTATCTTCCATTCCTGGATGAAGTATTCTTTCTCCCTCATAAGCAAATTCCAATATTCTAAATATTTTTTTTTTAGTTAACACTGTCCCATGAAAAATGAGTAGATAAAGATAATGAAATTATATATAAAAAAGAAAGTAATTTTTAGGCAATGTATAACCTTGGGAGTATAACTGATTTTCTATTGAACAGAGGGTGCAAAGATGAGATGAATTTTAATCTTGAAATATAGTTAAAGGGACTCCAATATTATACAATAGTAGTGAACAGGGTGTGATATGCAGGGGTAGAAAACACTGAGGTTAAGAAATAGGGCTTTGCATACAATTACCTCTGATTTCTCCTAGCCTAGTCCCTCAAAATAATAGAGTTTCAATTGTCTTATCCATAATCAACTGTATTCCACTTATCAGTGGTTGATAGAATCTATCTTTGTTTTTGTTTGTTTGTTTGTTTTTATTTTGACAGTGTATTATAAGGACATTTTGAGAAACATGATGGTATAGGAAGGAAATTTTCCCAGGATTTAGGGAGTTCTGGTGGCTTAGTGGTAAGGAATCTTGCAACCAGCACAAAAGTTTGTGGTTCAATTCAACCAGCTGTTCTGTGGACGAAAGATGGGAAATCTCTCTTTTGATTGGTGTTTTGTGTTTTGGGGTGTTTTGTAAGCACTTTTCTTTTAATCTTAGTGAAGGTTTGCGAAGAGACTGGTTTTTGTTCATTTATGTAAGCACATAATCCTCCTTTCCCCAGTTCTCTAGCAATACTTATCCTTTTCCAGCATATTTATTTTCATATATATAGTTTCTAATCATCCATTTCTTTCAGATAGTCCTTCCTTTCACCCATTCTAGTGTGGTGTTCATTATCTACACATTGTTTTCCTGTTCTTTCCTTCCACTTCACTCAATCCTATTATTAAAATAGTGGGCTTATTCAGTATTTATCCTTTTGTGCTGAGAAATTGCACTTAGCACAATGTCTTACAAACGAATCCATGTTGTAGAGTATTTTAAGAGTTAATTGTGTACTTTTTTTCAGTGCTGTGTAACATACCATTTGTGTGAATGCATCATAGTTTCTCTATTCATTCGGTAAAGGCACAAGGGCTGCTTCCATTTCTTTGCTATTGTGACTAATGCTACAATAAATGAGTGTGCATATCTAGAATTTTTAAGCTGGCTGAATGATCATCATGAAAATGAACACAGAGACTCATGGAGAAATAGACAAGATTAAACATTATATACAAAAAAAAAATCTGAACTCTTGTATTTTATACGCTCCTTAGGAGACTTACATAATTTGTCAGCATATATGTTCTGACTAGATCTGTTTATTACTATCCTAAAGCAACTGTTCAACTAGGGACAGTTTTATTCTAAACCACATCAAATGTAGTTGGCTTTTATTATCATTTTTCTCTGTAGATTTCTTTGGCTTACAAACTAATTTCTGCTTTCGTCTGTTGCAGTCAGGATAGTGGTTGGAAATATATTCAATGAACATAACTTTTTCACTTCAACATGTTCAAGAATTAAGTTCTTGGGATCAATTTCTTCAAAAGTCAAGAGTAGGTACCACCACAGGAAATGAAAATTAAATAGTCTTTCATCATGGAAATAAAAATACCAAACTCATAGATCTGGATTTCACCTGATAGTATACCCAGGAATCAGACTGATTACCTCTGTAGAAGGAATCACTGGAGAAGTTTTAGGTGCTGATTGTTGAAGAGACCATCAACTACTCACATGCAAGTTCAAATTAAAGCTAAAGAAGGTCAAATAAAACCCACAGGAATCAAAATTTGACCTTGAATCTATCTTATCCAAATTTACAAATCAACTCAGGAACAGGTTTGAGGCAAAGGCCAATTGAGCTGTGGGAGAATATCAAGAGCATCATCCACAAAGAATGCAAAAGGTCATTATAAAAAGAGAAAGAAAAGACCAAAAATGGATGCCAGAAGAGACTGTGAATATTGCACTAGAGTGCTGAGAAGCCAAAGTAAAGGGAAGAAATCAAGAAGTTAAGGAGCTGAATAAAAGATTTCAAGGGGAGTGCAGCACAGAAAGACAAAGTGTTATAACAAAATGTGCAAAGAATTGGAGTCTGAAAATCAAAAGAGCCATACTCACTCAGCATTTCTTAAGCTGAAGGAACTAAAGAACAAATTAAAGCCTCGAGTCACAATAGTTAAGGATGCTATGTGAAGAATATTGATAATCCAGGAAGTAGTGGATGGAAGGAGTATACAGAGTTACTATCCCAAAAAGAATTGGCTGAAACAGAAGAATTTCAAGAAACGACATAAGATCAAGGTCAATGGTGATGAAGGAGGAAGTGCAGGCTGCTCTGAAAGACTTAGCAAGAAATAAAGCCCCAGGAAATGATGGAACACTAATTGACAGATTTCAATAAACAGATGCCGCACTGGATGTGCTCACCAGATTGTGCAAAGAAATCTGATGACAGCTACCTGGCCATCTGAGGGGAAGAGATTCATATCTATTCACAGTCAAAAAGAAAAAAAAGGCCACCTGATAGAGTGTGAGCATTTTCACACAGTATCACCCATATCACAGGTGAACAAAATCCTGCTGAATATTATCCAGACATGACTGGAAGGGTACATTGACAGAGAACAACCAGAAAGACAAGCTGGATTTAGAAGAGGCAGTAGCACTAGAAACACTATCACCAGTGTCAGATGGATAATGGCAGAAAGCAGAGAGTACCAGAAGAATGTCTATCTGTGTTTCATTGACTATGCAAAGGCATTTGACTGTGTAGATCACAACAAATCGTGGTTAACCTTGAGGGGAATGGAAAACCTATACTTGAACCAGGAAGCAGTCCTCAGATCAGAGCAAGTAAACATTATGTTGTACAAAATCAGGAAGAGTGTACATCAGAGATGCATCCTGTCTCCATACTTTTTCAATCTAAATGCAGAACAGATCATTTGGGATATTGAGTTTTATGAGAAGGAATGTTGCATTGGGATTGGAGGAAGATTCATCAACAACCCATGTTAGATGATAAGCCTTGCTTGCTGAAACTGAGGAGGACCTCAAGTGTTTGCTGCAGAAGGCCAAGGACTGTGGTTTTCAATATGAATTGAAGCTCAATATAAAAAAGACAAAAATTCTCACTACTGGGTCAATTGGAAGACTCATGGCGGATGGTGTAGAGACTGATGTTGTTAACAGTTACAGCTTGCTTGGCTCCACAATCAACACTCTTGGCACCAACAGTCAGGAAATGAAAAGACAAACTGCATTACGTTAGTCTGCTTTCAGGGACCTTTCCAGAGTACTGAGAAGCAATAATATCAATCTGGAAATTAAGCTGCCTCTGATCGAGGCCATGGTCTTTACAATTACTTGCTATTCATCAGGGAGCTGGATAATGACTAATGATGATAGAAGAATTGATGCCTTTGAGTTGTGGTGCTGGAGAAGATTCTTGAACATACCATGGACCACCAAAAAAACAAATAGAGCTGTCTTGGGAGGGTAAAACCAAGTTTTTCCTTGGATGCTAGGATTTTTAAGCTCCATCTTACATACTTTGAGTATGTGGCCAGGAAGAGCCGATTCTTGGAGAATGACATCATGTTCAGAAGGGTGGAAGTACAGAGAAGAAGAAGGTGGCTCCCGATGAGATAGATTGACATAGTAACTGGGGTAATAGGGGTAGTTCTGTTGGAGTCAGTGAGACTGGCTCTGGACAGGGCAGATCAGAGATATTGAATGACAACAATCTAAAACAAGATGTGCATTACAGAGCGAATTAGGGGAGGGGAAAGGAAGAAAATGTGTATCAATTAATGAAAGCTTTCTGTAAAGTTTCACTAAAATCACAATTCAATTTTAAAAAGGGGGATGAAAGACAAAACCCCCTATATAGAATAAATTTCCCAGTCTGTGTAGGGGGAAAAAAATCACTACCAAAACCCATCTATGATGTAGTTTTCCTCTGTACTACATATAGGATCATAGTGAGTCAGTGACAGACCTAATAGAAACTAACAAATCAACATTATGCAAAATATATGATCATTTTAGTATAACAATGCGGAGAACTTTATGTATTTTTTCCAGTAAAATATTACCTTTGAATGAGAGATAGCTCATTTAGCTATTTAAACTTCACTTTTAATTATTATTATTAAGGACTCAACTATAAGGAGATATAAAATTCTGTAAAATTTTAGTATGCAAAGTCTTTTGTCAAAGATTTATTTATCGAAATTTATTTACTATCTCTGCATGGTTTGAAATGGAAGAGGGAACAAATAGATGGTTTGGAGAAGAAACTTGCCTCATGAACAAAGATGTTTGCTAAATTAATCCAACTAGAATCCTCAAACAAATTTAGTAATAATGAAGAAACTTTGGGAAGGGCAGAGAATAACAGCATAAAGATTTGGGAGAGAAGAATTAATGCCATAGGTATTATTATATAGGTAAAGGTATTACATAGGTATTATATCCCATAAGGGATATATTACAAACCAAATTATGTCCTAGGACTGACTTATTAAAGGGCCACTTATTAAAGATGTCAATCTGTTTCATTCATGTATGTGTGGTTTTATACAATAATTTCTGTACATTGTGCTTTATATAATGCATTACTATTGATTTGTTACTTTTGTCTCCCCATCTACTCAAATCCTTCTTGAACCTTACCTATTTCTTCACACCCCAAATGCCCTACAAATCTCGGATGCCTTAATGGTTTCCCCGTTCTTTCTCCACACCCCTTCTCCCCTGTCCCTTTTAAACATTTGTATATTTATCTATTAAATATACCATGGACTGCTAGGAGAACAAACAAGTTCATCCTGGAGAGGGTGAAGCCAGGCTGCTTCTTAGAGGCAAGGATTCTGAGGCTTCCTCTAACATACTTTGGATATGTTGCAAGGTGGGATCAGTCCTTGAAGAGGGACGTCATGCTTGGGAGGGTAGAGGGACAGTACAGAAGAGGAAGACCCTCAATGAGATGGATTGATTCAGTCACTCAGATAATGGGGATAGACTGAGACAATGAGATTGCCAAGAGATAGAGTAGCGTTTAAAGCTGTTGTCCATAGGTTTGCTCTGAGTCACAGGTGACACATAACACAGATATCTATCTCTATATCGTCTATGTCTATCTCCCTCTATCTCTATCCATATCTCTATCTCTATATCTATCTTGTTCCTATTTGTGAACTGCAATAGCTGTATTGCCTTTATTGCAATTCTTCCAAGGTTGATACTCCCTTGGTCCTTGTAGTGTTCTTCATCTATCTTCTACATTTCTATTCTTTCTCACCTCCCACCCCTCGGTTATCCTACTGTGTAGTCACAATAACATTCTTAAGTAGTAGTTGTTCTTTTGTGACTGAGTTATTTCACTCAACATAATGCTTTCTAGATGCTCCCATTTTGTGTTATACTTTATGAAATCATCATTCTGTCCATCAACCTATTCATGTGCATTTGAGTTGTTCTCTTTTTTGTTATAAATAATGTTGCTATGAACGTAGGAGTACATATCTCTAGATGTTAGCTCTGATTTCTTTGGAGTATGTTAAAAGGAGTAAAATGCCAGTGTCATGGAATTTAGATTTCAGAATACATTAATGGAAAGTTATTATAGGAAAAAGCATATAAACTTATTCTTGGTATTTTCTAAGCAATATACATATAAGACCCAACAATGTTCTTTTTATACGACTGTTTTTGGAAAATAAATATCCTTAACACTGAGTAGGCATTCTGCTGTTGAGTGGAATTGCAAAGGTTTCCATATGGGAAAGATTTACTGCAGAAATTCGAGAACACCCAGAGTGGCAATGACTGCTATCCTAACCCAGCGACAATTTCTCTTCACATAACTCAAGTGTTGGAGAAGGACTTACTTTTCCTTACAACACTAAAAAAGAGTTTGCCACCTGCGTCTCACCGCATATCTGTAAATAACAGATTGCACCAATTATGTTAGTGTTCTGTTACTGTGCATTAAAATAAAATGCAGCAGTGGGAAAGATTTATAGGCAAATGCTTGCTTTAGAATTCTGAAGCTGATAAGCAGGGAAGTATGAATTATTAAACTGAATAGAAGCTTTATGGAAAGCCTTGTAATCAAGCTTTGCTCGCACAAAACAAGAAACCTGTGACTAATTTCAAATAATGTTGTTTGCCTAACCAAATGGGACATTTAAAGGTCAAGTTTATAATGAAAATCTGATTTCAGGGAAAAGGAACATTGGTTGCTACTTGAGTTTTATGTTTTATTTAGGATAGATATTGTATTGAATAATATAATACAGGTGTCACCACCAGAAGTTAATGGTTTCTGATGATAGTGTAGAATGACTTTAAATGTATATTGGGCAGTTCTTGCAGGTTAATCTACAAATTTTACACAAAATTTAGACCAAAAAAAGGGTAGAGATATGCTAATTTTTATGCTATATTTTAGATAAAAGAAACACTGTAAAAATTATACTTTCATATAATTATCCCTTCTCCATACCTTTCTCCTAAAAAAAAAAAAAAAGCCATTTTAAACTACACGGAAAATGTGGTTACAAAGAATTTATGATACAGTAGTTTGAGATTCCATATAGTTTTATATACAATACTACATATTTGTCAAAGGTACAATCCTCATGTTTTTATTTAAGTGGATGTCAGAAGTGGCCAGTCCATAGAGAAGGACAGCACGATAGGTAAAGCAGAGGGGCAGTGAAACAAAGAAAGGAGGCAAGAGTGGGTGGCACACTGATTGCAACAATAGACTCTAGCATAGCACAGTTTGTGGGAGTGGTTCCATTAGATGGTACTCTGCTCCTCTGTAGTACAAAAGATCTCTGTGACTAGGAGCTGACTTTGTAACACTTAGTAGCAACAATAGCAATAACACACCTCTCACTCTTCTTCATCTAATTTATGCAGCTACAGTGTTATATCTGCAGCGTCCTCATATATGAAAAATAAATTTAAAAACTATTATTTCAAACTCAGTTCCTATTCAATACAGCCTGCCTCTCAACCTTCAACATGCAAACTGTAAAGTACATTTTAAGGTGCATTTATATTTAAGGGTTTCTAATGAAGATCCTTAACAATCTTAAAATCTCTCATGGCTATTGAGGTAAAGGGGGAAATCTGTGTGTGTTAAACGAGCAAAATTCTGCTAGATTTTATTATAGAATGGATAGAAAAATGCATCAACAAAGAACTAACAGAAAATCAAGCCGCATTTGGAAAAGACATTTCATTAGTGATATAATTATTGATGTTAGATCAATCACGGCTAAAAGCAGATAATACCAGGAGGATGTCTATTTGTATTTTATTGACTATGCAGAGGCATTACAACTGTGTGTATCACAAAAATTATGACTAACATTAAGAAAGAGAATTCTAGAATACTAACTTACGCTACTAAGAAACCTAGATCTAGACCAAGAGGTTGTTGTCCTAAAACAGCAGTACTTAAAATATTTCATAGCTTCAAAAGAAGAAAGGTGTGCGTTGGGCTCCATCATTCCACCAAACCTATTCAATTTGTATGCACAGCAAATCATTCAAGAAGCTGGACTTTTTGAAGAATGTGGCACCAGGATCAGAAGACGGCTAGAAACAATTTGCTTTATGACTTGACTTGCTGAAAGTGAGGAGAACTTAATGCTACACTGGAACTGGGTTAAACCTGTAAATTGCTTTTAGTAGGATGGTGACTTTCACAGATTTCAATCTTCCTACCCATGAACAGAGAACATTTTCTCCTTACTTAAGTTTCTTCTAGCAGTGTTTTATAGTTTTCCTTATTAAGATGTTTTGAATCCTTGCTGTTGTTGTGTGCCTTCCAGTCAGAAAAGACCCATAGTTGAGTCTCCAGTAGGTTTTCAGAGGCAGTTTAATCACAAAGGAGGATACTGCCTATCCGCGTCGTCAGGAGCAGCCGGTGGATTTGAACCAGGAATACGACCCACATACCTTTGGGATTGCAGTGCAGTTTCTTACTACTAGACCACCAGAGCTTCTTAGTTAGCTTTATTCCTAAGTATTTCATCTTGTGTTTGGCAATTGTAAATAGAATTGTATTGTTAGTTTCTACTTCATGCTTTCTTTGTTTCTGTAGAGATATCTAATTGGTTGGTTTTTGTTTATGGGTTTTTTTGGGGGGGAGGCAGGGGTTGTTGAATTTATATCCTGCAATATAACTGAATTGGTCTACTAGGCCTAACTGGTTTGTTTTTTGGGGGTTTTTTGTTGTTGTTGTGTTGTTGAGTGGAGTTTTCTGTGTTCATTATTATGTTATCTGCATATAGTAAAAAAGTACTATGTTCAAACATTCTTCTAGGTTGTACAGCCCTGGTTTGTCCACTTGCCATACAGAAGTAACTTGTGGTTGCTGTGAAGCTGAACACTGTGACATTGATGTGTTAAATGCATTAATGGTTATCCATGGAAAACAGTGTTTGGTGGAGCTCCCCGAGTAAAATAACCATGGAAGCAGGAGTGGCATCCGCTTTGGTAATAGCTTACCTCCGGAAAGCCTATGAACCTGGGGTAAGGATGAAAATCACACAAGTGTTGAGGACTTTCGTTCATAGGGTTGCTATGAGTTGACTACAACTTGACGGCACTTAACAACAACACAACAGCAACATATAGTAACAGTTTCACCATCTCTTTACTCATCTGGCTAACTCTTATTACTCTTATTTCCTTTTTTTTCCTTAATAACGTGGCTAGAATTTCCAATACAATATTTAATATGAGTGGTGTTAGTGGACAGTCTTGCCTGGTCCCTGTTCCTGAGGGGAATGTCTTTTGAGTCTATTGAGAATGATGTTAACCCTTGGTCTTTTGTGTATATCTTTTACTCTGTTGAGGAGAAGATTCCCCTCTATTCCTATTTTTCTGAGTATTTTGATCAGGAAGGAGTGTTGGATTTTTTTTCCCCAAGGCTAACAATTTTGCAAAATAGTTATATAACAATACTTATATAATTTGGAAGAGACTGGAGATCATTACACTGAGTAAATCTCAGTCAAATAAGGAAAAAATATGTCATGGAGTCATTTCTTCTTGAAATGGTTAGAAGTCAACTATTTTTTAGTTTTACAATGACTTTAGGGAAGTAGGAGTGGCATCCACTTCCTAAACAATATGCCTCTGGAAACTCTATGAACTTTGATAAATTATGATAGTTATAGAAAGGTTTCAGGTCTTTTGTTCACAGGGTGGCTATGAGTAGTGCTTGACTTGATGGCAAGCAACAACAATCACAACTGTTTGTACTTTTTGATACAGTGTTGCAGCTCAGGTATGGATTTTCTCTTCAGCTCCGTCAGCTGGAGAAACATTGAATGGTCCCGGGATTTTTGGCATGACATCATTTTCAACAAACAGATGCTGCCCTGAATGTGTTCACAAAGTTGTGCCAAGAACTCTGAAAGACAACCACCTGGTCACCTGACTGGAAGAGATTCCTAACAATTTCCATTCCAAAGAAAGATGAACTGACAGAGTGTGGAAATTATCCAACAGTATCAATATCTCATGCAGGTAAGATTCTGCTGAAAATTATTCAAAAACGAATGGAACAGCACTTCAACAGAAAACTGCCAAAAGTTCAGGCTGGGTTTAGAAGAAGCCATGATACCAGGACTATTATAGCTAATATCAGATGGATCTTGGCTGAAAGCAAAATGTACCAGAAGAATGTCTAGCTATGTTTCATTGACTATGCAAAGTTGTTTGCCTGTGTAGATCACAACAAACTGTGGCTGACTCTGAGAAGAATGGAAATCCCAGAATACTTAATTGTGCTTATGTGAAACTTACACTTGGACCAAGAGGCAGGTATCAGAACAGAGCAAGGAAATATTGTATGGTTCAAAATTGGGAAGGTTGTACATCAGGGAGGTGTCCTATCTTTCTACTTTTTCAATCTAGATGCAAAACAGATCATCCAGGAGGCTAGGCTCTATGAGGAGGAATGTGGCATCATGATTGGAGGAAGACTCTTCAACAACCTGTATTATGTAGATGACACAACCTTGCTTCCTGAAACTGAGGAACTCCTGAAGCACTTGCTGCAGAAGGTCAAAGACTGCAGCCTTTTATATAGATTGAAGCTCAACATCAAGAAAACAAAGAGTCTCACAACCAGGCCAACTGGAAGCATGATGACAAAGAAGAGATTGAAATTGTCAGCAGATTTAGTTTGCTTGGCTCCATAATCAACACTCTCGGTATTAGCAGGCAGGAAACAAAAAGACGAATTGCACTGGGAAAGTCTACCATCAGGGACCTCTCAAGAGTACTAATGAGCAACACTATCAGTCTGGAGACTAAAGGGTGCCTGATATAAGCCAAAATCTTTGCAATTACTTACTATACATCAGAAAGCTGGACAATGATTAGGGATGATACACGGAGAATTGATTTATTTGAGCTGTGGTGCTGGAGAAGAGTATTGAATATACCATGGACTGCTAGAAGAAGAAACAGGTTCATCTTAGAGAGTGGGAAACTAGGTTGTTCCTTTGGAGGCACGGATTCTGAAGCTTCATCTGACATACTTTGGACATGTTTCAAGGGGGACTAGTCCTTGGAAATGGACATCATGCTTGGGAGGGTGGAGAGACAGAGCAAGAGAGGAAGACTCTCGATGAGATGAATTGATTCAATGACTGGGGTAATGAGTGTAGGTGTGTCACAGATGAAAAGGTTGGCTCAGGATAGAGCAGGGTTCAGAGCTCTTGTGCGTAAGGTCGCTATAAATCAAGCGACTAATATAAGCAACTCAGAGGCACAGAAAAACAACAACCTTCTTCCCTTTTGGTTTTTTTTTTTTAATTTAGGTTGTTTATTTTTCATTTCAATGAACATCTACAGAGAATTTGGAATTCCATTCATTCATTGTTGCACCCTTCTCCCCGCACAAACCCCCCCCCTTTGCTCCTCTCCTTGAAAAGCAAAAGAAAAACTTCCTCATTGGTACACAATCCCCCCGCACCTCCCCACAATCCCCAAATATAATCCACTCTGCAACCCTCATTGCATACTCCTACAATAAAAATAATGCCCTAAAATATGCTCCTTGTGAACGTCATATGTCCTTTCGTCTGCTTTACCTGCCCTTTGAAATCTTCTATTAACCTCTCTAGCCTCAGCTATTTTTTTTCCCTTGTTTTTGTTTCTGTTTGTTCCTATGGAAAATCCAGTCTCTCCTGTTTATTTTCAACTCTTCTTTCTTGTCTGCCATTGTAATGCAGAACTATTATCTGTTTGTTGAATTATTTCAATAAGTATTTCAAAATTTCTGGGTGTTTTTTTTCCATTCTCCAAATGCCTTCAGTGCAATTTGAACTTCTCCATTCATTACCGTTGATCTTTGATCTATTTCTCTTCTGCTTGTTTTATAATCACACTTCCTATAATCTTTACAAAAGTAGGTCATCAAGTCTTTTCCCCTCCAGGGCCACTTGGTAGCTCTTACTCATTGATCTTTTAGTTTGTAGAGAGATACTTAACCAATAAACAACCAGGGCTGCTTGCTATGTTACAAGCTGCAAACGTATTTAAGACTATTACAGTATCTTGGTATATTGACACCTGTGTTATTATTCATCTGTGTCTGTTGTGTGTATAGCTCCATTGGCTTTCTGAAAATTTTTAAATTTTTTTACAGCAGTATGAATATGCATTTCATTTTGTTTTTAAATGTCTTAAGATCCTTACAAAAAATTCCTAAATACAGAGTTTGATGTTTTTCATCAACTTTAAGTAATCTTAGACATTATTTTCTTAAATATAAATTCTTTCCTATTATTTCTCTCTTGTCTTTTTTATTCTTTAGAGACACTCTATCTTAGCATGTTCCACTTGTGTTTTCACATTTCTCTTTATATTTTATTACATTATTTTGTCTCAATGTTTCAATGTGGATAGTTTACATAGTTACACATACCTATAAATTGTTAAATAGCATAGTCTGTCAGCCCTGGCAACCATATGAACAACAGTTGGAACACCTGTTCTATCCTGAACCATTCTCAGGATCTCCAACAATGCTCAAGCTCACTGTTTCCAATTCTCTGTCAGTCCAGTCTATTTTATTGAGAGTCTTCCTTTCTGCTGACACACCATTTCCCCAACAAGATGTTCTTTTATAAAGCCTGACGCCTCCAGAAAACATTGCCAAAATACATGAGACAAATTGTCACCATCCTTGCTTGTAAGGAATGCTCTGGTTGTATTTCCTCAAAAACAAATTTTCTTATTCTTCAAACAGTCCTTGGAATGGTCAATTATCTTGCTCAACACCACAATTCAAAGCCATCAATTCTTCTTGGTTTTCCTTATTTATACAAAGCAATAGAAAATATCATGGCTTGGCTTAGGTTCACTTTAGTCTTTTAAATTGAAATCCTTGCTCTTTAGCACTTTAAACGTAAATTTAACAGCTGATTTGTTCATTGTTAGTACATTAGTTGATTTCTATACCACTGCTTCCATGAACATTGATTGTGGATCCAAGTAAAGTATTAGGAAACAAAATCCTTTACAACTTCTTTTTCCTCTATCATAGCCTTCCTTACCTAATAGTCTAAGTTGTCAAGTTTTCTTTCTTTCTTAATGTTAAGGTCTAACCTATTTTGAATGCTACAGTCTCTGTATTCTTTAATAAATGCTTCAAATGATAACAATAACAAAAATTAATCATGTACATAATAATAATCAAGTGATAACAATAATTATATATATGACCCATTTGTGTAGTAAAATGGTAAAATGCTCCAACTTGTCTTTCAAGTTACTCAACCAGCTAATCACAATCATAAAAAGGTTCATATAATGTCAATATTTGTACAAACTCAGAATAGTTTTTGTTCTTTATATTTCTTTTGCCTCGATTTTCTCCTATTATAGCCGAACATCTCTGCCTTGTTGAATATTATAAATGTTTCGATGGTTATTTTTCTCCAGGACATTGATCTAATTCTCTGTCGGGCATCTGTATGTACTAGAGGAATATCACTTCAATCCCTAAAGGATTAAGAGTGCAGATGACTGTTTTTCATACATTTGAGGCTTCCTATACTTCTACTCCACCACTTTGTGAGTCCTAAAATCCAGTTTATTGTCAGAAATTGGTAAAGATCCAATTTTGTGAGATTGTAAAAGTCCCTATTAAACATTTAAGCGACTTTTTTTGTTTTTGTGTTCTTACAATCTACTTCAGTACCTACTAAGTATTAAAAGAGGATTAGAGGCAAGCAATGTTGAGTCCTCTCTACATGTTTCCACTCTACTTTTCTGCAAAAATTCTGTACATTAATGTTGTCAAGTCCGAATCACTTTTTAAAAATATATATTTATCTTTCTCCTTATTGACTTACTGTCCTTTTTATGAAAGCATTGCGGCCTTTCCTGAATCACAGTGACTGTCCACTTTCAAAATCTTGTTCCTTGCTCAGTGTTATTTAAACTTGGAAGGGTTTTCCAAGAGGAGAATGAAGTGTTAAGAGTGAGGCTCACTTCAATGGTTTCCCATTCTTTTCCTGGTTACAAAATTTCTAGGCTTGATGCTTCAGAAACACATCAAGTCTTCACTCACACATTTGTTTGTTTGTTTGTTTGTTTTCCTAGAATTTCTTATATACCACAAACTACAGTCCAATTGAATGAGTTGAGAAGAACTCATAGCGACCCTATAACCTGAAGCCTTTCTTTGACTATTGTAATTTTTCATAGTTCATAGAGTTTCCAGAGGCATGAAATTCTGTGAATGTCTACATTAATATAGCCATAATATTTTAATATAGATTTAAATAATGTTAAATTAAATAAAATAAATTGATAGTATCATATCTGGTTGTTTTCTTTCAATAGCTGATGAATTGAGTAGTGCTACAGGCAACTTCTCTTTCACATTTTTAACAAAAACATACCATTTTCTCTTTGTGGGAACATAATTTGCATGCCTAATTTTTTACTTAAAAATAATTTGAACAAATAATAATAATAATAAAAAATAACAATAATAATTTGATTAGATAAGTGGAATATTCCCAGAATAAGTTTAAGCATACGGATCTATTTTTAATCCATTATTTGTTTTGATGGAAGGATACACCAATCAATCAGTCAAATATAGTAAAGTGGGGAGGTAGGCATGTGCATGTGTGAAGCATGGTGAAGATGATAGGATGGAGGGACAACTTAACAGAGCTGAAAACAAGCTTAATAAATAATAGCAGAATTAATGTTTTCTAAATTCTAAGCAAGTAAAATGAAACAAAACATTACAAATATAAAACTTAAGTAGCAGTTCATTCTAGATGGAGGTAACTATAATAGAAGAGGTAAGTAAAATTATTTTAAATACTCAAAATTAGGGTTGTTCGATGAGTATAAAGTGGTCTTTACATAGTCAATTAATAAATGATCAAACAGAGTCATGCAAGTTCCAGTATGACGTTGCTATTATTGTTGTTGTTATTAGGTGTCATCAAGGCTCAAGCGACTCATAGTGACCTTCCACAAAACAATTTTGAAGCCTGCCCAGTCCTGAGCCAGTCTCGCTGACTCTGATACACCTACCCCCTTGGCCCTAGTTACAATATCAATCCACAACCACCACCTAGTATTTATTTAAATTATAAAGAAAAAATATATACATAAATTAATTGTTACCCCAAATAGAAGAATCAGACTACTTATTCCATGACCTCCAAAACCAGTAGATAACACAATTCTATTTGCATACATGTTATTACTGGTAAGATGTAGTTTACTAAGAAGTCTGTGACTGGAGTTCTGTAACATTAACCAGTGTCTCCGTCCGTAAGAAAGATTTAATTTAAATGCCAATATTTTTACTTTAAAATGATTAGTACATTTTAATGGATAAAGAAATACACACCTCTTACTCTGTTCCTCACACAAGCACTACACAAAAGCTATAGGAAATGTGATTAGGAGGAGCTAATTATTCAATTTATGTTAAAATATTGCTGCTGTTCGTAAATTATATGTCTACTATTAAAAACATTGAGCAAGTGAAAACTTATTTTTCCAAAAGATTGCATAGTGGTTAATAGCAATGTACTATTTATTTCAAAGTAAATAATTTTCTAAAACTTAAATTTTTATGTCACTCTTTTTTCAATTTAAAAAACAGTAGAAATGAAGATAGATAAACACTAAGGGTGAAAATTACTGATAAATAGCACCTTCTAGAATATGCCATGTTTGTTTTACTTTGTAACCTCCAAAAAGAAGAAACTAAATCAAGTACACCTTTTTTTGAGGAGTGATCATCTCCATCAGTATAAAGCTTTGATTAAAATCTAGACATCATTTGATGCATCCAATTTCGAAAAGTGACCATGTATCAATTAAAACTTATCCGTCTTCCAAGCCGAAACTGCTTCAAAGATCTTTTAGTCTCAGGAAGGGAGTGCATGAATCACTAATTACAAAGCATTGCTCAACCTCCCAGCTTACTTTCATCTTGTGTAGAGATTAATAGCCATCCTTGGGACACCAGCTGCTTTCCATTTATCAAAGAGAAGCCAGTAGCTGGCAGCTCTCTGAGAGCCACTGAGGGGAGACATTACACACACACTAGACTACATCACAGGTAATATAGAGATGGAGGCAAAACAACCTCTAGTCTCTGGTAAATCCTGGGAGACTAGGATTTTTTTTCTCTCTCTCTAATATATTTATTACCTCTTTAATAGTATATTACATTGTTATTAGTCATCACTGAGTTGAATACGATTCAAAACAACCATATGAACAACAGTGGTGAACCCTGTCTTATCCTGTGCCATCCTCACAATCTTTGAAATGCGTGAGCCCATTACTGTAGTCACCGTCAATCCATCTGGCTGAAGGATTTCCTCTTTGCTCAATCCTCCACCATTCAAAGTAATCATATCCCTTTCCAAACTACTGCCTTTCATAACAATTTACTCAAAGTATGTGACATGAAGCTTTATCCGATTTGCCTCTGGCTGTACCTTTTTCAAGTTATATTTGTTTATTCTTTTCCCAGTCCATAGGAGATATTCAGGATTCTCCTCCAACACCACAGATCTGGTATTGTTGTTATGTGCCGTGGAGTCGTTTGCGACTTATAGCGACCCTATGCACAACAGCCCTAAACCCTGCTCTATCCTGCGCCAACCGCACGGGCTCTGACACACCCATCCCGATTACCCCAGTCACCGAATCAATCCATCTCATAGAGGGTCTTCCCCTCCTGCGCCGTCCCTCCACCGTCCCAAGCATGATGTCCCTCTCCAAGGACCCGTCCCTCCTGGCAACATGTCCAAAGTATGTCAGACGAAGCCCCAGAATCCTTGCCTCCAAGGAGTAGCTTAATTTAATCCTCTCCAAGATGAATCTGTTTGTTTTCCTCGCAGTCCATGGTACATTCAGTACTCTTCTCCAGCACCACAGCTCAAAAGCATCCACTCTCCTTCTGTGTTCCCTAGTCATTGTCCAACTCTCTGATGCATAACAAGCGATTGCAAATACCATGGCCTGTATCAGGCGCACCTTAGTCTCCAGAGAGACACCGTTGCTCCTGAGTACTTTAGAGAGGTCCCTAACAGCAGACTTTCCCATCGCGATACGCTTTTTTATTTCCTGATTGCTGGTGCCAAGAGTGTTGACTGTGGAGCTGAGCAAACTGAAGCTGTGAACACTCTCAATCTCTTCGTCATCCATCCTGACGCTGCCAATTGGTCCAGTGGTGAGAATCTTTGTCTTCTTGACATTGAGCCTCAGTTCTAAGGTATTAATTAATCTTCTGTTGATTTCATTCACTATCCAGCACTCAGCTTCAAAACAAGTGATTGAAAAGACCACGACCTAAATAAGGCCTACGTTAGTCATCAAACTAACATCATTACTCCTCAACAATTCGGAGCAGTCCTTGACAACCAACTTTCCCAGCAATATGGCTCCTGATCTCCTGACTGTTGGTACCAAAAGTCTTCATTATGAACCCAAGAAAGAAGAACTAATTGACAGTTTAAGTGTTCCTTTTGCTTTGATTTCTTAGGTTGTCCTTTGAAATCTTCATTTCAGTTCTTTTACTTTAGCATCTCAAACACCCTCCCCCTCTTTTTTTTTTTTTTGCTTCTTGACACAGTAGTATAATTTTCAGAATCTCTTCTGAGATACGATTTGTTTTGTTCTTTTTCCTCTGCCTTTGTAATCAAGTTTTACTCTCTCTGTGGATTGTATCTTTGATGTCATTCTACCACTCAGCTGGTCTCTGATGATTGGTGTTCAATATTTCAAGCTGATTATTAAGATGATTCTTAAACTCACATGGGATAAACTCAAAATCATATTTTAGTTCCATTGGACTTGTTTTCATTTACTTCAGCCTCCATTTGAACTTTCGCATGAGTAATTGACACTGTTCTGCAGTCAACTTACCTGTTTTTTTGAATGCTTCGTTGAACTTTTTCAATGATTCCTAGGCAGTTTCTTTTGTGAGGTACATATGTACTCTCTTTGTATTTCTTTTAAAACGTATTCATTATGAATTAGTCAATGAGATCATTCTATTTTTGCTCTCATTTCTGCCACAAAGTCTGTACTTTCCTACTAATTTTCCTTCTTTATTGTTTCCAACTTCTGTATTCCCGTCATCAATTATCATGAACACATCTTGATTACATATTTGGTCAATTTTAGACTGCAAAATTAGGTAGATCTGTTCAAATTCCTCTTCTATGGCTTTAGATATTGGTGGATACATTTGAATAATAGTCGTCATTAGCAGGAGAATATTCTATCGTTTGTCACATTGTATGCAAGATAGAACTCGACATTGTCTTTGTAACTATGAATGTTGCCATTACTCTTTCTCTGTTTTTCACTCCAGGCATTGTATACCACGTGATTGATCCAGAATGGCCAAAGCCGGTCTATCTCATCTCACTAATGCCTAGAATACCAATGACCATGCATTCCATTTCATTTATCACAAGTTCTAGTTTTCCGATATTCATATTTTGTACATTCTATGTTACAACTATTAAAAAATACTTGCAGCAGTTTCTCATAAATTTGGTAGACTTTTAATTTGGGTCCTACATCTTATATTATATCTATGTTCCTCTATTGTTTATAATGTTTTCAGTGACCTGCTACTTAGCAGTGAATGGCCAATCCTGTTTATGATCTAAAATATCTATTCTTTAGGCAGTGCTGACTCTCATCATGTTCGCTCTAAAACTATATTTTAACTTTCTGCTAACTTATTTTATTGTTTTTAACAGTCACATGCTTTCCCCTTAATGCTTTAGAAGAAAATATTTTGTTGCCTTCAAATGTATGCAATCTTAAAAAATGTGAAGATGAGAGGCGCAAATGAATCCCTGTTCTATAGAAAAATTTTGCTTTAAATTTTTCTCTAAGACTTGTACTGCAATCATATAAAACACAATTTTTAAAAGACAAACCTGGTCATCTTCTATTCTAAAAATGTTTTCCTCCATCTGCATTAGTTGGATAATGGAATATCTTAAGTCATTTGTTGATAATCAGACTTCCTCTCAATCTCACTCTTAATTTTCTTGTCATTTATTTCATAGAAAATTAATTACTAATATTTTCTACTGTTCTTTTTAAATACCTTATGGATTCAGCTTCTTCTATTCTTATCACAGCTTCTTTCTGTAACCTTCCTACCACACATATGGATACCTCCAGCTTTTACAGCTCAGGAACACAGCTGGAGAATGTTGGCGAGCTGAACACAATATATCTAAGTGGACGATAAAGAACAGGCTTACATTGACATCACACTAGCCATGTTTGTACAGATGTTCAGCCCACAGGAAATGGAGTTGTACAGATAGCTACAGAGCAGATCACTGATCATCACAGACAAATGGGCAGGATTAGGATTCACAGAGTCACGTGTGACCAGGTTATGAATTGGGGAGGTTTAGGAAAAGATAGTTGCAAATCCTATCAAAGGCAGTTTCAGGCAAAGAGCCTTAAGTGTACCTTAGTATGTGTCATACCATCTTGGAAATTTGCATTTGATGTAATGATGACACACAAACAGGATCTATGTAGGGAAATTGGCAGCCTTGTCATTTTAGGGGAAACCAAGTTTCTCCTAGGAGGCAAGGATTCTGAAGCTCCTTCTGACATATTCTGGGCACATTCCCAGGAAAGATCAGTCTCTGGAGTAGGAAATTGCTCTTGGAAAGGTAGAGGGACAGCACAGGAGAGGAAGACCCCTCTTGACACAGTAACTGAGAGAATGGAACTAGGTGTGTTGGAAACAGTGAGACTGGTTCAGGATAAGGCAGGGTTCAGAGCTGATGGACATAGGGTTGCTAAGAGCCGCACGTGACTCAACAGCACATAACAACAACAACTAAAACAATGATTAATTTTAGTAAAGTGAAGTAATCCATTACACTGCACTGAAATTGTAGGGAAGGACTATCTGAAAGGAATGGATTATTAGACATTATAATTATGATAGTTAATTATCTGGAACAAGACATGCATTACAAAGTGAACTGAGGGAGGAAGAGGAAAATGTGTATCAATGGATGAATGAAAATCCATCCTTTCTGTAAACTTTCTCTCAAATTGCCATTTAAAAAATCAGTTAGATACAAAATGAACTTGTCATTTCAAGATATTTAAAAATTACAAAAAAAGTACTTCTGTCAATGGGAAGGGAAAGGAAAGAAATAGCATTCTGGGTCTTCAATTTATAATTCTAATAGATATTAATTTCAAATCATTACAAAGGTTAAGTATTGTATCGCCTACATGGGAAAACAGATTTTTCAATTTTAACTGTGCATATTTTAAAATAATTGCTTTTAAAAAGATGTCTGTAACAATAGAAAGGCAGAAATCTAATAAAAATTGATGCTCATAAAAACAATTTCAATTTGCCTATTTTTTAAAAATTGAAAAGATATTATTTAGAATTATATTTTTAAATCAGTTACTATTATTATATCACTGAATAATTTGTGGTTTAATAGTTAATTTTTAATTTTATAATTATGGGGGGGGAATAACCATCCCTTTTCCCATGTAAACTCAAATAATTGCTCCAGAATTAGAACTAAGCCACTGCTGACTGATCTCTATAAGGTTTTCAGAGTCTGCAAATTACCAGCAAGGTAACCAACTGTTCACTAAGCTTTGTCAGTCCATGAATTAGCAGCCCACAGCTCTGTTTCACGCTGGTCTCCTGGTTTCTCCCACCTCTGTTGCTATTGCCACTGCTACCGGCTTGTTTCACGCAGTCTTCCTATCTCATAGTCTTACACCATCTCTCTAGAGCTATAACTTTCCATCCCTTGTTCATTAAAGGATCTCACATCCAAAGAATATGTCCTCTCTAGATCAACATTCTTGTGTTCATTAATATCCAGATTTTCCACTTCTGCAATAGCTATGTTTAAGTCTGACAGGCAAGCTAGAATGACCAATGCCTGTGTTAAAATTTCACACATCCTATTTGCATGGTCCCACATAAAGGATGCCATTTATTCTATTGGCACTATTAGAAAACCATTCAGTCCATTTGGTGAACATAAACACCTCACATTTTCAGAGTCCTACCTAGGCATTTTCTGATTTTTGCATCAGAAAATCGTGGTTTATTATACCTGGGACAAAAATTGAAGAATAATAATTTTGCATTCACAGTAAAATAAAAACAACAATAAACAAGAAAACACCAAACCCTAGCAAACCCCCAAAACACCCAATATTTTAAGAACTAATTGATGTACACTGCTGTGAGAAACAGGGTATTATTGATATACATGCAACAAAGACTAATTAATACAATTATTCAAACATTTATCCCAAACCCTGAGGCAAAAAAAGTGAAGAAATTGAGGAATTCCACCAACATTTGGATCCTGAAATTGATCAAACAAGCAGCAAACATGAATTCATAATAATGCTGAATAAAATGGAAAACAAAGACAGACTGGTAATATTGTTTTGGTTACAGAAGGGAAGCTGGAGATCAAATGACAGGCTTTTGTACAATCGATAATTTATTCATCACAAACACTTTTTAAAAAGCCATGAATGGTGACTAAACACATGTACCTAACCTAAACTAAAGGACTGAACAGAAACTGGATTGACTGCACCTGTGAAAAGAGTGAAAGAAGCAGCCTAATATAAGCATTCAAATAAAGATCATGGTCTAGCTATGGAACAGACCATCAATTACTCACATGCAAGTTCAAAATGAAGTTTGATAAATTTAAACAAGATTATGAGAACAAACCAAAATGCAATCATGAATCTATCCCACATAAATTGAAAAATCATCTCACTAATAGATTTGATAATATTGAATATTAATGATCAAAGCATCATAAAGTTGTTGTTGTTGTTGTTATTTGCCATCCAGTCACCTGCCACACACAGCGACCCTATGCACAATAGCTCTGAACTCTGCTCTATCCTGAGCAACTCTCACTGTCTGTGACAAACCTACCCTCATATTCTAGCTACTGTTCCAATCCATCTCATCTGGCATCTTCCTTTCCTGCACTGACACTCCACCCTTCCAAAGATGATATCATTCTCCAGGGACTGCTACCTCCTGGCCACATGCCCAAATTAAATAAGATGGAGCTTCAAAATCCTTGCCTCCAAGGAGCAGCCTAGTTTCATCCCTCCCTAGCATAAACCTGTTTGTTCTCTTGGCAGTCCATGCTTTGTTCAATATTCTTATCCAGCACCACAACTAAAAGGCATCAATTTTTCTTTTATCATCTTTGGTCATTGTCCAGCTCTCTGGTGCGTAGAAAGTAATTGAGAATACGACGACCTGAATCAGATTTACCTTAGTCTCCAGACTTATGTTGTTGCTCTTCAGTACTTTTGAAAGTTCCTTGACAACAGCTTTCCCCAGGGAAATTTGCTTTTTGATTTCTTGATTGTTGGTGTCAAGTGTTGATTGAGTTGAAATTGTTAACAACCTCAATTTTTTTTCTCTCCATCTATCATAGTGATGCCAATTGGCACAGTGGTGAGAATCTTTGTATTCCTGATATTGACTTTCGTTCTATACTGAAGACTGCAATCTTTCACATGCAAACACTTCAGGTCCTACCCACTTTCTCCGAGCAAGGTTGTATCGTCTGCATAATATAGGTTGTTGATGAGTTTTCCTCCAATCCTGATGTCATATTCCTCCTCATAAAGGTCAACATCCTGAATAATCTGTTCTGCATATAGATTTGAAAAGATATGGATATAGGAAATATCCCTGGCACACTCCTTTTCTGATTTTGAACTGTGCAGTCTTTCCTTGCTTTATTCTGCTGACTGCTTCCTGGCCTGGTAGGTAAGAAGTTGTGTTGTCAACTCAAAGACAGGTAGTGCAAATCTACCAGCTCCTCTATAGGAGAAAGACAGATATTCTCCTCCTATGTGATAACAAAGGTAAGGAAGAAGAAAAAATGAAGAAGAATCTTTGAAAACGGCACTAAACTATAGAAAGGCCAAAATAAAGGAAAAAATTTCTGAAGTAAAAGATGAACAGAAGATCTCAAAAGGCAGCTTGAGAAGAAAAAGAAAAGTATTTTAACAAGCTATACAAAGACCTAGACAATGAACACTAAAAAAATACAGTATATGTATCTCAAGTTGAAGTAACTGAAAAACAAATTCAAGTCTTCAAAAACAATAGTGAAGGATTATATGGTGGAAAAAATTTTGAATAATACAGGAAGCATGAAAAAAAAATGGAAAGAATATACAGAGCCACAGAACCGAAAAAAGATTGGTAGATTCTGGAACTTTTCAGAAAATAGTCTATGACCAAAGACCAGTATTAAAGAAGGAAGAATTTTAAGCATCCCCCAAAACATTTGAAAGATAGATAGATAGATAGATGATAGATAGATAGATAGCGATATAGAGATATATATAGTCTCAGAGATTAATGGAATACCAATTAATGTGTTTCAACAAACAAAGACCGGCCTGGAAATTATCAGTAGCCTGTGCCAAGAAATTTGGAAGATGGCTACTGGGCCAAATGACTGGAAGTCATTCAGATCTATTCTCATTTCAAAGAAAGCTGATCCAGCAGAATGTGAAAATTACAAGCAGTATAATTACTATAATATGCAAATAAAAGCTTACTGAAGATTATTTAATCATGTCTGGAGCAGCAAGTTGACAGATAATTTGCCAGAAATTTTAGCAGGATTTAGAAAAGTCAGTGTTGTGAATGATATCACTGCTGACATCAGATAGAGCTTGACTGGAAGTCGCTGGTACAAGAAAGATACTTAGTTTTGTCTTATTGACTATGTATATCTAGAATTTATAAAATACTCGAGCACCACAAGATAGAGGTAAATAACCCAATTGAAAAATGGGCACAGGATATAGACAGACAATTCACCAAAGACATTCAGATGGCCAACAAAAACACGAAGAAATGCTAAAAAATCCCTACCTCTTAGAGAGATGCAAATCAAAACAACTATAGATATCATCACACACCAGTAAGAATAGCAAAATTCAACAGAGTAGCAAACAATAAATGCTTGTGAGATTGCAGAGAAACTGGAACACTTATTCACTGTTGGTGGGAGTGTAAAATGGTGCAACTAATACGGAAGGCTGTATGGCGCTTTCTCAAAAAGTTGCAAATAGAAATACCATTTGACCCAGCAATTTGTCTATTGGGAATATACCCTAAAAAAACATGACTGCCACCCAGGCAGATATATGCACACCCATGCAGCTTTGTTCACAATACCAAAGAGTTGGAAACAACCTAGGTGCCCATCAACAAATGAATGCATAGAGAAGCTGTAGTATATTCACACAATGGAATACTATGCTGCATTGAAAAACAAGGAACTCATGCATTATTATTCAAAATGGGTGACCCTGGAGGACATTATGCTGAGTGAAACATCTCAGTCACAAAAGGATAAATACTGAATAGTGCCACTACTGTAGAACGAGACTGAAATCAGAGTTGGGAAGAGAATGAGAAAAATTGGATAAATTATGTATACTGCATTGAAATAGATGAGGGACAGAACATTTTAAAAGCGATATATGATTGCGTATTGTGGTATGACAGGAGTCCAGAACAAAGGTTGCATAGTCAAGTGTACTCCAGGTGAGGGTGGGGGGATTGTATACCAATGAAGAAATTTTTCTTTTACTTTTCAAAAAGAAGAGCGCACTGAGGGGGAGGGGTGAGCAGGGAGAAAAATGCAACAATGAATGAATGAAAATTCAAAATCTCTGTAAATGTTCATTAAAATTAATAAAATAAATTTTTTTTAAAACCTAAACATTTGACGGTGTGAATCTTAACAAACTATTAATAACACTGAAAAGAATGGGCATTCCAGAACATTTAACTGTGCCCATGATATCCCTTTACAATAGGTTAAAAACAGTTTTCTGAATAGAACCAGAAAACACTGCAAGGCTTAAAATCAGAAAGGTGTGTATCACGGTTGTAAACTTTCTTCACACTCATTCATTCTGTCTGCTGAGCAAATAATTTTAAAAGATGAACTCTATGAAGAGGAATGTGACATCAGAGTTGGAAGAAGGCTCACCAACATCTTGTATCATACAAATAATGAAATTTTGCTTGCTAAATATGAAGAAGACTTGAAGCTCGTGCTGTGGACGACATATAGCCTTCTGTGTGGTTTATATCTCAGCATCAACAAAACATACCATATTGTCCGTGCCTTCCCCAGGTCCTGATGCTTTTAACACGTTGCCGCACACTTTTAAATTGAGACAGAGCTTAGAAACACTTAGAAACACACTTCTAGCCGTCATTTGCAGCAATGCATTAATTGTGTCAGACACAAGTAAAAAACAGGCACTAAGTAAGGAAAACTGGAGAGGAAAGTAAGGCACTAGGCAAGGAAAATTGGAGTAAAGGAAGAATATGTCATGTTCTACCAAAAGAATAAACAAATCTCTGTTGGAGGTAATGCAGTCAGGGCGTTACTTAGAAGTGAGGTTCATGAGACTGTCCCAAATACTTTGTGTTATCCGGAGAAGTCAGTCACTGAAGCAAGACATTCTAGTTGGTGAACAGAGTATCTGAGATAAAAAAGAACGCCCTCAAAATGAGGTTTGGTACACTGGCTACGATAATGCATTAATTGTAAGATCAAATAGTGATTTTAGTAGTGATTACAGGATCAAGTATTTCCACTTTCTGTTGTACATAACATTTCTAGGAGTCTCATCTGACTCAATAGCATGTACTACAGCCATAATAATTACATATGACAAATAGTATGTTTTAAATTGTTATTGATATTCTTCCTTTTCACACCTAAGACGTAATGTTTTACACTAAAGTCTTTATTGGAGAGTACTGTACGTTAGAGATGCACTCAGAATGATCATACAATTGTCTTCCCAAGGCCCATGCTGAGTAAATTCTCACTAAATAGCTCTAATTTATAAACATGGAGAATTACTGGGGATAATTTTTTTTAAAAAAAAAACCCAGTACTCAGTAAATATAAATTTCAGATATATATTAATATTCATACTGAGTAAGTTTTTTTAGTTATTGGCATACTATGCATAAGACTTGCTGGAACGTCTAAATGGAGTGTGTAATAATCTCTTCTTTGGCCTTTTTCTGTTATAGTTATATATTTCTATATAGACATGGAGCCACTGATCTCTGTCCTTTATTTACTTTCGGCTCTTCAGTCATAAGCAATATCCACTGAACTGCAAATTCCAATCAGAGAACAAGTTCATGAGTGAAGAAAACAATACAAGATAAATAGTGCTTGCATTGTTACTCAGAGAGTTAACCTTGTCATCTGCGGGATCCAAATTAGTGTAAAATCCATAGATCATCTTTCATCTCTGATGAGCCAGGGTTTGGACGAGTTTGGTGAGCAGCTAAGTGGAATTTAGAACAATCTTTTATCGTCAGCAAATATGTAACCCACATAACACAAGTAACAGTAGTGTGTGTTTCAAAAAAAGAAAAGAGCTTACCATTTAATGATTCTCTCTCTACTCTTCCCTCCCTCCTTTCTGGCAGGACTTAGTTCCTAAATAACACTGCTGCAATATTAGCAATTACGTGATTCATGGTACATTGTCCTTGGCTCTTATATAACAAAAACTAAGATGTACTTTTGTAAATAGATTTCATTATTACTTGAAGTGGTTCTTAGTTAATAATTTTTGAACAACAAATTCTAATAGAAGAAAGACTTATATGACTTTATATAATTGTTCTTTTGGATTTATCCTTAGTGGGTCTCTGCATTTGTGTTTTAAATCAATTCTAAGTAAATAAATTCTGTATAATTTTACTTGACATTTATGTATGAATGTTTTGTTTTTTTTAAATTCTTCTTAATACCATCATTTAAGTATTATTATTGTTGTTATTGTCAGGTGCTGATGAATCTAGTACAACCTCTGTCTGTGAACAACAGATCTGAACTCTGTCATATATCCTCACACCTAGAGACACCTGAGACACACTGGAGACCATTGCAACAGTCACCTGTCAATCCACCTGGTTGAGGGTCTTCCTCTCCTTCACCAACTCTCCACGTTTCCAGCATCATGTCCCTCTCCAAGGAATAGTCTCCCTCCTAGCAACATGCCTGAAATATGTGAAGCAAAGTCTCATCATCTTTGTCTCCAAAGAGTCCTCTGACTTCAAGACATATTTGTTTGTTCTTTTGACAGTGCATAGGATGTTCAACTTCTCCAAAACCAAAGATCAAAGGAATCAATGCTTCTTCTGTCAGCCTTATTCATCGTCCAGCTCTCAGATGTATAGCCAGTGATCATAAACACCATGGCCTGAATCAAAGGCACTTTAGTTATCAAACTTAATAATTTGGAGAGGTCTCTAACTGCAGTCTTTCTCAGTGCAATATGTCCCCTGACGTCCTACCTGCTGGTACCAAAGGCATTAACTGTGAATCCAAGTAAGATGAAGTTGTTGACAGTTTCAGTTTGTTCTTCATCTATCATAATGTTGCCTATTGGTGCAGTGGTAAGATTCTTTGTCTTCTTAACACTGCAATCCAATCCATACTGAAGACTATATTCTTTGATCCTCTGCAATAAGTGCTAAAAGTCCTCACTTTTAGCAAGCAATATTGTGTTATCTGAATAATGCAGAGTCTCCCTCTGATCCCGATGCCATATTTCTATTCATAAAATCCAGCTTCTTGAATAATTTTCTCAGCATACAGATTGACTAGCTATTTAGAGAGAAAACAGCCCTAACACACTCCCTTCAATTAAGTGCTCTAGGATCCCATTCTTCTCTATATTAGCCATAAGTTGTTATGATCTACACAGTCAAGTGGCTTTGCATAATCAATGCAGTGTAAAATTAAGTTGAAAATTTAATTGCAAGTTTGGATCTTAACTTCCCTGAATTCTTATGTAGTTTGTATAGTGTATCTATATTTTTTCCCAACACTGAAGACAGTGTGTACAATTTGTCCTTGTTTCAAATTAAAAATTAACTACCTATAGGGTGTTATGGCTGTTATTTCAAATATCAGTACTGTCATTTAAAGAAAAGGCTAGTAGTCTTTTAGCCACATTATTTTGCACCTGTTTTTGGCTCATTTACATCTAATTCCTCCTTTTGTTTCCAAATTTTTTAAGTCTGGCAAGGTTAAAATATTGAATAATTATTTTAAAAAAATGTGTCTCACTGTATAATTGGAAATTGAGTTTACTTTTCTTTCCTTCACTAAATATGATTGAGATGATACGCTGTTAAAAAGAATATGTTTGCCGCGGGCATAGGAGCTTCCGGAGGGTCAAGGTGCGTGTGCAGGCTGGGTGGAGGCGCGAATCTAGATTCAAAGCTCGGCTCTGCGTTATGTGCGCTTTGCCCTTTGTGATCTTCATCTGAGCCTGACCAATCGCTTTTCTCTTTTTCCCTTACACGGGATAAGCGAGGTGTTTCCATCAACCAGGTCTTCAAGGAATGCAACGAGAAAACGAAAGACACCGAGGAAGGCATTCCTCTGCTTTCCAAGATTTTTGTAAAGCCTGACATGACATTTGAAATCAAGTTTAGACAGCCCAGGTTCCTATTTCCTCAAGGCAGGTGCTGTGATTGAAAAGGGGGGCCCGAGCACAGGGAAAGGGGTGACAGGCCTGGTCACCCTGAAGCATGTGTATGAGGTTGCTTGTGTCGAAGCTAAGAATGATGTCATTGCCCTGCAGGACACAGCTCTGTCTTCTTTTGTCTGCTCCATCATTGACTCCGCTCTGTCCCTGGGCATCAGAGTAGTGAAGGAACTCACTTCAAAGGAGCTGTCAGCTTTCCACAAGGAACGACCAGAGTTCCTGGCTGCTCAGAAAGAGGCAGGTTTGGCACCCAAGTAAGAGCTGCGAAGAAGTGACTTCTGCCCCTACACTGACAGAATTGGAAGAGGCTGCTGCGCAGAGCCTGGAAGGAGAAGCTATGTCTGAGGAGCAGGAGTAAGGCAGGTCACAGCTGGCCTGACTACTAGCTCGCTGCCTTTAAGTGTGTATTTCTACACAAATGGTTGGAGCAAAGGTTCGAGCCCAAATAAATGTCCTTTGCCAACCCGCTCTGCCAAAAAGGAATATGTTTGAATAACAACTAGCTTTTAAATATAGAGACCTTCCCTGAGGTCTTATTGTCTCTAAATAAGAGGCTTAAAAAAACCCAAACAAAACCCCCAAGCAATTATAGCCTCCCCAAAACTCATTAGAATTCAGCTTTGAGTCAGTTCTAACTCAACATCAATGACTTTTGAGTTGCACTGTGGATACTAATCATTGTGTAAAACAAAGAATATAATGGCATTTCCTCAATTATATGCCACAAGGGCTGAAGTGTTTCCCATGGTTTGTTACCTACTTTTGCTAGAGACCCGTGTTCTGTCATAAAAAGACATTGGGTAATAGAAAGCCCTTTTTAGTTTCTCAAACACGTCATAACAAAATACCACAAAGTAGGAAGACTTAGAAACTAGAAATTTACTTTCTCCTAATATTGGAAACGGAAGATGAATTCATAGTAGCAGCAAGGATATTCTCTGTCTCTATCTGCTCTTGAAAAAAATATTTCTTCTGGTCTTCTTTGGCTTTTGGTTGCCTCAGACACTTCTTGATGTTCCTTAATTTAAAAATTTGTCATTGTTGTGTGTGCCTTCAAATTGCCTACACAGTGACCCTATGAACAGTGGTTCTGAACCTTGCCCTATCTCTACTGTGTCACACCTGATTCAGTCGTCACAGTCACTCTTAATCTATCTGATCAAGGATCTTCCTGTCCTGTGTTGACACAACACCCTCCCAAGCATTATGTCCTTTTTTCAAAGACTGGCCCTTTCTAACAACATGCCCGAAGTATATGAGATGGAACTTCAAAATTCTTACTTCCAAAGAGTAACTTGGTTTCACCTTCCCTAGGACAGACCTGTCCATTCTCTTTACATTCGATGGTATTTTCAAAACTCTCTTCTAGCACCGCACCTCAAAGGCAGCAATTCTTCTGTCATCATTATTCATTGTCTAGTTCTAAGATACATAACAAACAATTGAGCAGGCGATGGCCTAGATCATAATTTAAAAGTAGAATTCTATGACATTCTAAGACATTTAACGTCTTTCCTTATGTGGCCTTATTTCTGTATCTGTTCTTTCTTTACCTATCATGTCATTAAGAAAATATCTGTATTAAGACTCACTTCACTTTATTTATTTATTGGTGCCATCAAGATGAGAATGACTTATAGAGACCCTATAAACTATAGATCTGAATTCTGTTATATGCTGTGTCAACCTCTTTGTCTCTGTCACACATAAGCTCACTGCTTCAATCACTATGTCAATCCATCAGTTTAAGGGTCTTCCTCTCCTTCGCAATCCTTCCACCTTTCTAAGCATAGTGTCCTTATCCAAGGACTAGACTCTTCTAGCAACACGCCTAAAGTGTGCGAGATGAACCTTCACCATCCTTGCTTCCAAGGAGCAGTCTTCCTTTACCTTCTCCAAGACCTAATGGTTTGCTCTTTCACTGAAATACTAATAACATCTTCAAGGAAAAACCCCATTCTTCAAACTAGGTCACATTTCCAAAACGAGGGTAGAGGACTCCAGTATGTCTTTTTCTTGTTGTTGTGTGCCATCAAGTCAAAGCTGACTCATAGCTGGCCCTCCAGGGGGTTTTTATAGAAAATAATTCATATGGGAGGAGATTGTAGATCTTTCTCCTGTGGAGCAGCTAGTGGATTCAAACTATTGCGTAGAGGTAATTTCATCAGTCTGAATGGTATTTTGGGTTTGTTGTTTTGGTTTATTTTGTTTGTTTGTTTTTTATGGGAAAGATTATAAGCGAACACAGACAATCATGAAGAAAGTGTTACATATTTAAAATTATCAATATTAAGGAGTTTTTAAGAATTAAAGAAAATTAGAGGGCAAAATAAGCAACAAGATAAACACAGGAATGAATGAAAGGCTAACAATTTATTTGTACTTGGATCCACAGTCAATGCTGTGAAAGCAATTTAGAAATCAATAACATGTTACATTGGACAAATCACCTATAAACTTGCACTCGTTGCCTTCAAATCAAGTAAAATTGTCTCATAGCTTGCATTGCATCAGCTTTTTAGAGGCTGTAAATTGCCTGGAAGGAATCTGACTATCTTTCTCCCAAGGAACCCCTTGTTGTTGTTTTTATCAAGTCAGAACTGACTTATAGCTGACCCTCCGGTGAGTTTTCCGAGGCTAGAAATCAATGGGGGGAGATTGCTTATCTTTCTCCTGTGGAACATCTGGGGATTCCAACCTTATGCCTGGTCAATGTGAATCACCATATATATTTATTCATGCAGAAGTTTTTATTTATTTCAAACTCTGAAGGGTGGAAGGACAGCACAAGAGAGGAAGACCCCAGATGAGATGGATTGATACAGTAACTGAGGCAATGGGGCTTGGTGAATTAGTGAGATTGGCTCAGGACAGGGAAAGGTTCAGAACTGTTGCACATAGGGCCACTATACATCACAGGCAACTCAATGGCCCATAACAACAATAACCTACTAAGACAGGTGTGGAAGCAGCAGTGGCATTCACTTCCTAAACAACATGCTTCCGTTAACTCTATGAACTTTGATTAATGTCAATAGTTGTAGAGGTCCTCCAGGCCTTTTGTTCATAGGGTCTCTATGAGTCATGTTCCCCTTAAAGGCAATCAAAAACACCACCATGCATAGACCTATTAATATAATGGCTGGATATAATGACAAATATATTTCAAATGAATACATTGACAAATACGCAACTTCTTTCCATAGTATTGTGCCATTCTTACTAAGTCTATTTAATAAGATCGTTTGTGTTAAATTTTGTTAATGTTACTCAGGTGAAAAGATATTTCATCAATGTTTGAATCTGCATGTCTCTACTAACTAATGTTGTTTTTGTTTTTATGATGTATCATCAAGGAAGCAATGACTTATAGCAATCCTGGGAACAATAGGTTGAAATCTTGCCCTATCTAACTTCACGTTCACCATCTCCACCTTGCTCGAAACCACTGTTACAGTACAGTCACTCTATCAGCCCAGCTTGTTAAGTCCTTTCTCTCATTCTAGGGCTCCCTTTCCCAGTGTGATGTCTTTTTCCAAAGACTGACTTGTCCTAGCAACATGCCTAGCCATATATTTAAGATGAAGTTTGCCGTCTTTGCTCTAAGGAACACCCTGGCTGCACTTCCACCAAGAGAGATTTATTTCTTCTTTTGGCAATTAATGATGTATTCAATATTCTTCATCAAGATCATAGCTCATATCTAGAAATTGATCAATGTGTATAAAAGATGTCTTGAAATATTAAAAGGCAAAGATAAAACATGATAAAGTTGTATATGTGACCCAGGCCACATATCTTAGTATGGCTTTAAAAACAGAAATTTAGTCTCTTATAGTTTAAGGTACTGGATTAATGGGAAGGCCCTTTCTCTGAATAAATTGTGGAGGAAAGTGTCTGTTTCTTTCAGAATCTGTAGAATCCACTGATATTTTCATGTGTCTTGGTTTTATCCAGTGTCAAAAACTTCATTACACTCTACTTCAAGTGATTAGTTTTTGGAGGCACTAAGGGTCCCCCCTTTACCTCACTATCCCCATTTTTACTTCATTATAATAACTTATATTATAGGCCACACCCTAAGGGAATCCCCTTTACATTCAGTTAGGACTATAATAGGACTAAAGAGAGTTGCATTCCACTTTTATTCTTCCTACAGATATTTGGTGTATTTTGGGAGGACTCAATTTAACCCATGACGCAGTGGTATTTTCATTCGTCTCATATGCATTTGAAAGCAGGGTGATGAATTAAAAAAAACCAAGAAAGCTTAGAAAACTTTGAATGACAGTGTTCTTGAACAAGATTGACTATGCCATACAGTATTAGAAGAATGGTTAAATCTAACCTAGAAGAAATATGGCCTAATACTCTTTTAAGTAAGGATGGAGAAGCTTTGTCTCATTTGTTTGGAACATGTTAGCAGGAAGGATCAGTCTGTGGAGAAAAGTGTCATGGTGGCAGAAAGACCATTAGAAAAGGGGAAACCCTTCAAGAAGAAAAATTGACCCAGTAGTTGTTACAAAGGATATAAACAGAAAATATTGTGAGAATGGCACAAAATCAAACAGCATTTAACTCATAAGTCAACATGAGTTAAAACTAACTCAATGATTCCTAATAAGAGCAACAACACAAAAAATTACTTCATCTGACTGGTATTCATTGGCAAATATTCAGATACCCTTAGAAGAATTTTTTTTTAACAGAAGAGATTTTTTTTATTTTAGAAAGTTAAGGAGAAGATTTAAGTAATTGCTGGGAAAAATATGAGATATTATCACTTACTGAAAGCACTGTCAGAACGGACCTCTTTTCTCCAAACACTAATTATATATATGAACCAAGGAGCAGGGGTTTGATAAGCCTTTAATTTTAATTTTATCATATTTTTTCCATTGATGTACCAGCAAAGTTTTAAGGCTGCAGCTGGCACAAAAGGAGATTGCTCATTTTTATCTTGCAGTCTCTGATGAATTTCAGTTGTCGGAGACACAGTCCAAGGTTAGCAACACAATTCTCTACAGACTCTATTATAATAGTCTTGTTGTTATTATTATTGTTATGTGCTATTGAATTAAAACTAACTTATACCTAACCCCACCCACCAGTGGTTTTTAAAGACTGTGAATCACAAGAGGGAACTGTTCCCTTTTGGAACAGTGGGTGAATTTGAACTATAGGCTTTTAAGCTAAAAGGACTGCATCTTACCACTAGACCACC
This sequence comes from Elephantulus edwardii, assembly GCF_000299155.1. NCBI lineage: Eukaryota > Metazoa > Chordata > Mammalia > Macroscelidea > Macroscelididae > Elephantulus > Elephantulus edwardii. The sequence continues at coordinate 18,569,137 of NW_006399779.1, forward strand.
AGTGCTACCTATGTAATGGGACAAAAACTTAAAAAAAAGAAAAAACAAAAATTGTAATTGTTCTTTTCCAGGGTACTCTAGATGTAATCCAAAGATCTTGGTGTTATTCAATTTATATGGAAATACCATAAAGTTATTGTTGTTATTGTTCACGTTATGTACCATCAAGTCACTTGTGACTCTTAGCAACGCAACGTACAACAGCTCTGACCCCTGCTTTACCCTGTGCCAACCTTATTGTCTCTGACCATTAAGTAGATATTTTTTAATATTCTCCATTTATATGAGGAATGCAAAATTCTTAGGTATTAAAAACCATAACCCTCAGTCGTATATAGCAGATTGTGGGTGACTAAGCACAGAATTGATCGCTGATTATATTACTCTCAAGCTGCTATTCTAAATCATCACACTCTTCTACATCACAGCAACTTTAATAGTACTTGAGTTGATAAACATTTTCTATAAATATAACGGGATGCCTCATTTGAATGCACTGTCTTCCAGATATAAAGGAACTTCACAGCATGCAAGGTTGCCTATTCCATCTAAAAGAATTCACTTTAGCAAATAATTAGTCTTTATGTTCTATTGGCTCATCAAGTCTGTTTAGCCTAGTGTTAATTTTCTGGATCTTATCCAGTGATAACAGCATGGAATACAACTAAGAAAAGAGTAAGGCAGGTAATACGTGGAAGGAAAACGTAGTGCCACCTTTCTCCAGATGCATTTTGGACTATAAGTTCCAGCTCCTTTTGGAATCAACACTCCTAAATCCTTCAGGAATCAAAATGCAGGTGTGTAACAAGACATTTGTGTACAGCCGTATGCATACAGGCTAGCTCAATTTTTGTGAAAAAGTTTGGAAGAAAGATATTAAGATGTCTGTCCATTTACATTTTGATGGTATAGAGATCTGAGGGGATATTTTCTATTATATGGAACTGGTGTTCTGGCAAAGTGTCATGAATCGTGTTGACATTTTACCTTAGAATCTCTTCATAATTTAAGTATAGCACTTGAGGGCAGTATTTGCCCAAACACAATGCTCAGAAGCCATCAAGGGGTGAGAAAGAAGGACAAACGCAAACAGAGAACTCAGGAAGTCAGAGGAAGAGGGTGCTATTGCATTGAGACCATTGTAACCAATATCCTGAATCAAAAGGTATATAAACTTTTGAGTGGAAATAGTCTTTTTCTCTGTAAAGTTTCACCCAAACTAAAATAAAAATAGGTAACATTTTGAGCTTATGTGACCTTCTAACATATTTATTTTTATTCTGAAACTCTCAAAATCAGTCCCTGAACTGTAAGTTCAATATGTAAGTAAGTGTTATACAACATTCCAAGTAGAAAAACTCAATGCCAATAGAGTCCCTTATTGTTTGTGGAGTAGATTGAATAAAGCTGCCTTGTAGCAGCACAACAATTTCCTTGCTGGCTCCTTTTGCTCATATTTTAGAGAGAGGATGTCAGATGAGAAAAAATACAAATAAATACATGATATACACAGTGTTTCAAATTGGGTTGAATATTGTTAACTTGAAAAACCAAATACCTTCTCATTGAAGGAGACCTTTAATTGGATTTCCAAATCTTTTCTTCTTTCACCTGCTCAGTGGATCCAAACTGTTATCTTTTAAGGAGCAGCCTTTTCTGACACCCACTATACTACCAGGGTTCCTTAGGCACTCCACAGAAAAAAAAATTAAAAATTAAAAAGGCACTGCAGAAATTAAAGGAGTTGTTTCACATTTTTATCATCAAATAGAATGGTTAGTAAAGCCTATCCTAACAGTTTCAGTTATTCACTGAAGAGACTCAGACTAATAGTTTTCCACTGAAGAGAGGTATACATTATCAGAAGACAATGCTTATGTGCTATAGAAAAGTGAGAGTGGGACTAATGAGAGCAATAACACATGGGAGAATCTTAAAGATGGGAAGTGCTTCATTGTTTTTAGGACACCAAATACCAGGTGTGGCTAGATGAAAGTAAGTGGAACAATATCAGGAAATGAAGTTTGGAAGGAAAGAGAGCAGACACACAGAGTGAAGAACTTTACGAGCTGTTTATATAACCTTTCTCTTTTATGCTGTATGAGTTAAATATTATCATAAAATTTGACAAGGAGTATAATACAATGAGACATCTATTTAAAAGATTTTTTTTTCACCTACTAAGTTTCAGAAAATATTGTGAAAGAGCACGAGAAATACAGAGACCAATTTGAGCAAAGGTTATTTCAATGATCTAGATCAGAGAACACGGCTTTAACTAGATTGATAATGGTGGTGGTATGAGAACTAGAAATTTTTGCTATATTTTTCAGTGAAATGTCTGATGAACTTAATGTCGGATGCAAGATAAGGAGAGAAATTAGGGAAGCCTTGATTTCTGTGGGCTGTATTAAAGTATGGATTTTAAATTTATGGTTGGTGTTGTTATGCGCCATATTGTGATATACAATTCACAGCAACCATATGAACCACAGAACTGAACTGTGCCCTCTTCTTCATCAGCCTCCTGATCTCCGCCATGCTCAAGACCATGGTGATAGTCAGGTATAATTTCACCGTGCTGAGGGACGACCTTTCTTCTGACCCTGCCACCTTTCTCTGCATGATGTCTTTTTTCAAGGATTAGTTCTCATGACAATATGCCCTCACTAAGTGATAGGATGTTGCCTTCCTTGACTTAAAGCAGCACTTAGTTGAACTTCCTTCAAGACAGACTTGCTTGTTCTTTTGGTCTTTGGCAATAATACACTTTAACAACCTACAATTCAAAGGAATCTATTTTCCTTTTCTTTATTCATAATCCAACTTTCCGCTGCATAGGAAACAATTGAAAATATCATGACTTGGATCAGGTGCACCTTAGTCTTTAAAGTGACATCCTTGCTTTGTAAAATCTGGCAGAAGCCCTTGACAGCAGATCTCGCCAGTGCGACGCCTCTTTTGGTTTCTTGATTGCTGCTGTCATGGATGTTGAAGGTGGTGGTGGTGGTGGTTGCTGTTATGTGTCTTCAGATCGAAACCATCTTAAAGCTAATCTTCCAGTGGATTTCCAGAAGCAGAAAATTGCATGAGAGGAGAGTGCTCACCCTCTTTCAGTGGAACAGCTCGTGGATTTTAACTGCATGCCTTTGGGATTGCCATACAGGTCCTTACCACTCACCCACCAGAGCTATTAATGGTGGATCCAAGTAAAATGAAATAATTGACAGCTTCACATTTTTCTCCATCAGGACGCTGCTTACTGCTTAAGTGTTTAGGATTTTTTTGGGGGGGGTGGGGTTTGGTGTGTTTTTTTTTAAAGTTGAGACGTGAACTGTATTGGAGGTTATAGTTTTTGAGCTATGATAAGTGCTTTAGTGTTCTTTACTTTCTGCGAGCAAGGTGGTGTCACCAGCATAAGCAAATTGTTGATGAGTTTTCCTCCAATCCTGATATCACATTCTCTTTCATGTAAGACAACTTATCAAATTATTTTCTCAGAATACAGAGTGAACAGGTATGGACAAGGAATTCAATCTTAATACACACTTTACCTTATTTTACGACATGAAATGTTCCCTTGTTCCGTTTGGAAAACCATTTTTTTAATTTGGTCTATGTGTAGATTTCTTAAGGCTATAATATTAAGAGAAGATTGGATGCATTGAAAACTAATAACTGAAGATCAGAGGAACCGTAAAACGACATCAGAGACATTATCAATGGCAAAATCGAAGACCATTACAGAGCTGGAAAAAAAGAAAATATCAAAATGGATACCAGAACAGCCTCTGGAACACACTGGAATAGAAAGAAAATAAAACAAAGGGAAAGGAATGCAGAGTTAAAAACACTGAGCAGATTTCAAAGAGCAATTTGAGAAGACAAACAAAAGCATTAGAATTAAATGTGCAAGGAACTGGAGAAAATCGAAAGGAAACAACACATTTAGTATTTCTCAAACAAGAGAACTGAAAAAAGGGATTCAAGCCTCAAGTTGCAAGAGTAGAGAATTTTATGGGTGAAACCTTGAATGATACAGTAAACATCAAAAGAAAATAGCAACAATACACAGAATACAGGCTTTACTAAAAAGGATGGGTTAACACAGAATCATTCCAGTAACTATCATATACTGAAGAAGCAATGGTCCTGAAGGAAGAAATCCAACCTTCACTGAAGGTACTGGCAAGAATAAAAACCCCAGGAATTGGTAAAATATCAATTGACGGGTTTCAGGAAGCAGATGAAAGCCTGGATTAAATGATCAGTCTCTGCCAAGAAAAATGGTAGTAACTATCAGGCCAACTGACTGAGAAAGAGCCATATTTGTTTCAATTCCCATAAAAGGGGATTCAACAGACTGTGGAATTACTTAACAATATATCTCTCATGAAAATGATATCTTGCTAAAGATTATTTGAAATCAGCTGGAACAGCACATCAGCAGGGAACCACGAGAAATTCAAGGTAGAGTCAGAAGAGGCTGTAGCTCCAGGGACATCACTGTACTGGCAGATTGATCATAGCTGACTGCAAAAAAACACTAGATAATGTTTATTTGTGTTTCATTGCTTATACAAGGACATTTTTGAGTGTGTAGCTCATAATACATTACAGCTCACATTGAGAATAATGGGGATCTCAGACAACTTAAGACTGCACACATGAAATTTATGAAGTTTAAAATAATTGTAAAAATGCTTGTTTTCTGAAATGCTCAGAATTCAGATTTTGGGTTTGTTTGTTTGTTTGTTTGTTTGCTTAATTAATTTCAATGAACATTTAGAGATTTTGGATTTCCATTCATTCACTGTTGCACCTTTCTCCCCGCCCAACCCACCGCCACCCCCAGTTCGTTCTTCTCCTTGAAAAGAAAAGAAAAATTCCTTCACTGGTATACAATCCCCCTGCGCCCCCACCCCCACCCCCAAGTATACTCCACTCTGCAACTTTCATTCCGGACTCTTATGATAATAACAATGCCCAAAAATATATTGCTTTTAAACTGTTCTCTCATCGGTTTCAATGCAGTATACATAATTCATCTAGTTTTTCTCATTCTTACCCCAACCCTGATGTCAGTCCCATTCTACAGCAGTGGCACTATGCAGTGTTTGTCCTTTTGTGACTGAGATATTTAATTCAGCAGCTAGTACATGTTGCAAATGCCTGCAATAGATTCTGACCCATGGTAAACTTAAACTGGGCTCCTGACACCGTACATCTTTATGAGAGGAGATTGTCTCATCTTTTTCCCAGGGAGATGCTGGTGAATTTGGAGTACTGAAATATTTGTTTGGTAGTTCATTGGTATTGGAAAAATGTAATGGCATTCACTTCTTTATTATTATTATTTATTAATTTTAATGAAAATTTACAGAGATTTTAGATTTCCTTTCATCTATTGTTGCACTTTTCGCCCTGCCCACCCCTCCCCTCCACTTCATTCTTCTCTTTGAAAAACAAGAAAAATTCTTTCATTGTCATACAATCACTTCCCCCCCCCACCCCCAAGTCCACTCCACTATGCAGCCTTTGTTCTGGATGCTGTCATGACAATAATACCTAATCATATATACCTTTTAAACAGCTCTTTTTCCTCACCCATTTCAATGCAGTATACATCATTTATCCCATCTTTTTCAGTCTTCTCCCCTCACCCTTATGTCAGTCCTGTTTTACAACAGTGGCACTGTGCAGTATTTGTCCTTTTGTGACTGAGATATTTCACTTAGCATAATGTCCTCCAGGGTCATCCATTTAAAGTAATATTTCATGAATTCCTTCCTTTCAATGCAGCGTAGTATTCCATACCTCTGGAAAGTCTATAAACTTTGAGAAACAACAATGTTTATAGAATGGCTTTAAGCCTTTGTTCTTGGCAATCATCAACAACACAGTTCATTGGTAAAGGATCATTTTCCACATGTTGTGTTTTGTGTTAGGCTGCTAATGTAATCATCATCATTTTGAGGCTTCTAGCCACTCTGCTGGCAATAGACCTGCAATTTCCTCCCCTTAAGATTCATTGTGTTACTGCGATGAGTCATAATCCAACTAATACTAGTGGGTTGGGTAAGTACCTTTTAAATACTTGGAGAACCCACTACCATTGGTCGATTCTGACTCAAATTGACCACTCATCATTATAGAAGATATTAACCATCTTATTCACCCAAATCAACTATTAGATTCAATCTTGCCAACCTTTCCATTATCAGAGCAACGTACTACACACTAAGTTGGAAAACAGATGTGAAATTGAAGAATTAAAATTATCAAAATGGTCCAAGGCTGCAATTGCATGGAAAATCATATCCTCATTTTTTCCCACTCTTCTCTCACACTTGTTTTGAGACAAGTTGCATCTACAAAGAGTCTTCTAACTATTACTACCTGGACCAAGGACAGATTTCTCAAGATAAAGGACACAGTCCACAGACTGCCCAGCAGGCCAAGTTCTCACTTTTTAGAATACCCAAAATCTTACTTCCGACCTTATGTCTAAAATTACAGAAATGACCTACTATATCTTAGAGTACAGGCCATAAACTCATAGATCCCTATCTTCTTTAACTTCTGTTGCTATTGCATATTTACTTGAATTTACACACTTACAAAGTAATCCTATGAACTTATTGCTACACTTATGATTACTTATTATTTGTAACAAAAAAAGGACACAAATGAAGAGATTTAACAATAAAAAGTCTGAGGAAATTCTCAATGAGAAATATACACATGTAGCAGTAAGGGGTAGAATACCCTCTCACATCAATGTATTCCATCAACCAAGGTGCTCATGGAGCTTCCAATGTCAAGGCGATTGTTGAGACCTCACAGGTAGTTACGATTGCTTGAATCAACCCACCTTCCTGAAATCCACTATTATCCAGTGGTACTTCTCCCTTGCTCAGCACCCACTATCCTCACTTTATTCGCCTAAATTCTCTGATGTGATCTGAAAGCTCATAACTAAAAAATGCAATGCCATTGGATCAGAAAGGATGCCTAACTGACTCTCCTATGGGTTGCCAAGGCTGTAAATCACACAGGAGTAAAGAGTTCATCTTTCTTTTGAGAAGTTACTGGTGGATTCAACCCCCAGACAGGTGTGGCTTTTGGGTTAATGATCCAACTTCCTATGGAGAAAGCCAAGAGTGTACATTATAGATAATTAAGGTATTTCAAGTACCTGAGAAGCCTTAGTGACTGCAGTCAAATAATTACAGCTATAGTTAATGTGAACATTACAGATAATATATTTATTTACTCAAGAAACAATATTTTTCAAAGTGCATTGCATAGATACTAGTTCTACAGAAGGTGAAGAAATGCTAAACCAGTGTATAGTGTCAGATTTTTCTCTGAGATAGTTGGCTAATATAAACATGTTATTTTTTATGTTTCAGAATTCTTAACATCACTAGTATGGCATTGTATTTTCAGTACCTAAAGATGAAAATGCAATAGATTTTTCTAACCTACTTCTTTCTAGAATCTATTATTTTAAAAAAAAAATACTGGAGTCTGTTTTATTGAGACAGACACTTTGAAAGAAACCATTACAACCCCGAGGACATTATTCTAACTTTACAGAAAAGAAATACTATGTCAAAGAATTTTAGTACTTATTCAAGGTCACCTAGTTGGACATCAAACACATGTAAGTTTTTAAAAATTTTTATATTGAAGTAACAGAAAATAAGAAAGTGGCAATATACATGCACACAATTTAACTGTAGCATTAGCATAGACAGAAAAAGCTAACAAAAAAATTAAAAGCTGATTAAAGTGCCATCCACTTCCAAAATGGCTTGCCTCTGGAAACTCTATGAACAGTGCTCAGGTCTTCTGTTCATGGGGTCGCCATGAGTCATCTATGACTCGACAGCACCTAACAACAATAACAACAACAACATAGAGCTACCTTGGCCTAGTGGACAGAAAGTTATCCTACCAAGCCCAAGGTGGGTGATTTTCATCTGCTGCCCTCAAGCCTGGTTCAAATTGGTTTTTTGTCAAGCATTCTTCTAGATAGTAGAGCACTGGTACGTACATTGCTGTACAGAGGTAACTCGTCCTTGCTGTGATGCTAAACACTGTGACACCGATGTGCCAAATGTGATAATGGTTACCTATGGTGGACAGTGTTTGATGGAGCTTCCCTATTAAAACAAGCTTGGAAGCAGGAGTGGCATCCACTTCTGAAATGGCTTGTTTCCAGAAAGTATATGGACAGTCCTCAGGTCTTTCATTCATAGGGTCACTATGAGTCATCTATGACTCGACGACACATAACAACAGACAACAAAGTGACATAGACTTTAGTAGCATACTCTGGGTATAGAATGAGAGTACAGGTAGACACAAACCAGAGAACCTTATTTAGTTATACTCAGTACTGCCTTGAAATAATTTCATTAATAGCGGTTATTTAACTGTTGTTGCAAGCCTGTGGAATGCTTTTGCGCTCCCATTGGAAATACGTGGTTTTTCTAGTGTATATAAACTGTTTGGATTTTTAAAAAGTTTTCCTAAGTCAAGCTGATCTATCATTATCTCTAATAGTTCTGAAATGTGAGTTTGCAATATCAATTTAATCCAATTAGTTGAAGGTCAAATATTGGCTAAATGGTATGAAGTATTATTGGTAAGTGTACTTGTAAAGGAAAAGACGAGAGTAATGAACAAAGAAAAGAGCTAGCTCTTAAGAAATCACTCCCCTTGCTACCAGTTTGAAACTATCCTTAGATATTACTTTCTTAAATAGAGTTACCACAAGAAATGAACCTCAAAATGTGAACTGAAACCAGTGTCGTTGCTGTTGTTGTTAGGCATTGTTCAGTTAACTCCAACTCATACACACCTTATGTATGCCAGAATTGGACTCTACCTGATTCTGTACCGTCCTCACAATTTGCTGTTCCTAGGTCCATTATACAACATGTCTCCGGAAACTCTATGAACTTTGATAAATGTCAATAGTTATAGAAAAGTTTCAGGCATTTTGTCCATAGGGTTGCTAAGAGTCGTACTTGACTCAAACAACGACAACATGTCAGTATATCTTTTGAAAGAGTCTTCCTTTTAAACTTACATGCTGCTTTTCCAAGCACGATGAAGCTTTCCAGGAACTAGTCCTCTTCATGACATTCTCAAAGCAGGAGATGAAATTTCACCATCCTTTCTTCCAAGAAGCACCTAGGCTTCATTTTCTCTAAGACAGAAGCCTCTGTTCTTGTAGCTACCTATTGTATTTGTGTGTTTCAAATTAACTCTTCAGTGACTCTGATTCTTGCTGATAATCCTATTCCAAAGATTTTAATTTTCAAACCTGAACCACAAACTATTTGCTAGTAATGTAATAAGTAAATGATTCAAGTTTACTAAAATTTACTATTTATAAATTCAAGTTTAACACATTACTAATATCTACTGAGAGTCTTAATTTTATATTCTAACAATCTTTGGAAAGATTCCAAACCTATGCATCAACATATGCAAGCCACTGAAATTGTGCTATTTAATATGAATCAATAATTCGTCCCTTTTCATTCCCATTATAATATTCAACATGACAGTTACATCTTCAACCATTACCTTCCTACTCTTAGAAATACACCTTAGGTATTAACCACTCCAGGCTCTACTCTTTATCAGTGACCAAACAAATTTTTATAAAAGGACCCTGCAAAACTTAAAATGAACACAGCAAATCAAGCAAGAAATGAGATTAACATCATGTATATCAAAAGAGAAAAGGGAGAGGTCTTCAATTGATGGAGAACATTTACAGTTTATCATCTTCAAGTTTCTGTAATACTTTTTAAGTTGGAATTCAGTTGTAGTTGACAGCTTTTATTTTAGAACCAAGTAGATGAGAGTAGTTGGAGAACCTAAAAACTACAAAGTAGTAAAACCAGTAGTGACTTAATAGGAAAAATATGACTGAGAAAAATGATTATAAAAATGATTCAAATTTTGAAATACTTTCATAATAATAACAGATAACATTTCTCTGGTGAACCTGCACTGCATTCCAGAAGTCACATAGTTTGAATCCACCAGCTGCTCCATGGGAGAAAGCCAAATGATCTCTCCCTGTGCAGTTTGCTGCTGAAAACCCACTGATGATAAATAAGCTAATGCTTGGTTCCAACTTGATGGTACACAACTACAACAACAACTCTAGTGAAACATCATAATGCAATTTAAAAAATCTTTAAAAGTACGACCACTTCATAGTAAAACAAATAAAACCATAGTGTCTTTAGAGGAAAGTTATAAAATAATATATATTATCAATCAGACTAGCTTTGATATTATCCTTTCTGTACAGGCTGAGGGACCTCTAGCATCACAGTCAATAGTGGACTGCACTGTTAAACCAAAGATTGGACCCCTCTATCAACAATCTCCTCCCTTGGAAACACTATGAAGAGTCCATTATGAATCACTCCCAACTCAACAACAATGGGAATTGAAGTATACAAAATAATCAACTGTTGTTGTTATATACCGTCAAGTAGCTTGTGACTCAGATTGGCCCTATGTACAACAACTCTAAACCCTGCTCTATCCTGAGACAATCTTACCATCTGTGATACATCTACCCATGATCATTACCCTTGTCATTATATCAATCCATCTCATTGAGGGTCTTCCTCTCCTGCACTGTCCCTCCGCTCTCCAAAGCATGACATCCTTTTCCACGAACTGGTCGCTCCTTGAAACATGCCCAAAGTATGTCAGAAGAAGCTTCAGAATCCTTGCCTCCAAGGAGCAGGCTGGTATCACCCTCTCTAGGATAAACCTTCTTGTTCTCCTGGCAGTTCATAATATAGTCAATACTCCAGCACCACAGCTTTTAGTCAGAGAGGAAGAAAATGATATGTCAAGAAAATTTTCAATAAAACCACAGTAATGTTGCTTTCTAGGTACTGTGTTAATGAAGTGAAATGCATGCGAGAATATCAGATCAATGTAAAGCACTGTAAAAATGGAGAGGTGGAGAAACCATTATCAGAAATTGAAATATAGTATGTAAGGAAGTAATTTTCCAGAGATTTAGGTGAATTCTATCTCTCACAACACATATTTCCACTCCAACCTCAACATTGATTTAATAATAAACATTCCTTTAAGATAAATAACAAAGCACTGAATCATTAACTTATTAGAAGTACAATCTAGGAAGCTACTTTATTGACCTACGTCAAGCTTTAAAGATCTCTTTATCTGGTGACTTCTGTGGGTAAATAGATGATGTGCATGTTATTACCAAGAGACAACCAATGGCCTTCAAACAGGTAAGATGTTAATCTTTCTGTTTTACATTGATGCAGGGAAATAGCAGAAAGATTGATGAGTTTTAACTTTCAAGCCTAAGGGACTTGAATCTAAGTAGTATTTCCAGCTACTATGATGAGGTTAGTAGAAGAGATTTTTCAAAATATGCCAGTGTGAAGTAAAAAAAAATGCTAAACAGATAAATATGGAATAAAATAATATGAGCTTTTTTTAGGCTTTAATTTTTATTCTCTAATTTAATAATATTCATGCTTTCAAGGTAAAATCCTATTGTAATACAATTTATGCATTGTGACCAAGGATTGCCTGAAATCTTTTAAATGAAAGGAATTCCATTTTTCACATTAGATTTCATTATTTCATATATCCTGTTTTCCTATAAAAATAATTTAATGCTTAATATAATAAGCCATAAGTTTAATCTTGTTTTCTTAGGAAAGACAATAATTAGCAGACTAATGAGGTTGCTACCACATACCCTTGAATTTGAAGTGGTATTTGCTGCTGTTTTGCTGTTAGGTGACACTGAGTCAAGTATCACCCATACCAACTACGTCAACTACTGACCTGAATCCTGTTCTATCCTGTGTCATCATCACGTCTCTAAGACACTTGAGCCTATTGTTGCAGTTGCTGTCAATCCATCTTGTTGGAAGTCTTCTTTTCTTTTATGATTGTTGTTGTTGTGTACCGTCAAGTTGGAACTGACCCATAGCTGACCCTCTAGCAGCTTTTCAGAGGTAGTTAATTGCACGGGAGGAGAAAACCCATCCTTCTCCCGCAAAGCAGCTGGTGGTTTCGAACTGTGTGCCTTCAGGATTGCAGCACCACAGATTTTTCCCACTAGGTCAACAGAGCTCCCTCCAGCTTTATTACGGGAGGTGGGTGAGAGTGTGAATCCTGAAACCACATTTCCAAATGCACAGGGAACTCTAGTAACATAATCTATAAGGAGTAGTATACACTAAAATAAATAAATGAGAGAAAATTATACCTATATCTAGCTGTGCTGCAATCATGAAGGTACTCAGTTCAAAGTTACCCACTGCTCTGCCGGAGAAGAATGAGCAGTCTCCTCCAGTGTGATTAACTGCCTTTGAAAACCTGCTGGAGGGTCAGCTATGGGTCAATTCTGACTCGATATACAACAGCAACACTATAAAACTCAGAGGGAAGGCTTCATTTAAATAGCTGTGAAGAAACATTTCATCTAAGAACAAATATTATGAAAGGTAGTAAAGAAATTTCATTTTCATGTTTTCAACTCACAGTCAACTAGAAACAATATAGTTTATTAAAGAATTCCTAACTCTTGCATTCTTTGGTTAAATATGGGGTTAGACAGTCATGGTAGTATAGCCAATAGGGAGTTGGATTGCTAACCCAAAGATAGTTCCTCTCTGGAAGTCCCAATCCACCAGTAGCTCCAGCCTCAGAAATCCACTCACTCAACGGTCATATTGAATTGATTCAGATTTGACAGCAACCAGTGAGAATAAGAAATAAAATACTTCATATTTCAAATGTACTGTACGGATGGTTACAAATTACAGTTAATAATGAGAAGAATGAGAATGCCAGAATACTTAATTGTACACATGCAAAACCTAAACCTAGACCAAGAAGCTATGGAAGATGTGTATTTAGGTTGTATCCTTTCTCCACACCTATTCAATCAGTATGCAGAACAAATCATTCAAGAAATTGGACTCTGTGAAGAAGAATGTGACATCAGGATTAGAAGAGGACTCAATAGTAATATGAATTATGCAGATTATACAACCGTGCATACTGAAAGGAGGAAGACAGGAGGCGCTTCTCACAGAAGAACAAAGACTACAGTCTTCAATATCGACTACATCTCAACATCAAAAAAACAAACACAAATCTTACCATTGAAGTGATAGAAAATATCATAATTGATGGAGAAAATAATTTTATCTTTCTTGATTCCAAAATCATCACATTTGGTTCAAGCAATCAGAAGATCAGAAGGCATATTATATTGTAAAAGATTACAGTTAGGAATATCTTCAAGTTACTGAGGAGCAGTGATGTCACTTCGAAGACTAAGATTCACCTGATTTAGGCTTTGGCCTTTTGAATCATCTGCTATGCATCTGAAAGCTGCACAATGAGTAAGAATGACAGGAAAATAAATTATGTCTATGAGATGTGTCATAAATTATTATGAGACGTGGTGTTAGAGAGGAGTCCTGAATACCCCATGGCCTGCTGTGCAGTTTCCTTCTCCATATGACTTATCTAGCCATAGTTTGACTTTGCCATGTTGATGTGCAGTAATATGTGAATGAGGTGTGTTAGCCTATCTGTAAGGGGAGTGGCTAGTCTCACCAATACACAAGGGGAAGGCTAGCCTTGCCATTAAATTGAACAATCTACCAGCGGGAGAGTTAGATTTTCCTCACCTTGGCCAAGAAGCCACAGCAAGAGAATATAGGACACAATTTGGGACCAGAGATTCTTGCTTTAGCTCCACATAAGTCAGCAGCCGTGACCACAACAGAAACCAGATGTGAGATATGACATTAGGACTGCCACACCTTTGGATCCAGAGCTAAGAGCTGTTGGCACAGTTTGTTGGACAACTAAGAGTGGTGGTGCATAATATGCAGGACTGGGATCATTGTAACACTGGCCTAAAGCCATGAGGCTCAAGGCTGAGGTGTCTGCAAGTACATTTAGAAAGCCTGGTTTTAATTGTTTTCAGTCAAACATTCTTCTAAGTGGTGTAGCACTGGTTGTCAATTTGCTGTACAGAGGTCAATTGTGATTGCTGTGAAGCTGAACCCTGTGACACTGATGTGTCAAATGCCATAATGGTTACCCATGGTGAACCGTGTTTGCTGGAGCTCCCAAATTAAAACAAGCTTGGAAGCATGAGTGGCATTCACTTCTAAAATAGCTTGTCTCTGGAAACTCTATGAACTTAGAGAAATATTGAAAGTTATACGTGGTCGGGACTTTTGCTCTTAGGGTCACTAAAAGTCGTCTACAACTTGATGGCACTTAACAACACACAAAATCCCCACTGTATTCTGCTACTAACTCAGATTATAATTGTCTTTTACTTCCCCAATATAGTTCTGTGTGGTCTGTGAGCTATCAAATCCTATTTTGGACCCATAAAGCAGTAAGATTACTGTTGAGAAGAGTAGGAAGAGGTATGGGAGTGTGAGGGACGTATGTGACCTTCTGGGGTGTGATTTTGTCTTATTAATGGTGACAGTTCCTTTTGTGAAGTTGATAAAGGTCAGACATGGCCATCACCGTGTAACCCTTGTTCTTTTTACACCCTCTGGAAGAACAAATACATGTTGGAGAAAGTACAGCCAGAATTCTCCTGAGAGACTAAGATGGCAAAGGATCATCCCATATACTTTTGGCTTATTGGTAGAAGATACTATTCCTTGGAAGTAGACACCATATTTAGAAAGTGGAGAGTAGGCAAAAGAGAGATAGATACTCAAGCACCTGCACTGACAAAGTGACTGCAACAATGAGCTTGAATATATCAAAGACAATGAAGATACCATAGGATAAGTTTTCAAATATGTTGTTCATAGGGTATGATGAGTTGAACCCAACTCAATGATACCTAAAAACAACAACTCTGCATTTCTGTGATATGTTTTTTTAAACAAAATCCAATTGTGCCATAACTTGGTTGAAATTAGAATAACAAAGAACTGTGGAGGCATAGTATGTTATGAGTTGACCTGCTAACAGAATGGTCAGTAGTTAAAACCCACCAGACACTTTCCAGGGAAAATGTGGACAATGCCCTCATTAAAGATTTAATGAAAACCCAATGTAGAGTCTTCATGATGGGAGTTGGAACTGAGTCCAAGATAGTAGATTTGGTTTGTTGGGTAGATATAAAATATAGCAATTTATTTCATAATCTCATAGTATAAGACATAATGTGTGGCTCTTCAACAATCTAAAATGTTCAGAATAAATTTAATTGTAAAGGCATTCTTAAAATCTCTGAGCAGAATCATCTGGCTCGTTATAAATCACTAGTAAATGTTCTTCCTTGGATTTTTAGTATTTCCTCAAAGAGATGAAATAATTTTTATTCTAAGAAATGAGTTCTTGACAGGACTTACGTTTCGCTTGTTTTTCCCAAACAGTTAAAGGAATGTTTTAGAGTGAAGAATTATGCAGGTATTCTAATGACTGTTATTTTCAGCAGCATCATTCACATTTTATATGTATCAATTCAAAGGCACAGGTGCAAACATTTGCTTGTCAATTATTAACAATCAGTGAGAGGGTTCTTGAAGCACAATTTCCCTAGAGAATTTGAAAAAGAAAAGGAAAGAAAGAAGTCAAGGGAAATATTTTTCTTTTATACACAGTAATTTTATCATAATAAAATATTGAAACAAAATTAGAAATAATAGCATTGTTGGCAAGCAAAGTTTAAACCATTTTATACTAGAGAGCCACACTGGGTCGAAGACTTTCAGGCTAAGATGAAATGCATTTCTTCTTTTACTAGACTAACTAATCCATTGCCATTGAGTCACAACCGAATCATTGTTAGCCTTCAAATGCTGTTAACCAGAGTGCCTATTGTTTTATTTTTTCCTCTAATGGAAGCAGGAGTGGCATCCACTTCCACAATAGTTTGCCCCTGAAAACCCTGTGAACCTGGAGAAAGGACAAAAGTTATTCAGGAGGTGTCCACAAATTTTGTTCATGGGTTCACTATGAGTTGCCTGTGACTCAACGGTACTTAACAACACCAGCAACGATGGAGCTGTCAGTGGATTTGAATTGCCAGAGAAATATGCCCTATAGGTTAGCAGCACAACTCTCTAAAGACTAGGGAAAAAAGTAACTTTTATATTATATACCACTGAGGAAGTACTGACTCATAAAAGTGAATAATAGACCCTCCGTTGTCCATTTTTCTCCCATGAAACAAACAGCTGGAGGATTAGAACTCCAGGCCTTAGGCTGTGAGCACAGCTTCTTATGACAAGACCACCAAAGCCCCCAGCTTTTATATGGAGCTCGCTCTATTCTTGGGATTGTTTAAATGAAGAAGAGTATGACTTCTACTCAACAAAACAGAATTTTTAGTTGGTATTATCTTACATTGTCTGTAACTTAGTAACCACTTCTTATTCCATAGGCAGTTGGCAACACTTTTGGGCATTCTGTAATAACAAGTCCTGTGACATAAGGCATAACTTTATTGCTGCTGTTTTACTCTCCAGTCGGACCCAACCCATAGCTGACCCTCCAGTGAGCTTTCTTTCATAGATAATCACATGGGAGGAAATTGCCCATAAGCCTCTTTATCATGGACTAAACTGCACTGAAGCGCAGAGAAGCCAAAGCACAAGGAAGAATTCAAGATACTAAAGAGTTGAATAGAAGATTTCAAAAGGCAGCACGGGATGACAGTGCAAAATATTACAATGAAATGTGCAAGGAGTTGGAGTCAGAAAATCAAAAGGGCCGAACTCGCTCAGCATATCTTAAGCTCAAGGAACTGATGAACAAATTCAAACCTCAAGTTGCTATAATCAAGGATGCTTTCGGCAGAATGTTAAATGATCCAGGAAGTATTAAAAGAAGATGGAAGGAATGTACTGAGTCACTGTATCGAAAGTAATTGGAAGACACAGAAGAATTTGATGAAACAACATATAAGCAAGAGCCTATGGTGATGAAAGAAGAAGTTCAGGCTGCTTTGAAGGAAATGGCAAAAAATAAGGCTCCAGGAATAGATGGTATACCAATTGACATATTTCAGTTAACAGATGCTGCCCTGGACGTGCTCACCAAGTTGTGCCAAGAAATCTGGAGAACGACCACTTGGCCAACTGACTGGAAGAGATCGATATTTGTTCCTATCCCAAAGAAAGGTGACCCGACATAATGTGGAAACTACAGAACAATCTCACTGATTTCACATGCAAGCAAGATTTTACTGAAGATTATCCAAAAACGACTGGAACAGCACATCAACAGAGAACTACCAGACGTCCAGGCTGGGTTTAGAAGGGGTCGTGGTACTAAGGATATTGTAGCTGATGTTAGATGGATCTTGGCTGAAAGCAGGGAATACCAGAGGAATGTCTATCTGTGTTTCATTGACTATGCAAAGGCATTTGACTGTGTAGATCATAACAAACTATGGCTGATTCTGAGAAGAATGGGAATCCCAGAACACTTGATCGTTCTAATGCGAAACTTATACTTGGACCAGGAGGCAATCATCAGAACAGAGCAAGGGAACACTGCATGGTTCAAAATTGGGAAGGGCGTACGCCAGGGATGAATCCTATCTCCATACCTTTTCAACCTATATGCAGAACAGATTATCCCGGAGGCTGGGCTCTATGAGGAGAAATGTGGCGTCAAGATTGGTGGACGATTTATCAACAATCTGCGTTATGCGGATGACACAACCCTGCTTGCTGAAACTGAGGAGGACCTGAAGCGCCTGCTGCAGAGTGTCAAGGACTGCAGCCTACAATATGGATTGAGGCTCAATGTCAAGAAGACAAAGATTCTCACCACTGGACTAATTGGCAGTGTCAGGATGGATGGCGAAGAGATTGAGATTGTTCACAGCTTTAGTTTGCTTGGCTCCACAGTCAACAGTCTTGGCACCAGCAGCCAGGAAATTAAAAGGTGCATTGCCATGGGAAAGTCTGCTGTTAGGGACCTCTCCAAAGTGCTGAAGACTCTCTGGAGACTAAGGTGCGTCTGATACAGGCCATGGTCTTCGTAATCACTTGTTATGCATCAGAGAGTTTGACAATGACCAAGGAGGATAGAAGGAGAATTGATGCCTTTGAACTGTGGTGCTGGAGAAGAGTATTGAGAATACCATGGACTGCTAGGAAAACAAACAGATTTGTCCTGGAAAGGGTTAAATCGGGTGGCTCCTTGGAGGCAAGGATTCTGAGGCTCCGTCTAACATACTTTGGACATGTGAGGAGAGACAGATCCTTGGAGAAGGACATCATGCTTGGGAGGGTGGAGAGACAGCGCAGGAGAGGAACGCCCTCTATGAGGTGGATTGATTCAGTGACTGGGATAATTGGGATGGGAGTGTCAGAGACAGTGCCATTGGCACAGGACAGAGCAGAGTTTAGGGCTATTGTACATAGGGTCGCTATGAGTCGCGAGGGACTCGACGGCACATAACAACAACAACAAAATCACAATATATTACATCTTCTGTTATAATTAATGATGGTCTAGTGTTGGCTTAATAGAAAAGTCATTGGTTGGAATCCATAAGCCTCTTCATGGGAGAAAGACTGATAGTCTCCACCCCTGATGGTTAACTAGAAGTGAGATGCAGAGTCACTGTGAGCTAGATTCTTTTCAAGGGCGGTTAATTGGCTATCACTTTAGAAGTTGCTAGTAGTAGAAATTTTCAAGATGCTCAACAGCTGAAGGAAAATTTGGCTGTTAGATCCCTTTGCAAAAAGCAGGCTTGACAAGTTACTTCTGAAGAGTAAGCGAGTAGAAAGCCTATCGAGCTCACTTTTTAGTCTGACCCCAATGGAGTCACTGTAAGTCAAATTGAATTTGTGTAATTGTTTTTTTTTTTTATTTTTTTTCTTTTTGGTGAAACCATGCTGATCCTAGGAGGCAAGGATTCTGAGGCTTTGTCTGACATATTTTGGGTATGTTGCAAGGAGGGAACAGTCCTTAGATAGGGACATCACGCTTGGAAGGGTGGAGGGACAGCGCAGGAAAGGAAGACTTCAGATGAGATAAATTGATTCAGTGACGGGTAATGGGGTGGCCATAGGTGTGTCAGAGATAATAAGGTTGGCACAGAATAGAGCAGATTTCAGGGCTATTAGGGTTACTATGAGTCACAAGCAACTCAATGGCTCATAACAACAACAAATTATTTCTTTTTACTACTAGGTCACCTACTGTAGTAACTATTCTGTTTCATTTTTACCTATTTCTCACAATAACTCTGAAAGTGAGCATCCCCCCCACCCCTTTACCAAGTGAAGAAACAATGTGGTATTTTGTAGTTTTCCTAAGTTTTGGCTGCAATGTAATTGTCTCTAGTGTCAGGGCAGTAATTCCACAATGTTTCAGCAGCAGCACAGAAGTGCATGGATTAGTAAACACTTTTATTTTTATTTAGAGTTTAAATCTTTTCTTTTTTAAAAAACTTTTTTTA
>NW_006399779.1:18588844-18597330 GCF_000299155.1 Elephantulus edwardii
ACACACACACACACACTTTTCTTTTACGTATTGCAAATTACTAATTCATTCCTTTATCATGGACCTATCACCATAAATCACCATCATCTGGGATAGTTGAAGATGTTTTTATAGCAATTACAATTTATTTTTAAAAATACTACTCACAGCAGACAATTATTATCAATGTCTAATTTAGGTTAACAGATAATCCAGGTGAGCAAATTTGCTTTCGATAAAGCACTGTGCACAATCTGTTCTCTGTTTCTCAATTAAAATTCAATGTCTTGCTAATCACACAAAGCGTAGCACAAAGATGTTTGCTTGATTTTTCAGTGAAAATAGTGTTGTATAATGTAATGAAAGCTGGAAATAAAGTATCTTTGTTACAATCAAAGAATGTTCAAGTTATTTTGTGCTACCTGAAAAAAAATCAGAGACATTTATTCGTTCCCTCCAGATTACAAAAATTCATCAGAGGATCCATACATTTCTCTCAGGATCAAGATCTGATTCTTGCCACCCCCCCCCTTTTTTTTTAAGATCTGATTCTTTAAGCAGGCCTTCTGGGCATCCAGGATCCTGCATGCCTACAATAAGAAACACAACATTGCATCTGAAAATGTATTCTATATACTTCAGTTCAATCTTTTGCACTTGGAGCTCTTGAAACCACATAATATTTTACTCAGTTGCCTAGTAATAAATATTGTTGTTTACCATAAACTTGGAACTGGCCCAAAGTTGACCCTCTGGCCTGTGTTTGAGGGGCACTAATAAATATACTACTCATAAATGGCTGTATGACAAAGAAAACATGTTTTGAAGGCTCAAGTTTTAACCTAGATATGCTGGCTGGGGATGGTGTGTCTAAATATCTTTCATCTGAAAAAATTTAGGGGATTTTCATTTATCCTCCAAAAAACTTCAGAGATGTGCATGGCCAAATTGCCTTATTCCATTTGCAATGGTCTTGTGCAATAGCAAATGTAATGCTTGGATGTACTCAGAAGCAGAAATCTACACTAAAAAGTCTCTTAGACTCAGAGAGAAATTAAAGATTAATTTTGCTTCTAGCTCTGAAAGCATCGCAAAGTTTCCAATTTAACCACCAACTTTGTATATTTCTTTTTTTCCCCCAAACCCTTTTTTGCTTAATGATGTTCTCATTGGCATAATTCCCTATTATACAGACACATTTATACCTCATAAAGCAATTTACTGACGAAAGGGTTCCTTATCACTCCTACTTCCTTACAGCCGGGCTGGAGTTTTCTAATTATGACAACATGGAGAGGGAAAACATCTGCGCTGCCAATGCTGAACAACAGCAACTCTGAGTAAGTGAAGAAAGAGCTTTCAAATACTTTAAATATTTGAGGGATTAAATGAAAGTTTGCTACTGACGTCTCCTTGAGTAGTCATTTGGGAGACTTGAGCAACAGTCTGTTTGCAACAGAATGCATGCAGATTTAAGGGAGAGAAAAAGAGAAATCATACTTTTACTGTACACTTATTTTCATGGCTTTTTAAATAGCGGTTTACAGACCAAAAGCAAGCTAAGTTCATCACGTGATAGTAGAAGTAGCAAGCAACCTTCCTTTTATATTCTCTTGGCTCAGCTATACTGTTCCAAATATAAGGACGTTGTGAAAAATTATGTCAGAAATTAGCTTAAGGTGAGTGGACTGACACCTAATCTTAACTTGGCAGATGCCGAACAATTGTCTTAATGCATATTTGTTGTCACTATAGAACTCTCCCAACTAAGTGTGCTACTTGTTATATTACTAACCTGAAGGGTCAGTAGTTTAAATCCTTTTGCTGCTATGTGGAAGAAAGGTAGGCAATCTCCTTCAGTAAAACTCTACCAACTAGGAAAACTGGTGGTGGATCTCTCTGAATAGAATTATTTTGTATGCAATGGATCCATCACGTGTGTAAGCTCAGTATTATTCATTTCAAAATTTATTGTTCATACTTTTCAGAATTCTGTGTCTTCCCTTTCTCTTGCTCTCCCAAACATGGTAAGCATCAGTGAACTCTAGTCTCTAAGCTTTTGCTCATTTGACATATTTCATGTTAATGGAATAACATGATGTTTATCTTTTTGTGGCTGGTTTATTTCAAGAAGCATATTTTCAAGATATATCTATGTTCTGGCATGCATCACGACTTTGTTTCTCTGTATAGTAATATAGTATATAGCTGTATCTGTGGTGAACTCTGGGGGAGCTCTGGTGGCCTAATAATAAGAAGCTGCATTGCAATCCCAAACACACATGGTTTAAATCTACAGCTGATCTGTGGGAGAAGGATTAACAAGCTCCTCCTCTGGGATTTACTGCCTTTGAAAAGCTGCTGGATGGTCAGCTATAGACTGATTCTGACTTGATGACAAAGAACATCAACAACAAAAAATGTAGTTGAGGTTTGCAAATAAGAAACAGTTTGCTCAATGAAGGAATGGAAATCCAAGTTTTCTACAATCTTTCATTAAAATCTCAATGAAAAGAAGTAAAAAAAAAATCATATAATTTAAGAGTACCAAAGGAAAAAAAACACCCCAGTTTGCTGTAAGAACATTTTCAAGTATGACATCTTAAACATAGAATTACCATAAACATTTACATTTCCTCACATTTAAATATGCATGAATTACTCTCTTACGTAGATTCCAACTCATTTTGAAACTCACTTCTCCATGAATTCTCAATGATGACATCGTTACAGGATCTGGCAGCCACACCTTTCTCCTGAAGGGCAATTGGTAAATTCTGACAGCTGACCTTATGCTTAGCAGCTGAGCATCTAAACACTGGATGACCCAGGTTCTTTAGACTTTCCACTCCTAGGTATAGTCTCAAAAGAACTGAAAATAGGAACACAAATAGATACTTATACATTAGTGTATAATTCACAGCAGCACAATTCACAATATCCAAAAGATAAAAACTACCTAAATGTTCATTAAAAAAAGAATTAATTTTATGTATCTTCAGTCTTGTTAGAAAAACTCAAAATTTTTTTAGAATAATATACCTAACCTTACTTATTGGCCTAGTTGCAGGCTAAACTAATCTAGTCTAATTCAATCTGTATATTTATCTCTAATTGGAGAAGTGGCTCCCTAGCAGCTGGCTCAGGCATGGAGTCAGGCTTCTTATAATCCTGTGTATGGAGACAACCATTGGTCTAATCTGAACCTCTTTGATACAGAAACAAAAAAAAATACATATGAAAAGGTTATAAAAAAATTAAATTAGTGAAAAAACTGTAATTGTCATTATTATGCTGAATTTCTATATATATTTTAAACCATAGCTGTGCATAGATTTACAGGACCTAATTTCTCTTAGGGACCACATTTTTAATATCCTTTGTTGAAAACCTTTTGAAAGTGCCTGCATTATTTTCATTGAACCAGCTGTATAAATTTTTATACCCTAGAGGGGTTTTGTCAGCCTTGTGTCCCTCAATCACTTTCATCTATGCAATGGTTCTTTTATTTGTAATTATCACCACCAGTTTGACCAATATTTGTGAAATCTTGACCAGATATTTGCTTGGATCTTTCAGAAAATAGTCATAGAAGCTAAACAAAATGTAGTCATAGCAGAAAGATTAGTCTGGCAAGAGTTAGTAGTGGGAAGTTCAGATGTACTGGATTTCAGTCTTGGCAGTTCCATGAGTCTATGCATGACTCATAATAATCATTCATAACCTCAAGCCTTGACTTTCTTACCTGTGAGTTAGGACTAGGAATGTTAGACTCATTTACATAAAAAATAATAAATGTAAGGTATGTCGAATGTTTTGAAATCTGCACTGCCTGAATATTAAGTACGATTATCTTTCTTTTTCCTCCTAGTCTCTTATGTTATCGGTAAAAAATTGAGCATAGATGAAAGTTCGTTCAAACCATTCATAAAATTTATTTTAAACAGATTGAAATACTTACTAAGGATTTGCTAAGCACTAAATTAACCATTTGAAGCCATTGTTACACAAAACTCAATAAAATCATGTATAAAAAAAGTGAAGAGATTGAGATTGTACACAGCTTTAGTTTGCTTGGCTCCATAGTCAACAGTCTTGGCACCAGCAGCCAGGAAATTAAAAGGCGCATTGCCATGGGAAAGTCTGCTGTTAGGGACCTCTCCAAAGTGCTGAAGAGCAGTGGTGTCTCTCTGGAGACTAAGGTGCGTCTGATACAGGCCATGGTCTTCGCAATCACCTGTTATGCATCAGAGAGTTGGACAATGACCAAGGAGGATAGAAGGAGAACTGATGCCTTTGAGCTGTGGTGCTGGAGAAGAGTACTAAGAATACCATGGACTGCTAGGAAAACAAATAGATTTGTCCTGGAGAGGGTTAAACCAGGTAGCTCCTTGGAGGCAAGGATTCTGAGGCTCCATCTAACTTACTTCGGACATGTAGTGAGGAGAGACCGGTCCTTGGAGAGGGACATCATGCTTGGGAGGGTGGAGGGACGGCGCAGGAGAGGAAGACCCTCTATGGGGATAATTGGGATGGGAGTGTCAGAGACAGTGCGATTGGCACAGGACAGAGTGGAGTTTAGGGCTGTTCTACATAGGGTCGCTATGAGTCGCAGGCGACTTGACGGCACATAACAACAACAAACAACATAAAAAAAAGTATTGCTATGATTTTCATTAAAGTATTTAAGTCATGACCGTAACTAGAATAATAAAATGAAGTTGTGAGAAGAGTGAGCTGGCAAGGGAGAGGCAATGTTTGCCCTCCACAAACTCCACCGAGGGGTAGAATTATCCATGTGAGAGGCACCAGGCCGGCATGGCCCTGCTTTCCTATACCTTCTTCTCCCAGTTCTATCCCTCCCACAATACTCACTTCTATACCATTATATTTGCTCCTTCTTTCAAAGGCCACACAACTCACTGACAATACCCATGATGATGGTGTTTTTAGGGAAAAAAAGGCTCAATCAAATTAGACATACTCAGGATACAGTTCTTCAATCAGCACAACTCATGTGAGTTAGTAGGCAGGCTTCCCTCTGACCTTGAGCTCTGCTTCATGATTCTAAAGAATTACAAAACACTTTTAGTCCCACTTGTATATATCCTATTCCCCCAGTCTACCATACCAGTAATATTAATCAAAGTCCCTTGGCTCTTGTTCTATGAGTTAGAAGATTCAATCTGGATCTTTCTCATGCTGACCTCTGGTTCTCCACTGCCTCTGCTGATGCTGCAGGTACTATTACTATGTTTCAGTCTTCATTCTTCTTACACAGGAATTTCTATCCAAAGGAGGAACTTCTCTGTTTGCTACTTCGTCCTGATAATAGTAAGAGTCTGTTTCTCTGCCTCTGAACCTGTTCAAATTAAACTCAACAAGTTAGAAAAACTGGCCAATCTTCTTGTTAGTGGTTTATACTTTTTATTTGCATATTTCCATCCAGAAGTACTATTTGTGTTATTTACATTATTAGCAAACTATCCAGTACCCTGAAGGGCCACCAACATCTCATATTTGTATAATCTTACACAGTCAGTGGACAAAAGTGAAGTCAATGGCTTGAAGAAAACTATTAAATTTGAATGTGTGAAGAGCTGGAATATGGTGATAAAGAAGGGAAGAACTTATACATAATTTCTCAAGCTGAAAGATTTGAAAAACAAATTCAAGTTTCAAGTTGAAATATTGAAAGATTCTATGGTCAAAATCTTGAATGATCCAGGAAGCATCAAAAGAAGATGGAATGGAACACACAGAATTACTGTACCAACAACAACTGGTCGTTATCAAAATATTTCAGGAAGGAGCACATAATCAAGAGCCAATGGTGATGAAGGAAGATATTTAAATTGCATTCAATACACTAACAAACCAGAAGGCCCCAGAAATCGATAGGATACCGTTTGAACTGTTTCAAATGGCAGATGCAGACAAATGCAGCCCTAGACATGCTCACCTGTTTGTGCCAAGAAATTTGGAAGACCGCTTCCTCACCAACTGTCTGAAAGAGATCCATATTTCTTCCTATTCCCAAGAAAGGTGCTCTGACAGGATGTTGAGATTATCAGACAATATGCAAGTAAAATATTGTTAGAAATCATTTTAAAAAATGGCCAGAAAAGTACATTGTCAGAGAACTTTCAGATGTTCAAGTTTGGTTTAGAAGAGGTCATGACACCGGGAATATCATTGCTGATGTCAGATGAATCTTGGCTGAGAGAAGACTACATCAGAAAAATGTCTATTTGTGTTATATTGGGTATGCAAAAACATATGACCGACTGAGTGGATTATAACAAACTATGATTAACATTGAAAAGATTAAAAATTCCAAAACAGTTAATTGTGCTTATACAAAACCTATATCTAGACCAAGAAACAGTTGTTTGAATAGAACAAGGGAATACTGCATAGTGTAACATCAATGAAGATGTGCATCAGAGATGTGTCTTCTCTCCATACCTGTTAAGTCTGTATACTGAACAAATAATTGAAATTTCATCAACAACTTCCATTATGCAGATGACATATTCTTCTTTGATAATAATCAGGAGGTCTTGTAGCCCTTGTTGTGTAACATCAAAGACTACAACAACCTTCAATATTAATTTCATCTCAACATCAAGAAAATAAAGATCCTTCCAACTGGGCCAATAGGCAATATCTTGATAGAGGGGAAAACAGAATTGAAATTGTCAGTGATTTTCTAGCTTGGATCCACATCAGTACTAGCAGTCAAGGAAACAAAAGACATGTTGCATTGGGACAATCTGCTATCAGGAACCTCTAAAGTATTGAAGAGCAATGATACAAGCTTAGAGACTAAGGTGCACTTGCTTAAGATCATGGTCTTTTCAATTATCTGCTATTTATCTGAGATCTAGACAATGAATAAGGATGCCAAAAGAAGGACTGATGTCATTAAGTTATGGTTTTGAGGAAGAGTGCTAAGTGTCTCATGGACTGCATATGTCTTGGGGAAAGCACAGTCAGAGCGCTCACTGGAGAGAAGGATGGTGAAGCTTCATCTCACATACTTTGGGCATGTTGTCACAACAGGCTCTTCCTTGGAAAACAACATGTTGCTTGGAAAGGTAGAGGAGTCAGCAATAGAGAGGAAGACCCTCAGTGAGATGGATTGAGGCAGGGGCTGCATTAATGGGATCGTATGTCATAGATGATAAGAATAACTCAGAATAGAACAAGATTCAGATCAATTGTTCATAAGGTCACTAGGAGTCATAATCAACAACACTTAACAACAACAATCCATTTCAAGCTACAACAGAAAATTTAATACATATTTTCTTTATTTTAGAGATTTAAATGGAACTACTTTGTCAGGACATAGAAAGAGGAATTTCCGTTACGGGGAAAAAAAAAGCTTTGAATGCAGCAGCAATTATTCCACAAATAAAGGCCCTACATTCTCCTGATATGTTGTTGTTAAGTGCCATTTAGTCAAGTACAGCTCACAGCAACTTTATGTACAACAGATTTGAACTCTGTTCTCTCCTCATCATCCTTGTCATCCTAAACACATTGGAGGCCATTTTTGCAGACAGTGTAGCTAGAAAAGCATTAAAATGGAAAAGGACTTCAACAGTTTGATAAGAAATTTGAAATAAAAAGTATAATTCTGATTTCAGTCTTTATTATTATAAATGTATATATTTTAGCACCACAAATCTCAAAATAGCAAAATCTTTTAAATCTGCAAATCCATTTACCTGCAAACCATGGCTCTCTGGCCTTTAGAATCAGTTATCATCTCCTCAGGAATAAGTTAGGCAATCTGTCATGCAATTTACAGCCTCAGAAACACATAGTACAGTCACCTAAGAGTCTGATTTAACTTCAACTCCACAGCAATGAGAGAGAATTTATCACTTTTTCCATTCTCCAGAAGACATAGAAAAAGTTGGGTAGAGCATTTATTTTCACTGGTTATATTTCTCTTTAAAACACATAAAGTATTAATTACACAGGTATGAAATACACACATAGATCAAAGAGCAGAAACCATGATAAAAAAGGGGTTTTGGTAGTTGTTACAATAATCAATTCACCTCAATTTTGGAAAACATCATAGAATATAAGTATGATAAGTATGTGATACCCTTATACAAAAAATTACTCTTTTACTTAAAAAATCTTTCCAACATTTATTCCTTCCAACAGCATTAACTTCAAGTTGCTTGTAACCCAACAGATTGTACTGATGCTAAAGTTAAGAGTCTATGTTCTTTCCTCTATCTATGTAAGTCAAATGAAAAGATAAATCACCTTGCTTTTGGTCCGAATGAAAATTAAGTTTAAACTCACATAAGTAAAATTGGAAATGTATTTCCTCTGAGAACCTCACAAAATCCAGCTGCCAATTATTTGAAGTATTATTTTAGTTAAGAGAAGATGGAAGGAATACACAGAGTCACTGTATCAGAAGGAATTGGTTGACACAGAAGAATTTCATGAAATGACATATGAGCAAGAGCCTATGG
>NW_006399779.1:18598555-18599824 GCF_000299155.1 Elephantulus edwardii
CAAGGATTCTGAAGCTTCATCTGACATATTTTGGGCATGTTGCAAGGAGGGACTGGTCCTTGGAGAGGGACATCATGTTTGGCAGAGTGGAGGGGCGGCGAAGGAGAGGAAGATCTTTGATGAGATGAATCGATTCTGTGACTGGAGAGGTGGGAATAAGTGCCTTTGAGATGGCTAGGTTGGCACAGGATAGAAAAGCGTATAGAGCTCTTGTACATAGGGTCGCTATGAGTTGCAAGCGACTCGATAGCACATAACAACAACAACAAAGATTTAACATGACACCAGGGTCCAAGATTCCTTTCTAGTACGTTTTCTATCATCCTTTTTCTTTGTTATATTCATTACATTTTCACATTGACCCTTTTTTACCTGTGATAGGAAAATATTTTCTCTAGTCTAAGCCACTATGCTGTCAGACACATTGTTCAAAGAAGACAGCAGCGTTGTCCCAAAGTACCCAGGAAAAAGTACTGAGATTAACTTCTACACCCTGCTCATGTCCGTTTCATATGCTTAAGATGGAGCCAATCACTATAGGCTTGAATGCTATTCATTAATTGGCTTAATCATGTTTTACATATGGAAGTATGAAATAAATATGTCTCTAAAAACATATTTCAGCACTCACCTCAAAATATCAGATGTTGGGAAGGGGATAATGTCCAGTTTACAGGAAATAAAACACAAAATCACTCTTCTTCACTTCTTTCTCTTGAAGAAATTTGTTCAATACATCTTGAAAGTCAACATTTTGTACAACGACTCTAGCAGCAAGAAGCTGCGCTACAATCCTGAAGGCACACAGTTCTAGGGTACCACCTGCTCAGCAAGAGAGGATGAACAATCTCCTCCTGTGCCATTAACTACCTCTAAAACCCAAGGGAGTGTCCGCTATGGCTTGGTTCCAACTCTACTGTACTCAACAATAACTCTAAAAGTGATTTTTTTTTATTTTAAGAAATATTTCATTAATGATGTTTCTTAAAGTTGCATATTATTCTTCTAAAATAAATAATATTTTAAAGTTCTTTGTTTTATTGCCTTTTCAATATTTTCTTTTGAAATGGGTCTGTTCAGGTTCGCAATTTCGGTTTGTGTCAGTTTAGGTAGGTTGTGAATTTCTATGTATTGGTTGATTTCCTCTGTTGTTGTTGCTGTTATGTGCTGTCAAGTCATTTGCAACTCATAGCAACCCTATGTACAACAGTCCTAAACCCTGCTCTATCCTGTGCCAATCGCATTGCCTCTGGCACACCCATCCCGATT
>NW_006399779.1:18600864-18613984 GCF_000299155.1 Elephantulus edwardii
GTTTTTTTGAGGAAGCTGGGTTTTCTTGGTGTTCTTTCTTAATTTGTTGGAGATATTTGATCATTTATTTCCTTCCTTTTGATGTGCTTGCTTATGGATATAAAATTACCTCTGATTACTGCATTGGCTGTTTCCCAGAGGATTTGGTAAGTTGTGTTTTCATTGTCATTTGTTTAAGAAACTTTTTAATTCCTTTTTTTATTTCTTCTAGTACCCACTCATGTTCAAGCAAGGTGTTGTTCAGCTTCCAAATACATGTTTTTTCCTCCTTTATCCTCTTGTTATTAATTTCAAATTTTGTAACATTGTGATTTGAGAAGATGCTTTGTATTGTTTCTGTGTTTTTTCATTTATTGATACTTGCCTTGCTACCTAAAATGGGATCTATCCTCCAGAACGTCCCATGTACATTAAAGAAGAAGGTATACTGTGCTTTCTGGGGGTGCATTACCCTATAAATATCTGTGAGATTGAGTTGGTTTATTGTGTGATTTAATTCTTCAGAATCTTTGTTGAGTTTCTTCCTTGTAGTTCTATCTTTTCTGGAGAGTGGTGTATTGAAGTATCCAACTACTATAATAGTGTTGTCTGTTTCCTTTTTCAGTTTTGTTAATGTCTTACATATTTTGCAGCTCTTTAATTTGGTACAAAGATATTATATTTTCTTGTTCTATTCACACTTTAATGATTATGTAGTGACCTTTCTTGTCCTCTGTGATGGGTTTTGCATTGAAATTTATTGTATCAGAGATTAACATCACTACTCCTGCTTTTTACTGGTTGCTATTTGCTTGGTATATTTTTTTCTCCACGTTTTTATTTTTAGTCTTTCTTTGTCTTCACTTTTCAGGTGTGTCTCTTGCAGACAGCATATTAATGGATTTTGGGTATTTTTTTATCCAATCTGCTACTCTTTTTTCACTTCAGAGGTCCATTTAAACACTTTTCATTCAGTGTGATTATTGAGAGGCAAGGCTTTATTGCTACAATTTTGCTGAGTTCTTTTCAGTGTTGTTTCTAGTTAATTTGGTCCATACTGCTTTCTGTGAGACCTCTTTAAGAAAGACATCTCTCAGTGTTTTATGCAATGCGGGTCTTATTTTTATAAACTTCCTTAGATTCTGATTTTCTAGGAATGTCTTGATCTCTCCTTCATATTTGACGGATAATTTTCCTGGGTACAGTAT
Source organism: Elephantulus edwardii (assembly GCF_000299155.1). NCBI lineage: Eukaryota > Metazoa > Chordata > Mammalia > Macroscelidea > Macroscelididae > Elephantulus > Elephantulus edwardii. The sequence goes on from NW_006399779.1 coordinate 18,602,052, forward strand.
TCTTGGCTGAAATTTGCGTTATTTGAGTGTTTGATGTATATCCTTCCATCTCTTCTTGCTTGCATGGTTTCTGCTGAGAAATTGGCACTTAATTTGTTCTCTCTTATAGATTACTCTTTGTTTCTCCCTTGCCGCTTCAGAATTCTCTCCGTATCTTTGGTTCTGGAAAATTTGACTATGATATGCTTTGGTGTTTTTCTTTTGGGGGCTATTCTATATGGTGTTTGCTTAGCTTCTCGAATATATAGATATATATAGTCTCTCATTCTTCATTATGCCTGGGAAGTTTTCTTCTAGTAATTCTTCCACAACTTTTTCAGTGTCTTTACTTGCTTCTTCCTGTTCTGGGATTCCAATGATGCACATATTATTTCTATTGATGGTGTCCCACATTATTCTTAGGTCTTCTTTTTCCTTCTTTTTTGATTTTGCTTTTTGTTCTAGTAGATCAGTGGTGACAATTCTATCTTCTATTTCACTGGTTCTGTGTTCCATCTCGTCAGCTCTACTCACTTGTCCCTCCATCATGTTGACAGCCTCTGAAATATGGGACCTCATATTTTGGATTGTGGTTTCTTCTTTTTTTTCCTCCAGAGTCTCTAATGCTTCATTGTTTTATCTTCATTCTTTGTTTTTTTAGCTTCTCATGGTTTTTGCTTGTTGTGTCCTGTAATTCTTCAAGTTTGTCTTTCACTCACTGAAAATAACCAATTATTCTTTTAAATTCTGTGTCAGAAAGTTCCATCAGACTTTTTGGCTTCAGGAAAGCAACTGGTACTCTTATCATTTTTTTTGGAGTGACATCTTGCTTTGTAGTTGTATAAGGTGTTTGGTATCCTGCTTCTTAGGTGGCATTGCTGTGGTAGAGTTTTTCATGCATGAGGTGACAGTGGGTTCTTGATCTGAAGTCTCTATTCTAGAAGAGGGTGGTGAAGCTACCCTATTTGTGGTTCTCTCTGAACTTCTGACCCAAGGGAATATTTGCTTCCATTCAGGCAAGAATAGGCCTGTGAAAGCAGCCTTTTCTGTCAGACAACTCTTACAGCCAAGTCAGTCCAAGCCATTAATGGCTAAAGGCAGTTAATTGACTAGATGTGAGGAGATACAAGACAGAATGTGGAGACACATGCAGCGCAGGTGTGAATGGAGACACACATAGGACATGCACCCACACATGACAGGTGCTCACAGACACCTGCAGAGAGGTCACACACACATGCACATGGGAGGTATTAATGCAGACATATGTAGAAGGGGAGCAGGTGAAAATGCATGCAGGGAGATGCAAACAGAGGGACCTAAATGGAAATCCAGGAAACCTTGATTTTCCCCTCAAACACTGGGTCTGGAGCTTCACTCTAGCTCCAACTGTCTCACTCCCTCCTGCTTGAAATTAAGGGGTCCTACATGGTCCAGCAAAACACAATGTACCCCTGAAATACCTCACTCCAGTTCCAATGTTTCTGTTCACTTCTGGTGGGTCGCTGATTTCAGCAGCTTGCTGGTCTCTGCAGCTTGCTGGTCCTGATGACTCATTGATCCTGGCAGGTTGCTCTCAACTTAGTTCACTCTTTTTTGAAGGTGGTGCAAATTCAGTTTCTCCCTAGTTAATTGCCATCCATGGCTGCTAATGATGGTAGCTGCTGACCTAATTTGCATCTCTCTTATTGCCAGTGATTTTGAGTATTTCTTTATGAATAGGTTTGCCATTAGGCTATCTCCCTCTGTGAAAATTCTGTTTCTTTTGCCCATTTGGTAATTGGGTTACCAGTCTTTTTCTTGTGGAAGCCCCCCAAAATTCTGTAGACTTTAGTTATTAAACTATACTCTGAGATGATATTACCAAATGTTTGTTCCCAGATAGTAGGTTTTCTTTTCACTCTGTTGGCAAAAATATTTGATGCATACATGGATTTAATCTTCAGAAGTTTTCATTCATCAGTTTTATCCTCTTCAGATTGTACATTTCTGGCTATATTTAGCAGTTGTTTTATACCATCACAAGAATATAGAAACCTCCCAAATGCCCAACCACAAGCAAGTGGATTGAGAAATTGTGGGATGGACCAAGATGGTGGTGCCCGCCGACCTGCCCTCGCTTGTGGCCAGGCTTGAAAAGACTTGGGGAACAGCTGTTCGCTCCCCAGAAGGGTCCCTGCAGAGAAATTATGACACATTCACACAATGGAATACTACACAGCATTCATGAACAATGATTTTGTAAATAAATACCTAATTTGGGAGGAACTGGAGAGCATTATGCTGAATGAACTAAGTCAATCTCAAAAGGACAAATATTGTCTAAAAACATTATTGAGTATAAGCATCTGGGGTGCGGGGGGATAGGGAAAGTAGAAGCAGAGTGATGAGGATGTGCAGGGGGAGGGAGGATTAATCATGAGGTTGCATAATATGATGGGTGAGAAGGTGAGAGAAATTAGAAGAATCTGTTCTGGAAAACAATGTATTCAAATTTTGTAAATAAATTTGTATAATAACAAAAAAAAATTAAAAAAATTCTTGCCTCCAAGAAGCAGCCTAGTTTCACTTTCCAGGATGGATGTGCTTGTTCTCCCAGCAGTCCAAGGTATATTAAATACTCTTCTCCAGTACTACAATGTGAAGGCATCAATTCTTCTTCTATTACCCTTGATCATTATCCAGCTCTCTTGTGCATGACAATTAATTGTGAAGACTAATACCTGGGTCGGATATATCTTAGTTTCTAGATGAACATCATTGTTCTCCAGTATTCTGGAGAAGTCCCTGATGCAGAGTTTCCTAATGCAATTAGTCTTTTGATTTTCTGGCTGCTGGTACTAAGAGTTTTGATTGTGGAGGGAAACAAACTAAAGCTGTTAAAAAATCTCAATCAATTGACTGTCTATCATGATGCTGTCAATCAGTCCAGTGGTGAGAATCTTTGTATCTTTGTTTTCTTAATATTGAGCTTCAATCCATACTGCATGTTGTATTTTTTGGCTTTCTGAAGCATGCCTCAGGCTTAGGTACATATACATACATTTATAATGTTTAATGTTCATATACCTAAAATATTGAATTATTGATCATTTTTATGCACAAAAATTATAAGGTACTTCTTGAATAACTTTATCCTCTACTATACCCCTTTCAACTTTTAAAAGCATTTAATAAGTTATTTAAATATGTATGTGAAAGACCTCAGGTAATAAGATGATGGATGAAAATGACTCATTTAGGTGCAACACAGTAAAAATCACAATATAAAATAATATTAAAAGACTATTACAGCAAAACAAGAAAAAAAATTAAATATGAAATAGTTTATGTCTCATATATTATATGCAAGATGATGAGAAATTTTCTTCTTTTGTGTTTGTTATTGTTGTTGTTAGGTGCCATCTAGTCAAGTATTTCTCCTGGCAACCTGGTGAACAACACACATGAATTACTCCTACACTGTGCTGTCTTCATCTCTGATAGACTTGAGTCCAGTGCTACAATCATTGTGCCAATCCACCTCATTGAAGGTCTTCCCTCTCTTTTTCTGACCCTCAACTTTCCATGCATTATATCCCTTTCTTAAGAATAGCTTCTTGTAGCAATATATCTGAAGTATGAGAGAGATGAAGCTTCATACTTCCAAAGAGCACTCTACTGTACATTTTTCAAGACATATAAACTCATTTAGTTTGCTTGGCTCCACAGTCAACACTCCTGGCACCAGTAGCCAAGACATTAAAAGACATATTGCCATGGAAAAGTCTGATGTTAGGGACCTCTATAAAGTACTGAAGAGCCATTGTGTCTCTCTGGAGATTAAGGTGGGTCTGATACAGGCCATGGTCTTTGCAATCACTTGTTATGCATCAGATAGTTGAACAATGACTAAGGAGGATAGAAGGAGAATTGATGCCTTTGAGCTGCAGTGCTGGAGAAGAGTATTGAATGTACCATGGTCTGCTAGGAAAACAGACAGATTCTTCCTGGAGAGTTAAACCAGATGGCTCCTTGGAGGCAAGGATTCTGAGGCTCCGTCTAACATACTTTGGACATGTAAGGAGGGACCAGTCCTTGGAGAGGGATATCATGCTTGAGGTGAATTGATTCAGTGACTGGGGTAATCAGATTGGGTATATCAGAGACAGTGTGATTGGCACAGGGCAGAGCAGAGATTAGGGCTGTTGTATATAGGGTTGCTATGAGTCGCAAGTGACTCGATGGCACATAACAACAACATATGCTCACTTTTATTTATTTATTTATTCATTCATTCATTTTACCAGTCCATGGGGTATTCAGTACTCTTATCCAGCACCACAACTCAAGGCATTAATTCTTTGTCTATCATCATTATTGATTGACAAGTTCTCAGATGCATAGTAAGTGATATAAAATACCATGGTCAGAATCAAGTGCTACTTAGTCTTCAAATTGACATCATTGCTCTTCAGTATTTTGAAGAGTTCCTCTACAGCAGCCTTGCCCAAAACCATATGTTTTCTGATCTCCTGACTGTTCTTACCAAGGATATTAATTGTGGATCCAAGTAAGGGAAGAACTAACTGTCTCTAGCTCCTCTCATGTGATTGACAGCTTTAGAAAACCTGCTGGAAGTCAACTATTTGTGGCTTCTGGCTCAATGGCGATGAATGCTCTCTCTAGCTCTAGTTCTATGTTTACTTATCTTTCTACCTCTAGACCAATCCCTTTTTCTCTCTCTCTAAATATCTAACAACACTGAATTCAGATTCTTATGTCACATTCTGAAACTATTTTTTAAGAAATGAAAGCTGTTGTAGGATGAAAACTGGGCATGCAGGTGACTTAAAAGCTATGTTATAACATTTATAATCCATCAGTAAAGATAATTGTTTAGCTGGTCTTGTAGACTTAATTTCTAAACTCCTAAGCATGGTCATTAGGTCTTCATTTTTGGTTTTTCAAGCATCAAATACTTTCATGCTTCAGGAACATGAAACTTCTCTTCTTCCCATTCTTTTTATCCCTATTTTCAGTTCCACCTGTCTGTACCTGAGGAAGTACAAAGGTTCTGGCAAGCACTCACTGGGGAATCATTGTTATCATAGTAGTAAGAAGTAGGAAGCTTTTGCAAGAGAAGAACACCAATCTTTTAGAGTTTGTAGGTAGTTGTGAACATGCCATTGAAGTTTGCTTCTCTCTGGGTTATTATGAAAGCAGCAAACAGGTTAGAAAAATACATGAAAGCAATAGGTAGGGCAAAGAGACAGAGTTCATCAACTGGCAAACTGCCTAGCTTTTCTTTGGAGGAATAGGTAGGAGTTTCTCATGAGTTAAGTGGATGTTGGGAAGTTAAGCCATATTTATAGTAACTTGCACAAGGGAGTGACTTGTGGAGGTAAAAAGACTTTATAAAAACAGACTATGGATAAAGCTTCAGTGGCAGGACTTGCAAAGCATAGCACCTTCATCATGAAAATTAGCAGCTCATAGGATCCTGTGCCAGCTTCCTGACAAACAAATGAGAAACATTGCTATGAACTGTCCTATGAACCACTGCTGAAATCTATGTTTGAGTATCAGCCACACAAAAGATGCTGATGACCAGATTACCAAAGCATAAGCTAATTAAAAAGTTATATTTATTTTCTTAAAATGTTATTAATTTTAATGAACATTTACAGAGATTTTGGATTTTCATTCATTCATTGTTGCACTTTTCTTCCTGCCCACCCCTCCCCACCAGTTTGCTCTTCTCTTTGAAAAGTAAAAGAAAAACTATTTCATTGATATACCATCATCACTCCCAACCAGAGTACACTCCACTATGCAGCCTTCATTCTGGACTCTTGTCATAACCATAATACCCAATCATATATCACTTTTAAACTGTTCTCTCCCTCATCTGTTTCAATGCAGTATACATAATTTATCTAATTTTTCTCAGTCTCACACCAACCCTGATGTCAATCCCATTCTACAACAGTAGCACTATGCAGTATTTGTCATTTTTTTATTCCGATATTTCACTCAACATAATGTCCTACAGGATCATTTATTTGAATAATATTTCATGAGTTCCTTGTTTTTCAATGCAGCATTGAAATTGTCTGAATAGACCAGAGCTTCTCTATCCATTCATTTGTTGATGGGTACTTTGGTTGTTTCCAACTTTTTGCTATTGTGAACATATTTATTGTGAATCCAGAGGGAGCACCTCTCTGGTAATTCAAATATACTTATAGATAAGCAGCAAAAAGAGCTGTTTCTGAGGAATAAGATGCACAATCATCTCTTGTGTGATTCACAATGTCCAAAAACTGGCTGGAAGATCAGCTGTGAGTATGATTTGGACAAGAATAAAATAGAAGAGGTAGAGGGAGGGAGGGAGAAAAAGAGAGAGATAGAGAGGTATCAGAGAGAGAGAGAGAGATTGTTTTTTTTTGCTAGTTAAATTTCCCTGATCCTAAAGTGTCTTGCGAAGATAGGGAGATTAAAGGGAGACAAAGGAAATACCATATTCCATTTTCTGCTTTGAGTGAAATTTCAGTTTAGGAAGAGACAAATTTTGAAAGGAAGAAATAAAACTTTGTTTTAGAATTGGCTCATTTTCTTTTACTACTTGAAAGATGTGCACTTACTATAAAATCATACAATTCTATACTGAAAATAGATGGAATAGTGTGGGATTTATCAAAATGTTATGATTTCAGTGGTAAGGAGAATTGATTGTTAAAGGACTTTATTGGTAGAAGTTGGAAGAAAACTAAAGGCTATATGCTAAAGGATATTTCTTTTTCTTGTGTATCTTGTAGTTGAATCCAACTATTGGTGGAACTCATTGGACAGAATAGAATTTCTCTAGAATTTTCTCAAAGCTGTATAAAGTTGTGAAAACAGACTGCTACATCTTTTTCCCACAAAATGCTTGGTGGGTTCAAACTATTGACTTTTTACTTGTCAGTCAAGTATTAAATTCTTAAATTTTCCCCTGCATTTTTCTTTATTTTTTCATCCTGGAAGTTGGCCTCCATTCAATTAATTGCCCTAACTATGCATCTCCTTCTTTAAAACTCCTTCCAGAGAATACAAGGGCTGCTAATACCATTTCTACCTATGCTGTGTCTGTCTTCTTCTTTCTACATCCATTGACTCTACCCTATTAGTTCTTGAGTATTTATTACCATACGAGGTATGGTTGGCATTGTCTGGAGATATTTTTTATTTTTATGACTAAACAAAGCCTAGTGTATAGACTTTGAGCATACTCTGAATCATTCACAAAGCACAAGGAATTATTTACTTAAAAATGTCCTTAGTTCTGTGATGGAGAAAATCTGTTTAATACCAGGTAGATGATCTTCCTTGTTCCACTAATATCCTCAAGATCTATTCAATACGTAGAAGCCAATATTCTTTAAAAAACTAGATTGTGTACGATTTTGTGGGGGTTGAGGATTTCTAATTGATTAAAAAGAAATACATATTTCTGCTATGAACAACTTTTGCAAAGAAAGACTCTTTATGTCTCTTACTGATCAAGCAGGGTTTTTTTTCCCCTTACACAACTTTTCCCTTTGTTCCTGTTTGAGAATCACAACATGCTGTTCTTATATTCACCTAAGATAGTTGTTGTTGTTCTTCTTCTTGTTGTTATTTACCATCAAGTCATCTGCATCTCTTAAGAACCCTGTGTACAATAGCTCCAAATCTTGCCCTATCCTGAGCCTGTCTGTCTCCAACATTACCCAGTTACTGTTTCAAGCCATCTCATCCAGGATCATCTTCTCTTGTGCTGTCCCTCCACTCTAATAAGCATGATTGTTTGATCCAGGGACTGGTCCCTACTGACTCCATGCCCAAAGTTTATGAGTTGGAGCTTCAAAATCCTTGCCTCCCAGGAGCATCCTGATTTCACCATCTCCAGGGTAAACTTGGGTATTTTGTGATTTGTTTGGGTTTTTTTTTCTTTCTCTTTTGAAAATAGTGACCCTATGAACGAAAGGCCTGAGCATTGTTAGTAGATAGGTTCAAATTGTTTTCCTGTCAAACATTCATCTAGGTGGTATAGTACTGATCTGTGCATTGCTGTATAGAGGTAACTCATGGTTGCTGTGATGCTGAACGCTGGGACACTGATGTGCCAAATGTGGTAATGGTCACTCATGGTGAACAGTGTTTGCTAGAGCTTCCCAACTAAATCAAGCCTGGAAACAGGAGTGAAATGCCTTGCCTCCAGAAACTCTATAAACGAACAGTGCTCAGGCCTTTCGTTCATAGGGTTGCTATGAGTTGCCTACGACTTGACGGCACCTAACAAAAACAACAATATTTCACAAGTAATTATGAAGATCATGGCCTGAATCAAGCAAACCTTAGTCTCCAGGCTGACTTTGTTACTTTTTAGAACTTTTGAGACGTCCCTGACAGCAGCTTTTCTCAGAGCAATTTGTCTTTTGATTTCTTGGCTACTAGTGCTGATTGTGGATCCGAGCAATATGGAATTGTTAAAAACTTCAGTCTCTTGTCTCTCTATTATGTTACCGCTAATTGTCCCACTGGTGAGAATCTTTGTCTTCTTGATGTTGAGCTTCAATCCATATTGTAGACTACAGTGCTGGACAATCTGCAGAAAGCTCTTCAGATCAGTCCTCAGTTTTGGTGAGCAAGGTTTTGTAATTTACATATAATAGCTCATTGATTAGTCTTCCTCCACACCGTGATGCCACATTCCTTTTTTGTAAAGTCTAGGCTCTTCAATGATCTGTTCTGCATAAAGACTGAAAATATATATAGATAGGATGCATCCCTGAAGTGTTCCTTTCCTGATTTTCAACCATACAATGTCCTTGCTCTGTTCTGAAGACTGTTTCCTTGTCCAACCATAAGTTTCACATGAGCATAATCAAGTGGTCTGAGATTCCTGTTCTTCTCAAGCTTAGTCACAAGTTGTTGTGATCCACACAAATAGATGTCATTGCATAGTCAATGAAACACAGACAGTTCTCTGATACTCTTTACTTTCAGCCTAGATCCATTTGATATTGGTGATAATTTCTCTGGTCCTGTGGCATCTTCTAAACCTGGCCTGTATTTCCAGTAGTTCTATGTTCAGGTACTTACTGTTCCAGTATTTTTTTTTAATTTTTAAATAATCTTCAGAAGGACTTTGCTTGAATGTGGTATCAGTGATATTATGTGATAATTTCCACACTCTGTTGGATCACCGTTTTTTGGAAACGAGTAAATATGGATCTATTCTAGTCAGTTAGCCAGGCAGTAGTCCTCTAGATTTTCCTGGCATAGTTAGTTCATATTCTTCCCTGACTTTTTACCTCACTAATCTTACATTCACAGGTCAATTTCACAATGTCGTCTCCTCAAATAAAGGGTATCTCTGAGATATCACCTTATTTTTCTGTCTGTGTCTCAGAAATAGAACTACAGTAATGTTGATACCAGCTCCTAGTTGACCATCCAGCAGGTGTCCAGAGGGAGTAAATTGCTCACATTTTTTTTTCTTCTGTATAACAGCAGGTCAATTTTAACTGTCTATTGTAAAAATCTAATTCCTTCACCTTTTGGCTCTGTAAAAGTTCTGTATATGTTTTAACTAACATAGTAGGTTGGAAATGCTGGTGTTCTGATGTCCATAAGGAACTTTCACTTTTAGGATGTCCATAAGGCAGCTTTCACTTATTATTTTCTCAATTACTTACTCATGGAAGCCAGTCACCATATAAAAATTATTTGCCTTGAAAATACTTGAAGAGTTCAAGTCACTTAGAAAGCCCCTGGAGAGTGAGATGGCTCCTTGAGAAAGAGAACAAGTAGACCAGTTGAAGTTGGCCTTCAAGGTTCAGTGTCTCTAGATGACATCATATAAGTCATAAACAAATGATTTAGATAGTTTCTTGGAGCTCTGGTGGTTTGGTAGTATGGAGTTTTGTTACCAATCCAAATATTGGTGGTTTTAGTGCATAAGCTCTTCTGTGGGAAAAAGATAGGCAATTTTTTTCCCATGCAATTATAGCCCCTGAAAACCTGCTGGAGAGTGAGCCATGAGCTGGTTCTAACTAGATGACAATGTATTGGATTGATAACTGTCATAAATTATCAAGAATTTCTCACCTTCAAATGTTTAACCCCACAGACTAGCTTATTATGTATTCCTGTTGTGAACATTTGGCCTGCAGATACTTTTATTGTTAAGTGTATCTATTCCTCTGATATAGAGCTTGTTTAGATTACTAATGCAAATTAAGCAGTGGCTTATAAAATTGAAGATAAAGGGAATTACTATTTTAGAGTGTTTTATGATTTTTAGATGTGGAAAAGAAGATAATGTGATAAATAGACTCACATTATATTTGGATGTGAATTTTAAACAAAACTAATTTTACACATAACAGTTGTTCCAGAAAGATTCTATTTACAGAGTTCCTGTAGTTAGCGAGAAACCCATCTCTCTCTCTCTCTCTAAGCTCATCCAATGAAATTATGAAGCTACACTGATGCTTAGCCAACTGATATTATCAGTTATGTGTAATGTGTTGTATTTGTCAAACAAAGGAGAATTGTGCCTTTTGAATTTTAATTTTGAGGGTGGCTTAAGTGGGTGTTATTGCTATGTGAAGACTGTTGAAAATCAATAATTTAAATTTCTAAAGGCACGTAAAAATAGAAACTTTAGTTAGACCTGAGCACAACTTTGAATTGACTTTGGGGCCTTTTAAGTAAAATTGTTCTGCATAATATTATAGTAGATCATGTTGTTGTTATGTGCCATAACAAGAGCAGTTGTGAGCTCTGAGCCCTGTACTATCCTGAGCCAATCCCACTGACTCTCACACACCTACCCCAGTGACCCCAGTTACTATGTCAATCCATTTTTTTCTGGGAATGATGTCCTCTAAGGCCTGCTCCCTCCTGGCCATTTGCCCAAAATATGTGACACAGCTTCAGAGTCCTTGCCTCCAAGAAACATCTTGGTTTCACCCTCACTAAGACAGAATGGTTTATTTTCTTGGTGGTCCATGGTATGTTCAATATTCTCCTCTAGCACCACAACTCAAAAACATCCATTCTTCTGTCATCCTTAGTCATTGCCAACCTCTCTGATGTATAGCAAGTTATTGCAAACACCATGGCCAGCATCAGGTATACTTTATTTCCTAAACAAACATTATTACTCTTTAGCCCTCTGTAGAAGTCCCTGACAGCATACTTCCCCAGTGCAATTCTTTTTTCTTTTCTTTTCATTTTCTTTTACTCCCTTACTGTTAGTGCCAAGAGAGAGAGAGAGTTGATGAAACTGTTAACAACCTCAATCTCTTCTCTATCATGGTGCTGCCAATTGGCCCTGTAGTGAGCATTTTTATCTTGATGTTGTACTTCAACCCATATTGCAAAATAAAACCCTTGAACTTCTTCAGCAAATACTTCATGTCCTCCTCAATTTTGGCTAGGAATTTTGTGTCAACTGCATAGTGCAGGTTGTGGATGAGTCTTTCTCTAATCCTGATGCCACATTCCTCCTCATAAGGCTTAGCTTCAAAAATGATATGTCCCATATACAGATTAAAAAGGTATGGAGACAGCACACATGCCCGATGTACTTCTTCTTCAGTTTTGAACCAGGCAGTGCTTTCTTATTCTGTTCTGAAAACTACTTCTTAGGTCCCACTATATGTTTCACATGAGCACAGTCAAGTGTTCTGGAATTATTGTTCTTCTCAAGGTTAGCCACAAACTGTTGTTATCTCTCCCAGGGTGTAAGATAAAAAGAGGGATGGGTTGGCTGGATGCAAAGAATAAGAAAAGCAACAAGAGTCATAGTACAAGATTACCACAGTAAAGATTGCGTATTGCAGTGACTGGAGAAAAAGAGAAACTGTAAATTGGGTTTTTCATGGAATATTAGAAACTTTTAAGAGTACATGCCACCTTTAGGATTGTTTGTTGTTGTT
>NW_006399779.1:18616379-18623001 GCF_000299155.1 Elephantulus edwardii
GTAGCTGGAAAATACAGGCTCAGTGAGAGAAATGAGGCTGGAGATAGAGTTCTGTACATTCAATGATTTATTCATTGCAAATACCTTTTATAAGAAAAATAAATGCAGGCTATACACATGCATCTCTTTATGATTAGCTCTTCCTAGATTACCTGCTAACCATATTATCTAAATATATTTCTCTGGAGCAGAGAATAAAGTTTTGTTATAATTTCAGGATTACGAATTTGTGGGATGAAAAAAAAAACACAAACAAAACAAACCCCATCACAAACCAACCAAAACCTTTAATAGAACAGAGTAGATTAATTTCAGATTTTGTATTTGCTTATGGAGAATTCTGATAACAAGGAGCTGCAAACTGAGCTTCTCATATATGTTACTTTTTGGTTACACTGGAATAAAACGTTTTTTATGTCCTGAGAAGCAAAGCATTTCAAGCATTACTCTAAGTATTTAATGGCAAAAACCAGATCAGAAAGACTATTCAAACTGTATTTACAAAATACAATTATAAGCCAAATGCAGAGAAAATTTTTAACTTCACACATTATTAAAGAAATACAATTGGATTGTGGTTGGATTGTTGGGGTTTTATTACTGTGATTTTATTTCCTTTTCATTGTTGTTTTTAAAATTCAGTGATTGTTTCATTTATGTTATATATTTATTATTGAAAATAATGGTAGGGCTATTCAGTAGGAGATAGCAGGTCTGCAGTTTTGAAATTCACCAAAGGTGGGACACAGCATTTTTTAATGCCAAGGGGGATTTAGTGGGAGATTTTTGATGAGAAAGGAGTCACAATAGTCAAGGTCTCTTTGTGGGAGAACATCTTGGTAAACAGCAATCAAAAAGTGCCACCTCCCAATGGACATAAGGTCACTGCATTGGCATGAATCATTCATCCAAGGTCTCCGAAGTCCTTGCTGTCTTAGTCTTGCAGGACTTCCTGGTGAATAGGAAATGAAATAAGGTTCATGTTTGAATTCTTTCTTTAATGTCTCCCAGACTTTTCCTGGGAAAATTTAAGCAATATAAACTTGTAGACTTGGGAGGGCCAGGGGGTCAGGGAGAAGGAGAAACCTCTACATGCAATTGTCTCTGTGAATAAAAGACCATTGCTTCTGAAGTTGTTGATTTTACATCTTTCAAAAGCACAGTAATGATGTGGGAAAAAATAATGCGGTGTTTTTTCCCCTGCTACAGAAAAGAGATAAAAAAAAACACGACTAAAAATAAATAGGAGACCATATTTTACATATACTTCTTACTCTGTATTTTGTATTTTTCATGATGCTTTTTTAATTCTTCTATCACCTAATATTAGTTAATTCATTTAAATGGTTTGGTTAAGGTAATAAACAAGTTTCTGTTTTCACCATTTATATAATAGATTCATAATGATAATATTAACCTAGATTTTTTTGTGACCTTCTCTTGGTCAACTGGAGTAATTGACAAAATAGAAGATACTCAATTGAATGAACTGACAAAGTGACTGTAGCTTCGAGCTCAGGTAGGTCAGATATGATAAGAATGGCTTATCTTTAAAAAAAAATAAACTTTTTATTTTATACTCCTTTACTTGCAATGTTTGTATACATTGTTGTTGCTCTGTTTGTTTGCTTTTTTTATAGTAGGTCTTTCCATTTCCTTTCTCCACCCCTTCCTCTACCCATCAAATTGTGCAGCCCTATGATGTGCCCCCCCCATCCATACTCATCTGCTCCCCCCTTCCCCCTTGAATCCTCATACACATTTTACTATTTGTCTTTCTATTTCTACTATATTGGTCTTAAACAGCATTTTTCCTTAGGAGAATGAGTTAGTTCACTTAGCATAATGCTCTCCAGTCCATCTCAATTTAGGTAGTGATTTTCAAAATCAATGTTTCTGCATGTTATCTAGTATTCCATCAAGTGAATGTACCATCATTTCTCAATCCACTGGATTGTGGTTGGACATTTGGGTTGTTTTCATGTTCTTGGAAATGGTGGATAACACTACTATGAACATTATTGTACAGATCTCCATTTGTGCCTCAGTTCTAATTTTTTCATGATGTATTCCAAGCAGTGGAATAGCTGCATCATATGGAATGTCTATGTTCAGCTTTTTGAGGAAACACCAAACTGCCTTCCAGAGTAGTTGTATTATTTCACAATCCCACCAACAGTGAATGAGAGTTCCTGTCTTTCCTTATGGATGCCTTATCATTAGAAAAATGACTTATCATTAGATAAGGGCCATTCTCATGAAATAACTAGCACAATCTAGAAATCTAAGAATGTACAAATACATTGTTGTTCTTATGAACCAACCAGTTTAGTAAAACTCATAGTAATCCTCTGAATAACAGACCTGAACTTTGTCCTTTCTATGTCATCTTCATTATCTCTTTGAGCTCAGAGATACAGTGTCAATTCATCTGATTTAGACTCTTTCTCTGTTTCACTAACCCTCTATCTTTCTAAACATGACATCCTTTTTCCAAATTACAGCCCCTTTTAACAACATCCTAAAATTATGTGAGACAAAGCTTTACAAATCCAAGGAACATTCTGGCTATACTTTCTGCAATATATATCTGTTCTTTATTTGTATAGGATATTCAACACTATTCTTTAGCACCACCACAACTCAAAGACATCAATTAATCTTCTGTAATACTTATTCATTGTACATCTCTCAGATTCACAGCAAGCAAATGAAAAGACCATGTCCTAGACAGGTTTGTACTTAGGTTTCCTTATAAGCATAATTAAATATTCTGAGATTATAATTCTTAATAATTTTACCTATAATTTGTTGTGATCCACACAGCTAACTGCTTTTTCATAGTATAAAACAAATACAAAAATATATTTTTCTGGTATTCTCTGCTTTTAGGCAACTTCCATTCTGACATTAGCAATGATATTCCTGGTGCTACTCTCTCTTCTAATCTCAATTTGAGCCTCTGTTACTTCACTATAAATGTATTGTTCTAGCTATTTATTACCGTTGTTGTTTTTATGAGCCTTAGAGGCAACTCTGACTCCTAGCGACCCTATGAGCAATGGCTCTGAAATTTTCCCTATTCTGAGACACCATCTCTGATACACCTGATTGCAACAGTCACCATGTCAATCCATTTCATCTAGGGTCTTCCTGTCTTGTGTCGACCTTCTACACTTCCAAGCATGCTATCTTTCTCTACGGACTGGTACATGTCCAAAATATGTGAGATGGAGTCTCAACATTCATGCTTCCAAGGAATACTCCGGTTTCATTTTCTCTGGAACAGACTTGTTTGTTCTCTTGGCAAATTATTATGTTCAATACTTTTCTCTAGCACCACAATTCAAAGACATCAATTCTTCTTTCATCATTATTCATTGCCCAACTCTCAGATACATAGCAAACAATTTAGAATACTACTGTCTGGATCAGGCACACTTTAGTTTAGACTGGCATTATTGTTCTTTAGCACTCTGTAGAGGTCCTTGATAGCAGGGTTACTCAATGAAACTCATTTTTCTTTATTTCCTAACTGATGGTTCCAAGGGTGTTGATTGCGGATTTGAGTAAAATCAAGCCGTTAATAACATTCATCTTTTCCCTATCTACCATGCTGCTGCCTATTGGCCTGGTAGTGAAGATATTTCTTTTTCTTGATGTTGAGATGCAATCTATATTGAAGGCTGCAGTCCTTGATCTTCTGCCGCAAACATTTCAAGTCCTCCTCAGTTGCTATGAGCAAGATTGTGTCATCTGCATAATGCAGGTTGTTGACGTTTTCTCCCAATCCTGATGCTACATATTGTTATCAATAGTGCTGTCAGGTCATGTTTGACTCATAGTGACCCTATGTGCAACAGATCTGAACCATATTCTATCTTGTGCCATCCCCGCAATCTTTGGCATACTCTAGTACATTGCATCACTCACTGGGTCCACACTCCAGGTTGAGGGTCTGACTCTCCTTTGCCGCCCCTTACCTTTCCAAGCATGGTGTCCTTCCCCAAGGAATAGCATCTCTTTGCAATGTACCCAAAGTATGGGAGATGAAGCTTTGCCATCCTTGCCTCCAAAGAACACTGTGGTTGCTTTTTCTCCAAAATATATCTGTTCGTTCTTTCTGAAAGTCCATGGAATGTTCATTATTCCAACATCACAGATCAAAGACATCAATTCATCTTCTGTCATCCATATTGATTATCCAACCCTCAGATGCATAGCAAGTGTTTAAAAAGCCATAGCCTGAATCAGATTCACTTTAGTACTCAAACTAACATCATTGAACATCAGTACATTGCAGAGATCCCTTACTGAAAACTTTCACAGTGCAATAGTTCTTCTGATCTCCTTAATGCTAAGACCAAGTATATTGATTTTGGATCCAAGTAAGAGGAAGTAATTGATAGTTTCAATGTTTTCTCCATCAATTATGATGTACCCTATTAGTCCAGTGTTGAAAATTTTTGTTTTCTTAATGTTGCAAGGAGGGACCAGTCGTTGGAGAGGGACAACATGCTTGGGAGGGTGGAGGGAAAGTGCAGGAGAGGAAGACCCTCCATGACATGGATTGATTCGGTGCCTGGGGTAATGGGGGTAGGCGTGTGGGAGACAGTGAGCAGGGTTCAGGGCTGTTGTATATAGGGTTTCTATGCGTCTCAGGCTACTCAACATCACATAACAACAACGGTGTTGAGATGCAATCCATATGCTTTTCTTTTCTGCAGCTATTGTAACAAGTCCTACTCACTTTCAACAAGCAGTCATGTCATCTGCATAATGTAGGTTATTGTTGAGTCTTCCTCCAATGATAATGCTATATTTTTTCTTTGTAGGATCTATTATCTTGAATAATTTCCTTAGCATACAGATTGAATAAATATGAAGAAAGGATAGAGAGCTGACACTCATCTTTTTTAGTTTTAAACCATCTGGTGTTCTCTTGCTCTGCTCCCACATCATCTTCTTGGTCTAAGTATATGTTTTGCATGAGCACAATTTAGTGTTCTGGGATTCCCAATCTTCTCAATGGTAGGAATACTTTCTTATGATTCACATAATAAAATTCCTTTGCATAGTTAATAAAGCACAGATAGATATTTTTCTGATATTCTTTGCTTCCAGCTTGAACCCATATGACATTAGCAATAATATCCCTGGTGACACAGTCTCTTCTAAATCCAGTTTGGACTTGTAACCATTCTCTGTTTTATCCATTATCTAGTGAACTTAAGCAATATTTTAATGCTACATATTAATTATTGTAAATTCTGATGCTTGTTACCCCCTCTCTTGTGTATCCCAGAAGGTAATTCTCAGAGGAAGGAAATTACTTATTTTTCTTACTATGAGCCATTAGTAGTTTCAAAGTATTTGAGATCCACAGCTCTTTGGGTTGGCAGAGCAACATGCTATGATGTATGCCATGAGGATGACTTAAAAATATGTCAGGTAAGAGTGATTCACCACCTAACCAGGCACAGCCTACAGATTTAGGGGAGATACATTACAAATCACAAAGGACTTAATCTTCTTTCAATTCTGAAGTGACAACAATGAATGAGGTATGCATTTTAGCGATGAGCCCTTGATAATTGGGACAGAGAAAGTTTGCCAGGAAAGTAAAACATTGATTGGATTATTTAAAATGGACTATCAGAAAGTTTGCCAAAGACTAAGGATTATGGAAGAATTGATGTCTTTCACTTGTGGTGATGGAGAAGAATATTGAAGATATCATGGACCACCAAGAAAACAAACTGTCTGCCTTGTTGTCATTGTTAATTGCCATTAAGTTGAGTATGACTTATAGCAAACTTATGAACATTTAAACACCTGAAGCCTTTAAATAGCTAACATTGTTTCTCAAAGTTCATAGAGTTTCCAGAGGCATGTTGTTTAGGAAATGGATACCACTCCTTCTTCAAATCCTGCCTTAAGCTGGGATTTCCACTCAAGATTGTCTATCATGGGTAACCGTTATGCCATTTGACACTCCAATGCCATAAGGTTCAGCATCACTGCAATCTCAGGTTACCTCAGTACAGCAAATGGACAGAAAAGTGCTGTACCACTTAGAAGAAAATTCCTCCAAAATGAAATAGCAACTGACTTTTAAATACAAAGATCCTCCATGAGGTTGTGTTGACTCTAAAGAAGAGGTTTAAATAAAAACAACAAGTACAATATGGCATTATTGTTGTTATTATGATGTACCATCGAGTCACCTGTGATCTATAGTGTCCCTAGTCTTCTGTGATCTATAGCGACCCTAGGTACAGTAGTTCTGAACCCTACCCTGTCCTGAGACATTCCCAATAATTCCAACACACCAAACCCCATTGCCCCAATTACTGTATCAATCCATCTCATCCAGGGTCTTCCTCTCATGTGCTGTCCTTCCACCCTTCTGAGCATGATATCCTTCTCGAAGAACCAGTCTCTCCTGTCCACATGCCAAAGTATGTGCAACAGAGATGCAAAATCCTAGCCTCCAAAGAGACTTGGTTTCACCCTTTCCACAAAAGAACTATTTGTTTTCTTGGCAGTTCATGTTATGTTCAAGACTCTTCTCCAGCACCACAACTCTAAAGCATTGATTCTTCTGTCAACCTTAGTCATT
>NW_006399779.1:18624196-18625730 GCF_000299155.1 Elephantulus edwardii
ATAACATCCTTAAACGTTGCAAATCATGGCTTGAATTTGTTCCTTAGTTCCTTCAGTTTAAGAGATGTTGAATGAGAGGATGAAACCAAGTTTCTCTTTGGAGTCAAACTCCAGAGTATTACAGTGTTGAGCCTCTTTCTAAAACAAAAGTATATTTTCATATATATATATAAAACACACAAAACTGATTGTAAAAATATATGTTTTAATTGTTTAGTGATCTTGGATCCTGTTCAGAAGGCATGAGAAGATTATCATTATTATCTTGGTCATGATTCTTATGTTGTAGAATGGTAAAAACGAGGAATATAAAAATTTGGCTGTTTCCCAAAGGACTTCTGAGAGAGAAATTAAAAAAAGTCAAAACCCAAGGCCCAAAAACAATTGTATGTGATTTCACTCCTTTAACAACAAAAGGGACACTTTAAATAATTTTTATCTTCAAAAGTAGAACTAAATGGGGGGGGGGCGGGATTAGGGAGAAAAATGCAACTATTAATAACTGGAAACCCTAAGTCTCTGTAAACTTTCATTAAAATTAATTTATAAAAAGAAAATAAACACCATAAGAAGAGAAAAAAAGAACTAAATTCCTAATTACTAGCTATAAATATGGCAGTTAGCTTGATATTGCATGTAAATTCTGATTTTATACACAGATACAATGACATGACTGATAAAACAGATGCCATTGGAACTCAAGAACTTTTATTATCTTCTTTTTTTTTTATTATCTTCTTAATAGAAAATTAAGGATCATTTGTGAAAACCTTTGTAAATAAATCAGAATAAAATAGACACAAATATAAAAATGATTAGACATTAACAAGAATTGATAATATAAATACTAATAAAAATATCTTCAAAAGATGTTGACCATAATTGAAGTACTCCCTGACTTTGTAAGGACTGATTTGAGTTGTCAGATCAGATGTGGTACTTGGATATGCTAATAATCAGATCATGCATCTGAACATCATCTTCATTGAGGGCCCCAAGATTCCTCTGGTTTTCTACCTTATATTTCCATATTCTGGAGGATGGTAAAGTGTAAGCTTATTAAAGAATTAATGAAATCATGCTACTTGACTCTTCTGTTGGTGAAATATAGTATCTCAGCACTCTACAAACAATAAAGGTCTTAAGGCAAGTCCTACCATGAATTATTCTAACTAACAAAAATTAACTTTCTGGTTTGTCTATATGGCTCATTTTTTGCATGAGGCTTGCAGATATTTCTCCCTCTTCTTCCTTAATTTACAAAGACATTTTCTACAAATCTCCTTCTTCCTAGTGCAGCTTCTGACTGCCTTGGCACACTATAAATATTAAGTGTTGAATAATTTACGACATCATCCTGAAGGTCCAAGGGGATAGAATAAACTTCAGATAATGTCAAAATTAGTTTTAGAGTCCTATTGTGGAACACTCAAATCAGAATTAACAATGGAAATCTCTGAATGTCCTCATAAGCAAGCTACCAAAAATACCTTCTCTCCTCCCTGATAAAAAAGTACGAGCCATATAATCTACG
>NW_006399779.1:18627482-18639437 GCF_000299155.1 Elephantulus edwardii
GTCAACAAAACATAATCCCATGATATTCTCTGTCAATATCCATCTGACATGAACCCTTTTATTGTTTGTATCATGAACTTTTCTGAATCCAGCTTGAATTTCTGGAAGTTCCTTGTCATTATACTGTACAACATTTTTATTATTAACCTTCACAAATATTTTACTTGCATGTGTTACAAATAATATCACTGGATAATTTCTATATTTTTTTGTATTACCCAACTTCAATCTTCAGCTTTGATGTTTGTATGCTTGTGAGTTTTATGGTTTGGTCTTTTATTGTTGCTAGGTGCTGTAAAGATGAGTATGACTCATAGTGACCCTATGAACAACAGATATGAATCCTGTTCTATCATTTGTAATCCTCACACTACATGACACACTAGAGCCCATTGCACCAGTGATTATGTCAATCCACTTGACCAAGTGTCTTTCTCTTCTTTGCTGATCCTCCACCTTTCGGAGCATCATGTCCCATAACAAGGAATGGCTCCTCTTAGCAACATGCTAAATGTATGTGAGGCAAAATGTCATCATTTCTGCCTTGAAAGAGCACTCCACCTTCACCCTTTCCTTTCCTTTTTTGCTCTTATGGAAACGGAACTTGTCTGTCAATTTGTTGTAGTGGGATGACTTACTTGTTGCTATGATCCTAAAATGTTTGCCATCAATATTTCAAATACAAGTTGTGTCACTTGTCATGGACAGATTTTAATAGAGCTTCTAGGCTAAGACAGATGAAATAGCAAGATTGACTAACCACTTTTGAAATGAAAGTCTTTCAAAAGCCCTATGAAAATCATTGTCAAATATGGCACAGGGAATAGAGGCAAGATTAGAAGGCACTGAAAGAAAAAAAGATAGGGAATAAAAGTATAAATAGTAATATTTGAAATACGGAATGCACAAAATATGTATCTAGGAACATTGAGAATTGTTAATATTAAATATAACAAATAAGAATTGCCACCCTGAAATGTGTGGATATTGGCCACTTTGAATCAGGTAATTATATAATCTATTATGCCAGGATTGATAAATTGAAGAATGATGTCCCATGCATCATCACAGAAAAAACATTCCAAGATTTATTTGAAAAAAATCAAGATACATTAATAATAGTTGGTGATTTGAATATAAAAGTAAGAAACAAAAAAGAACTATTAGTTCAAAAATAAGGCTTGATCATCAAACTGATGTGGAAGACAGAATGGTAGAATTTTGTACTATCAATGGTGTATTCAATGCAAATAATTAAACAAACAAACCATGAATGGTGATCGTGCATATTGACCTCACTTCATAGACTACGGGAATCAAATTGACAACAATTGCTGGATTGATGAGGAAGCTCATTATCAATAGTCAAAACAAGGCCTGAGGCTAACTGGGCAAATAATAAATTACTTAAGTGCAAGTTCAAATTGAAGTTAAAAAAAAATCCACAAGAACCAAATCATAATCTTGAGTCTGTACTATGTAAATATAAAAACCATGTCATGAATAGACCAGATGCATGAAACCCTGACAACCAGACTCTTAGTATATAAAAAAAATGGAGGTAAATGCTAATCAGAGTTAATTTCCAAATTATATTCTGCTGTATTTTTATTTATCTTCTCTCTGTGTGTCAAAACACAATTAGTTAATATCCTAAGTTTCAACTTTGAAATTCTTCTCACTAATATAAAGTCTACCAATGAATAATTCCTCTTTGGAAAGCATGCATCATATAGAAGAATAGAGGAAGCATATTACAAGCCTAAATCAAAATTGCAATGCTATTATTAATAAGCCCTCTAAGTGGTTTTGTTGTTTTTTGTCAAACATTGTTCTAAGTGGTATAATACTGGTCTGTGCATTGCTGTACAGAGGTAACTCGTGGTTGCTGTGATACTAAACATTGTGACACTGATGTGCCAAATGTGATAATAGTTACCCATGGTGGACAGTGTTTGGTGGAGCTTCCCGATTAAAACAAGCTTGGAAGCAGGAGTGTCATCCACTTCCAAAATGGCTTGCCTCTGGAAATTCTATCAACAGTGCTCAGCTCTTTCATTCATAGAGTCGCTATGAGTCTTCTATAACTCGATGGCACTTAAAAGCAACAAGTAGTTTTAGGCACCATATGTTTAACTGAAACTCATAAAGATCTTATGCACCAAAGACCAAAGCATTGCCCTATCTGATACAATTTCTTGTGTGTTCATAATCTCTTTTGTGCTCAAACTCATTGTTGTGCAGTTGTTACAATAACCTTCACTTAGTGTCTTCCTATCTTTTTCTGACTCTCTTCATTTTCACGCACGATGTCCTTTACCAAGGATTGGCCCTGTCAACAACAGGCCTACACATGAGACATGAAGCCTCACAATCCCTGCTTTCAAGGAGCAGTATGGCTGCCTTTCTTCCAAGACAGATTTTTTTTGTTTGTTTTTTGAGCAGTCCTTTTTACTTTCATTCATCATTTTTATTTTGAAAGACAGTCCACAGTACATTTAATATTCCTCATGAATGTCCCAATTCAAAATCATCAATTCTCCTTTAGGCTTCCTTAGTCATTGTCCAATTTTCCATGCATACGAAACAACCAAAAATTTTAGGCTTGAGTCTGGTGCACCTCCATCTTTAAAGTGATTTTTTGCTCTTTCTATTTCTAATGAGATTCTTGGGCAGAATTCCCCAATACAATACATATTTTCGTTTCTTGACACCTACTCCCATGGAAATTAGTTCCAGGTCCAAGTAAAATGAGTTCCTTGGTAATTTCAAACTTTTCTCCATTTTTCATGATGTTCCTTTGGTCAAGTTGTGAGGAGTTTTGTTTTCTCTATGTTGAAGTGCTACCCACCGAAGGCTACAGTTTTGGTCCTTAAGAAATACTTCAAGTTCTTTTTACATTTATGTACTATTTTTATTTTGAAAGCCAGTCGTAAAAGTAGGTAAAAACATATATTTGTATGAGAAACATAGAGAAACGTATTGTTTATGAAAGTGGAAATTGTATAATGCTAGATCAGCTTTATTCAATGTAAAGAATTTGAGAATAAGCTATCTAGTTCACTTTTTAAACACCATGCGAATACAAAAATTATTTTAGTATGTTGTTGTTATGGTGTGTATTAAGTAAGAAATGAGTCCTAGCTGACCTTCCAGGGAGTTTTCAGAGGGAGTAAATCGCTTGGGAGGAGATTGCTCATCCTTGTCCTATAGACAACTAGTGTATTTGAACCTTGTGCCTTTGCTTTTGTACTTCCTGAAAGCACAAAACTAAGTAATTCTAAAATTGTCTATAACCATTCCATATTTTAAAGTATATTTTGTTTTAAAAATATTTGCTATATTAAAACCAAAAGGTTATTGTTGTTGTTGTTGTTGTGTACTGTTGAATCTCTTGCGACTCATAGCAACCTTCTGTACAACAGCCTTAAACCCTGTTCTATACTGTGCCAATCTTATTGTCTCTGACACATCTATCCCTATTACCCCAGTCACTGAATCAGTCCATCTCATCAAGAGTCTTCCTCTCCTGTGCTGCCCTCCACCCTCCCAAGAATGACATCTCTCTCCAGGGATTGGTCTCTACTTTCAACATGTCTAAAATATGTTAAACAAAGCTTCAGAATCCTTGCCGCCAAGGAGCAGCCTGGTTTCTTCTTTTCTTTAGTTTAACAAGTGTAAAACAGAAAAAATAAAAAAATATTCCTATGCTACGTTGGGAGCTCTGGTGGCCTAGTGGAAAGAAGTTGTGCTGCAATCTCGAAGGTATGCAGTTCCCTGGTTCTCAGCCATGCAGTTCTCCCAGGCTGAGTGGGAGAAGGATGAGCAGTCTCCTCTCATAAGATTAACTGCATCTGAAAACCTACTGGAGGGTCAGCTATGGGTTGAATCCAACTCAACGGTACACAATAACAACATACTAACTTAGGAAAGTTAACTGACTTTGGCTTTATGATTCAAAAGGAAAATTAAAGAAACCTTAAATCTTAGGGTTTAAAGAGAAAAGTAGAATTATTATTGCTCATAAAGCATTTTGTTTCTGACATGTAATACACTCTCAATATATGTTAGCTGTAATTTGGTTTTAAAATCTAAGCTATTAATTAGCCTATATTGTATGCAGTTCTTAAATTGAGATAATTTCTTATCTAACAAAAATATTAAGACATTTTAATTACAAATGTGATTTTATGGTAAAATATGATTTCACATCATCTCTCCCTTTGGGGATAATTGCTACAAGTTAGTTAGCATAACACCTACAGTAATATAAAGCCATGTTACACACACACACAAAAATTAACCCAGATTTCAAAGTACACAGTATTTAATTTCATCTCTGTGCAAGATTGTATCTAAACGAAAAAAGTTCTTTCTTGCTTTTTTAGTGAAGGAGAATTTTAACTGAAAACAATGATGAATAAGAGGTATCCACTGCGATAGAAATGTCTCCAATACACAAAACTGTAACACCAACAGCGAAAGTTAAATACTTTGAAGTTATTTTAATAGGAATGATAACTTTGATCCAGAAATGTAAATTTTTTTACCTTAAATTCATATTCACAATACATAAAATATGTATGTGTCTGAATTTAAACATTAGTTTCTTGAGTCCAAAACTATATAAGATATCTATGATTCATAGACCCCATTTTAACACACTGAATCCTCCTAGTAAGGAAATTGTTAAATATTTGCATACTAACCAAAAGATATACAATTTAATTCTACCAGTCACTCTGAGGAAAAAGGAATGGTGACATGGTTAACCTAACTTGGGAGGGACTGGAGGGCATTATGCTGAGTGAACTCAGTCCCACAAGGACAAATACTGTATAAAACCATTCTTGCAGAATGAGTATGAGGATTCAAAGGAGTGGGGCGAGTGGAAATAAAGGGATGAAGATGTGCCTAGGTGGGGGGTAATTAATCATGGGGTTGTGAAATTTTGGGGGGTGTGCAATTTGGTGGCTGGGGAGGGTGAGGAAAATTGGAAGAATCTGGGGAATCTGGAAAATAATGTATTCAAATTTTGTAAAAATCTAGTATAAAAAAAAACCACCAACAAACCAACATAAAACAAACAGTAGATGAATTCAGATAATTACAGTACTAGAAGTATAGCTCAGATTGTAAATCAATTGAAATGAGAAAAAAATAATTCTTTAATTATTTAAAAATAGTTCTTTAATTGGCAAGTGTTCTTTAATAATTGAAACACGGAATGTGCATAGTGTTGGAAAACCAGAATCCTCTGAGAATTTTTTCTATACATCATGCTAAATCAAAACTCCATCTGTTTTCATGCTACCATAGTCTCTTACCTAATATCAGCAGAAATTAAAGTATAAGTCAACTAAAAAAAATATTGCTGCCTTGGAAATTGGATATGGCAATTCTACACTTTCTGTAGTCTTGAAATGAGTTGGAATTCGCCCGTTGGCACTAGGCTTATTCTGCTATGAGTTATACTATTTTCATAGATTATTGATTTTTTTATACCTCAAAATCTCTTTATCTGCTTGAAAAGGCATTGTGCTTTCTTTTTTGGAAAAAGGAGACCCCACTTACACCTCCATGAAAAATTTGAGTGAGCCCGATACTGTGGCTACCCATCCTCCTCTGCTCTTGTCACATAGTGGATACATGAAGAAATCAATTCAAATCACTGCAAGGAAATTTAATCTTTAACAACATAAATGGACATGTAATTTAGTAACAATAGCAACCTCCAACCTACTATTTGTGTGCAAAGTAATAATGGTTACTTATGCAAATCTGTACTCTAAAAGGTTAAATAGCTTGCTAGCTTTGATCACTGTAATAGAATTTACCAAGTGAATCCTTCGCCCTCCATATAAGCATTTTCATAGATGATATTTCTGTAGTAGAGTTTTATTTCCAGAGGTGAGGTATAGGGTAGAGTTAGATTCATGAATTTTGCTAGACATACAAAGGACTGAAGCACTTAACAATGTCTGCACATGGCATTAAATTTTAAGATAGCTACCATTGTAAAGTCCTTCTAAACATCAATGAACTACTGGGAAACAATGCTTACAACAGAAGTAAGCTCTAAATTTTATATTAAGCCAAGGTCCTCAGTTCAAAATATAACAGGTATTTTGGGTTTTTACTCCTGTTACAATTACCTCATGAAAGTATGTTTTTCTTGTTGTGAATGTTTAAAATGATACAGGGTTTTTAAAGGGATTTCAAATGTATACTTTTATCACATTATGATAAATTCCTTTATTAGAATATCAATGCTTAAAAAAAATCATCAATCCTTACAAAGAAAATAAAGGTTGAAAGTAAATAGGTCTGGTTTTTATTTGCCTGTTTGGCTTCAAGATTTCTACTTCAATCACCCTGTGTTCTTTTTTGGTTCTTATCTGCTTCTCCTTCTCCACGGTTCTACTTCATTCTTTAGGTAGCAAGAATATATTGTTTTCTCTCTCCCTTGTTTACTTTAACTTTTTTTTTTTTTTTTTACTCTTAACTGTGTTTGCTTTAGCGTGATTACTGGGATCCACAGATCAGACTGAAATATGAGTGAAAATGACTTAATAAGGACTTCCTATTCCTAAAAAATATGTCTTCAGTTTTATTTGATAATTTCTCCTGAGAAAAAGACATTCAAAACCTTCCTATAATCATCTCTGAGCAAAACATTTCAAATTGGCCAAGCAGCTGCACAAATGAACAGTAAAACCAGACATGAACAAAAAAGATTTCCTGCAGCAGTAAACACAATGATGCTTTTATACTGATAATCCTCTCGGGGCAATTCCAGCTTTTTTAGCAAGGGCCATTTAAAGTGCAGGTTAACAATGACAAATATAGCCCTGTTAAGACAGCATGCATGCACAACATGTTGGTTTGCATTCATCTATTGGCTTTATAAATTTTCTATTTCTGCAAACTTGAACAGTATGACTTGTACCATTTGAAATTCCTATGTACTAATAGAGGGGCAGCAAAACAGGGGAAGATCCTCCGCAAAAAAATTAACACAGTGACTGCAAGAATGGCTTTAAAAACAGTACACTTTCCATGGAAAACACAGGATCAGACAGTTTTTTTCTGTCATACACAGGATTTCTGAGTCAGAATCAACTTGATTGTGTTATTTTTGTTGTTATGTGCCATTGAGTATTCAGTGACTCAGTGACACTGTGCACAACAGCCCTAAACCCAACTCTATCTGTGCCAATCTTATTGTCTCTGATCCACCTATTCCTATTACTCCAGTGACTGAATTAATCCATCTTATTAAGGGTCTTCCCCTCCTGCACTGTCCCTCTAACCTCCCAAGTATGACGTCCTTCTCCAGAGACAGGTTCCTCCTTGCAACATGTCCAAAGTACATTAGGCAAAGTTTCATAATCCTTGCTTCCAAGGAGCTCCTGGCTTCATCCTCTCCAGGATGAACTTGTTTGTTCTCCTAGCAGTCCATGGTATTTTCGGTACTCTTCTTCAGCACCACAGTTAAAAGATATCAACTTTCCTTCTATCATCCCTAGTCATTGTCCAGCTCTCTGATGCATAGCAAGTAATTGCAAAGACCATGGCTTGTATTGGGCACACCTTACTGTCCAGACTGGCACTGTTGCTCCTTAGTACTTCGGAGAGGTCTCTGCCAGCAGACTTTCCCAATGCAATACATCTTTTAATTTCCTGGGCTGTTGGTATCAAGAGTGTTGATTGTAGGGTCAAGCAAACAGAAGCTGTCAACAATCTCAATCTCTTCACCATCTATCATGATGCTGCCAAACAGCCCAGTGGTGAGAATCTTTGTTTACTTGTTGCTAAGCTTCAATCCATATTGAAGGCTGCACTTCTGTTGACCTTCTGCATCAAGCATTTCAGGTCCTCCTAGAACACCCTAAATTATTTCAAGATATGAAGAAAAGGGAAAGAGCCAATCCTGATCACAGTTCTTACATGTATAAAGGCAGGTAGGAGACTGTTGTTGTTGTTGTATACTGTAGAGTCAGAACGGACTCACAGCTGTCCCTTCAGCGGGTTTTCAGAGGCAGTAAATTGCAGAGGAGGAGACTACCCAGCTTTCTCCCATGGAGCAGCTGCTGGCCTTGGGATTGGGGCACATCTTCTTGCCACTAGGACATCAGCTTACTGAATCTATTCAGTTTCTTGAATTGGAGATGAGATTGTCTCACCTACTCTCTTCCTGGTACTATGCTAATTTTCTGTTATTGTCTATACATTGATACATCACCACACTACCTAAAGGAATATACTCTTAGAGTTCAATGGTGTAGTGAGTTTATTGTTCAGATGGCTTTCCTAGCCCATAGGATCAGACTTTTTCACATGGTTGGGAAGAAGGTTGCTAATGATGTGAATGAATTGAATAGAAAGAACCTTTTGGGGAGAACAGGCAAACTATGATGGGATTGGTCAGTGTTGCCAGCCAGCCAGTCTTAAATTTAGCAGTTTTAAAGACAGATAATGAGAATCATGCCACCTACAAGAAAGAATTAGAGACTCTTAAACACATCTTTCTGGGTCAGAGATTCTTGAGTCAGTTAAACTGAGAGCGGCTCCGGGAAAGGAGAAAGCATCAACCTCACACAGAGCTGCCCTGGGGCTACTTTTCCACGGAATCGGTATCAGCCGCCTTCACTCCAGCTTACTAGAGTTCTGGGGTGGGAAGGAGACACCAGATTGACATGAATAAGAGAATTTTAACACTGGCCTAAAGTGGTGAGTCTGATGGTTAAAGGATCCCACGAGTACACTTGTAAAACTATCCTGCCTCAAAAGTCGAATCTTGTTTCCAACCAGGATGATAAATTATTAACCTTATTAATAACTCTCATAATTGTAAGTTTGGTTCTGTGAGTTCTATTTTCAGTATATCTGGATCAGCAGATACAGCAGCCGAGCATTGTCAGTGTTGGTTGGGATGATTGGGCTAGAATTGATAGAACTAAGTAAAGGGAGCCTGGAGTGTGAACTGAGACTTGAGAATCGGTTCTTTTCTGTGGATGTTGTGGAAGAAGGCTGTTTCCCCTGATAGATGTAACGGAATTCAGACTCAGTCACCTTCACACTTTCCACTCTGTTTTTGCAGTTCTTGTGTCTTGGTGTATACCATTGACTTGGATCCACAGCTAACCTTCCGGAGCGTTTTAAGAAGCAATAAACCTCACCAGGAGGAGATTGCTAATCTTTCTCTTGCAGTGTAAATCATGGGTTCAAAGAGTGTGCTTTTGGGATTGCAACATTTTCTAGGTCACCAGATACTATGTTTTTGATTCATATTATTATTGTTATGTGCCATTGAGTTGTCTGCAACTCACAGCAGCTCTGAAGCCTGCCTTGTCACTGAGTGTCACTGAGTCCAACACATCAATACTCATTGTCCCAGTAAACTGTATCCATCCGTCTGATCCAGGGTCTTCCTTTCCTGCTCTGTCCCTCCATCCTTATGAGCATGAAGTCCTTTTCCATGGACTGGTCCCTCTTGGGCACATGCCCAGAGTTTGGGAGACAGAGCTTCAAAATCCAAGCCTCCAAGGAAAAACTTGGTTTCAACCTTTTCAAGACAGACCTATTAGGTTTTGTTTGGGGTTGTTTGTTTGTTGGTTTGTTTGTTTGTTTTTGTGGTCCATGGTATAATCAAGACTCTTTAGCTAATTATAAATAGTAATCCTGTTATCACAGTTTTATCAAGAATTCATATTTTTAAAACTATTTATACTTATATCTCTTTCCCTGTAGACATTTAAAAACCAAATGATGAGATTTTAAGGATTTTCTTTAATAAAATATCAATCTGCTTAAGCAAGCAAACATGCATATATACTTAGACATTTTCAACTTAAGTCCTTTTTCTTTGAATAAAATTCTACACTGAAGATGAACTCTGGTTCATAAATGTGGATGCTGTGTTTCCATCAAAGTAGACCGTTCCCTTCAATATTGCCTGCCTTTAGCATCCTTTCTCCTTCAGCAAGCTAGGAATCACACAATACTTTCAAAGATACACCTGAGCTACAGAGAGCAGAGCGTATGAAAAACATGTCTAGTCTGATGGTATGCATCATGCCAAGCTTTTCTTTTTTACTTAAAAATCATCTTGGTTTGTAACTACATCTTGCAGCAGAATCTTCAAGTTTTTGAAGGAGGACATCATAATTGGAAAAAATAGACAGTTAAAGAAAGGAAGATCCTTAATGAGATTGATGCAGTGTTTGCCACAACGAACTTAAGCACAGCAGACTGTGAAGATGTCATGGATTGGGTTTTGTTGTACATTGGGGTCCTATGCTTTGAAGGACTTGGCAAAAAATAAAGCCCTAGAAATGGATGGAATACCAATTGACATATTTCAGTAAACATATGCTGCCCTGGATGTGCTCTCCAGGTTGTGCCAAGAAATCTGGAGGACAACTACTTGGTAATGAGTAGGGATGATAGAAGGAGAATTGATGACATTGAGCTGCTGTGTTGGAGAAGAGTATTGAATGTACCATGGACTGCTAAGAAAATGAACAGGTTCATTCTGGAGAGGGTTAACCCAGGCTGCTCCTTGGTGCAAACGATTCTAAAGGTTTGTCTGAAACACTGAACATGTTGCAAGAAGGGACCAATCCTTGGAGAAGGAAGTCATGCTTGGAAGGGTGGAGGGACAGAGCAGAAAGGGAAGATGCTCTATGAGGTGGATTGTTTCAATGAGTTGGGTAATAGGGTAGGTATGTTAGAGACAGTGATATTGGCACAAGACAGCAAGGTTTAGAGCTGTTGTACATAGGGTCGCTATGAGTTGCAGGTGACTCTATAGCACATAACAACAACATAATGTACAGAAAAGAACTAAAGAAGTGTTATATATATTCTAAGTGCTAGTTTGAGTGGAAAAATAACAGTATTATTAACTCAAAAATGAAAAATCAATGTCTATGCTTGCTTGTTGTGCTCTATCATTTGAATAACTATATAAATGATTTTTCTTAAATAATAGATATTTAGGATTCATAGATAGGGTAAACACTTTTATTCAATGTAATTGAAGTGTCTCAAAATTTTTAATAAACTACTTTTGGAGAAAAGTATCCTAACTCAAATGGCCACATAAACTGACTTTCAGATTTGTCATCAAAATGATATTTTGAAGTAAAAAGAGAAGTAATAGTTCATTCTTGATATTACTGAATTTTCTTATAAATCATTTCAGGAGCTAGAAATATAAAGAGAGAAGTGTAAAACTCCTGGGACTCTGAAGAATGGGTAGGAATAATTGGTTACAAGCAAATGTTGAAAATTGCATTGCTGTTGTATGTTATTGAGTCAGAACTGACTCATAGCTGACCGACAGGTGGGTTTTCAGAGGCAGATAATCCCATGGAAGGAGATTGCCCATCTTTCTTTCTTAAAGCAGCTGGTTGATTGGAACCGAGTGTCCTCAGGATTGTAGGACAGCTTCTTTCACTAGGTCACCAGAGTTCCTTTTGACAACCACTGTTTTTGTATGTCATGGACTGGGAACAAACCCATAGCTGAGCCTCCAATAAGTATTCAGAAGCAATAAATCCTATACTTCCTTTGCAGAGCACCTGGTGGATTTGAACTGTCTGCTTTTGGGATTTCAGTGCACCTTTTTACTACCAGGCCATCATAGTCATTGTTAAATAAGAGTGTATTCTAAAGACATGTTGTGTTTTTGTTATTATGTGCCATCCAGTCGTTTGTGACTCATAGCGATTCTATGTACAACAGCCATAAACCCTGTTCTATCCTATGCCAATCTCACTGCCTCCGACACACCCATCCCAATTACCCCAGTCACTGAATCAATCCACCTCATAGAGGGTCTTCCCCTCCTGCACCTTCCCTCCACCCTCCCAAGCATGATGTCCCTCTCCAAGGACCTCTCTGTCCTTACATGTCCGAAGTATGTCAGACGAAGCCCCAGAATCCTTG
>NW_006399779.1:18639537-18662159 GCF_000299155.1 Elephantulus edwardii
TATCCTATGCCAATCTCACTGCCTCCGACACACCCATCCCAATTACCCCAGTCACTGAATCAATCCACCTCATAGAGGGTCTTCCCCTCCTGCACTGTCCCTCCACCCTACCAAGCATGATGTGCCTCTCCAAGGACCGGTCCCTCCTTAGAACATGTCTAAAGTATATCAGACGAAGCCCCAAAATCCTTGCCTCCATGGAGCAGCCTGGTTTAACCCTCTCCAGGATTAATCTGTTTGTTTTTTTAGCAGCCCATAGTACCCTCAATAGTCCTCTCTCAGCACCGCAGCTCAAAGGCATCAATTCTCCCTCTATCCTCTCTAGTCATTGTCCAACTCTCTGACACATAACAAGTGATTACAAAAACCATGGCCTATATCAGACACATTAAAATGAATTTTAATTTTCCACTGCAATTTCACAGAATCTTGCCAGTATTAGTGAGAATGAAAGAAATGGGGACAGAAAGAAAAGATAAAGAGATGGGAAGGGAAAGAAGATGGCAAGAAAAATAAGAAAGTACCAAGAGAGAGGAGAGTTAATATATGTATGTGTTACCTATTGGAGGGAGAAATATCATTTATGATTAAAATAGGCTAGAAATAGATGTCAATAAATTGCTTTTCCTCCCATTTAATATGCATGTTCTAGTAGTATTTAATTCTGAAAAGTTAATATTTTTGTATTAAAATTATTATGCTAATCATTCAGAAAATCACTAGCTTGAATTTCCTACTTTTCTTGACTTTTTTCTTCAGAAAAAAAAAATATCTCTAATAATGTACATTGAAATTAAGAGAAAAGACATCTAGACAAGAAAAGATTTAAGAAACAGCCATAGAAAGAATTTGAATATTCAAATTATGTTTTTCTCTATAATGTATCATGCCGGCTAACTGAAAAGCAGTTTAAGGGCATGAGTATCCAAAAACTCAAAAAAATTTCCTTGTGGCTTTTCAAAAGACATTATTTAGAAAGAGGTAAAGAAGTGACTGGATAAGAGAAAAGGAACATGAACACAAGTGAAGATATTTGTGTGAATACAAGGCTACGCTGAACTGGGCTGGAGCATAATCAACCACTTGTACATGTGGTCTGATCAAAGTTGTAAATATTTCCCTACAGACTATTCTAAATATTCCAGTGTGAAATTTTCATTCTTACCTACATTTAGAGGAGGAATAAAGGAAGCTATGAGGAAACTGGTGCACCGTTCATGAAATTAATTATCCTGAATATTTTGTAATTATTTTATTCCTTACTTTTCTTTTTTTTTTTAAATAGTCATAGAATTTATATGAGTTGTATAAAACCAGAATATTTAAAGTGCTAACCCTCAAGTGGCATTGTACCTTTAGGCCTTTTGAGAAAACGCAGATTGAAGAGCTATGTGCACATCACTGATGGGGAAAAGAAACCTCCGGTTCTCACAAGAAATTTAATGTAATTGTAACAAATGATCTATTAACTTAGTTTATTGACTTAAAACTGGATTTTTCAGGCAAGATTTCAAATAATATTAGAGTTCTCCAGTACTGAAATTAAATTCCTTTATGGATTTGATATACTTCATAGGTTTTTAGTAATACTATTATCCATATCATTCCCAAGTCCTTATCATAACCTATGTGAAAGAGCCCTCTAAAACTGAGGTATTTAACTTCAGTAAAACATCTAACATGAGTCTAAATTTGGGCATCCATTTTACCGCAGGCCCTTGCTTGTGCTTCTCATAGTGTGTATTTCAGAATTATATTCTTCACCAAACAATTTATTCTGAGACTTTCTGAAAGGCACCTGACCAGAAAGTTGCAGCAACCTGCTCTGGAATGCACAGAATTGTGGTTAAGATCAAACATCCCATCCAAAATAAATTCTTCCTAAATGAATCTTATACAGCATAATGAGTGTCAACCAATCAAATTTACCTCCATAATCTTTCCTCAACTTTAACAAGGTCCTGATTTTTTTTTTAAAATGTATTGCTTCCTTTTGAATTGCCATCTTGAACTTTTTGTGTGTGTTTCTTGATTTATAAGTCTTTAAATAGGAGTCAAATTCTTTGTATAGAAGCTTTGTTTACATTTTAGAAATTGTTTGCTCTTATAATCAGGACTAATAATCAGAACTAACATGACTAGTTTATGGACTGGAAGTCTTAGTTACCTAGGTGAAGATCAAATTTCTACTAAAAGCCTTAGTCTCATTGGCAAACTCTTTATAGTGTTGCACGCAGTTCCATTCCATTATATTCAAATTTTAGTTGTAGCATATAAATATCTCCTTCTTTTTTCTGCACATGTTCATGAGTTCTTTTCTAAGAATGCAGATTTCCAGCAACATACTCAAAACTCAATGGTCTTAATAAATTTTTATTTAGAAATTTAGCATGCTGTACAAAGAATAAGGGCGGTGTGAGGACACACAAGTCCAACCATTATTAGCTCTACAAAGGTAAACTATCCTCAACAACAAAATCAATAGTATAAAACTCATTCCTATAAGATCAGACATTCCTCTACCTTCCATTCCTATTTCTACTCCCATACGAGCACCTGCTTCTACAATTTACTGTCTCAGAAATTCATTGCCAGTGACTCACAGACTTGAGTTTACTCACAGTTGTGGGATATATTTGGGAAATAGGTTGGAAAGTGAATGTGAAAAGAACATAAAATGAGACATTGGGCACAGGGCCTTGAGCTTCTTTCTGAAAAAGGCCACAGGGAGTAAGAATATCACAACCCCTCACTGGCACAGAACAGAAAGCAGACCAAGAGGCCAGAGCCCAGCCCCATAGTGCCTCTGGAGCCGCAGCAGCAGGAAGGGGTTCATTTATTCATCGTTTACTCATTGACTTGACTCATAATTGTGGTACCGTTCTGCGAGGAAAAGTTGGACAATCTCCTCTTATGCAAGTTAAAGCCTCTGAAAATCCACTAGCATGCCAGATGTGATTTGATTGTAACTCAACAGTGTATAACAATGACAAGAAATATCTATCAAATGTTTAGATTAAATTTAAGTGAATGAGGCTTCTCTATTAAATTGATTGGAAAGTGAATAAATAAACCTATAATTTTCAGAAAACACAATAGACCTCTTATGTCACTTATATATGTATTTTACAATGAATAATTATACTTCTACTTTAGAAAATTATAATCCACTGTTATCCTTCATTACCTCAATCTTGAATGTTTAGAATTAAATTTATTGAGTGAGTATTCCCTATTAAGTTGATAGAAAAGTGAATAAACAACCTTATAATTAAAAAAAATAAAATAGACCTCTTATTTAACTTTTGGATTTTTAGAATGAGTAAGTATACTTCTACTCTGGAAAATTATAATCTATATTTATCTTTAATGCTTAGAGGCTTCTTTCTTCATAGATGTGAGAAGGAAGAATAGCGTGCACAATCAATTAAAGTTCAAATAAACCAAATAAATGTACATTACGGGATCCGAAAAGCGTTTAAGACAGGATGCAATTCAATGTCTAACTTCTGCAAGTGAGCAACTAATTATAAAAGGCTAGTGATATGCTAAGGAGACCTAGCGACCTAATATGTAAGGATGGGCAAGATTGGCCAACCACTTCTTAAAAAGAAGGCCTCTGAATACCCTATGAGCAGTAGAGGAATACAGAATCTTATGGTAATAGAGGTAGAAACAAGACTAGAAGTAAATGAAAATAAGGAGAAACAAATACTAATATCCTTTGTACTTTTTCTTTTTAAAAAGTTGTGATTTTAATGAAAGTTTACAGAAAACTTGAATTTTCATTCATTCATTATTGTACATTTTTTCTCTCTACCTCACCATTTGCCTTAAAAAGAAAAAAGATAACTCATTGTTGCATAATTTCCTTCCTCCCCCAAAAGTCTACTTTGCTATGCACCTTTTATTCTACTGTTGTCATGCAAATAATGCCTAATCTTATATTCTTTATAAACGGTTCTTTCCTTGATCTGTTCCAATTCAGTGTTCATTATTTATCCTTTCTTTTCTTAGTTTCCTCTCGTTATGCATGGTTTGCCCGTTTGTGACTGAGATATTTCAATAACATTTTATGAGTTCTTGCTTTTCAGGGCTGCATGGTATTCCATTGTGTGAATATACCATAATTTGCTACCCATTCATTTGTTGATGGGAACTTGGGTTGCTTCCATCTCTTTGCTATTGTGAATAACATGGGTATGCATTTATCTATTGGAATGGCAGCTCTGGTTTCTTTAGGGCATATTCCTAAGAGTGGAATTGCTTGGTCAAATGCTATTGATATTTCCAAATTTTTGAGAAACTGCTGTACCTCCTTTCATGGTGGTTGCTCCATTTTATACTCCTACCAGTAGTGAATAAGGGTTCCAGCCTCTCCATAACCTCACCAGTAGTTGTTGTTTGCTGCTTTGTCGGACTTTGCTATTGTTACCGGGATGAAATGATATCTTACAGTTGTTTTATTTTGTGTCTCTCTTAGAGCTAGTTTGGAATAAAGGATGTGTATGGTATAAATGCTGGAAGACTAGGAGTTATGAAAAATGAAATATAACACAGGACAATCCAGGCATTAGTGAGATGAGACAAACTAGCTTTGGCCTCTTTGAATCATATGGTATACTATGCTGGGGATGAAAAATAGAGGAAGAATGGTGCTGCGATCATAGTTTAAAAGACATTTCCAAATCCATCCTGACTTGTGAGTGATGGGATATTGTTCACATTCATAAAAAACAACAAGCAGAACCTTAACCTCTTCCTATGTCTCTTATTCAAATATGCATGGCAACAGCTAAAATCAAAGGGGATACAATGAAAGATTTTTTATAAAATTTTACAGTCTGAAAATGACCAAACATGAAATATAGATGTGTTAATAATAATTGGTGATTGGAATGTGTACGTTGGAAACAATGAAGAAGCAATATTACTGGAAACTCAGACTTGGTGACAGAAATAAGACAAAAAATAGAATGATCAAGTTTTGCATGTTCAATGACTTAAGCATTAAAAAATCTTTTTCTTTTATTTTTTTTAGTAATTAAGAAGAACTTCTTTATCCTTTTATGTTGGTTACCGTACAAAATTTATATATGTTCTGTTTCATTCACATTGATTGTGTTTCACAGATTCCTTCATTCACAACTGTGTTTCACATGACCATTCCTATACACTATGTTTTTGCTTGTTTGTTTGCTTGGTGTCTCCTCAAAAAGCTGAATACAAAATCTCAATATGATCCAGTCGATCCACTATTAGAACATATCCAAAGAAATTAGAACCAGGACACAGAGATCTGTACACCAATGTTCATAGCAGAGTTAATCACCATCACCAAGAACATGGAAACAGCCCAAATGTCCAACCACAACTGAATAGATTGAGAAACTATGGTACATTCACACAATAGAATATTATTCAATGATTTAAAAAAAATATTATGTAACTTGAGAGAGGCTGGAGAGCATTATGATGTGTGAATTAATGGCGTCCCATAAAGACAAAAACTGCATAAGGCCATTATTGTAGAAATAGAAGGATAACTAGCAAAGTATATATGGAAACTTGAGGTGGGGAGGGCTGAAGATGGGTAAGGGCAATACCACAAGGTTGCACAGTGTGGTGTGTGGAGGGAAGGAGATAAGAAAATGGGAAGTATAAGGGGGAAATAATAGGTGAATAATGGGCAAAGTCTGATGGTGATTAATTATATAAAACGTAATACTTGAGAATGATTATATGAACAGTATGTGAATGAAGTTTGTAAAGCAAATCTATATGAATTTTCTAAATAAACCAATTTAAAAAAGAAAAAATCAAAATAAACACCTTTTTAAAAAAACATAATGAGTAACTTTATATGTAGACCTCACTGTATAGAGTGCATAGAAATCAGATTTATTATATTTAGAAAGGGATCTTTGGAGAACCTCAGTATCAACAGTCAAAACCAGGCCAGGTGATGACTGTGGAATATACCATGTTCAAATTGAGGCTGAAATAAATGAAAATAAGTCCATGACAATTTAAATAAGATCTTGAATATCCCATATGAATTTAAATATCATCTTAAGAGTAAGTTTGAGGCATTGAACACCAAAGAGCAAAGATGAGCTAACTTTTGGAAAGAAAAGATGGGTTAAGAGATGACATCAAGAATATCATCAATGAAAAGAGCAGAATGTCACTAAAAATACAGAGGAGAAAGAAAAAAATAAAAATAGGTGCCAGAAGAGACGCTGAAATTTGCTGTAGAGTGTTGAGAAGCCAAAATGAAAGGAAGAGATGTGGAAGTAAAAGAGCTGAACTGGAGATTCCAAATGGCAGCTCTAGGAGGGGAAAAATATGCAGCATATGCAGAGACCAAGAATTCGAGAATACGAAGAGGACAACTTGCTTAGCATTTCTCAAGTTAAAGAATTAGTTGGACATCAAATTCAAGTCCAGAGTTCTAATATTGAGAGAGATGTTTTGGACAAACTCTTGAATGATCTGGGAAATATTAAAAGAAGATGGATAGAATACAAAGAATCACTGCATAAATATGCACAAATAAGGGTTCACTGACTTTGAAATAATTTAGGAATTACCATATGATCAAGAGTCAATGAAAGAAGTTCAAGCTGCTCTAAAAGCATCAGAAAAAAGTAAGGACCCAATGATAGATAGGATACCAATTGACATGTTTCAAAGCACAAATGCAGACTTGGGAACGCTCATCAGTCTATGTCAGGAAATTTGGGGGACCCTGGGAAATTGACTGGAAGAGATCCATATTTGTTCCTATTCCCAAGATGATCTAAAAGAATGTGGAGATTTTTGAAATAAACAATATCACGTGCAAGCAAAATAATGCTGAAGATCATTCAAAAACAGCTAGAATAGTAAATACCGTACTGAATTTAAAAGAGACCATGACACCAGGGATGTTATTGCTACTGTCAAATGAGTTCTCATTTAAAAGCAGAGTATCAGATAAATTTCTATTTCTGCTTTATTGACTATTCAAAGCCAAAGTAGACAACTCATAGTGACCCTATGAATGAAAGATCTGAACTAACAATATTTTAAAAGGTGTATGAAATTTCTGGCAAGCTCTCGTAGCCTAGTGGTAAGAAGGTGTACTACAATACCAGAGGTGCACTGTTCAAATCCACCAGATGCTCTGCTGGAGAAGGAGGAACAATCTCCTCCTGTACCAATCAGATCTGATTTGATGGTACATACACACACAAAAAATAATAAAATAAAAAAAATTTAAAAAGTTGTATGAAATTTCTATTTATTGTTTGTGGTCAAACTGTAGTCCTCCTGGCTATTCAGAGTATTATGTACCTTGAAGAAGAAGAATGTTCTTAGAGGTAAGCTCTTATCAACCCTTTTCAAAGCTGTATTGTTTCTTCAAATGCTTCCTTGCTACACACACACCCAGGTCAACAAGAAGCAGTATCTTAAGCTATGACACAGTAAATATTTGGTGTTAAGATTCAATTTATATTAAAAAATCTAGAAATCTATGCATAAAGATACGTTCTTACTGTGGCGATTTAGAAATCTCTACAGAAATTCATCAGCAAATGAAAAGATATGCAAAAGCAGACTCTAGAATTGATAAGCTTGATGTAACTAAAATGGCCAACACAGATCCCTTTTGTTTTAAAATTTGGCTTCTGCTTTCTCATGTGTGTTATTATATTCTTGATCAAAATAATTTGCTCTGAACATTCTGAGATGGCCCATCGGGATTATTACAAAAGCCAAGAGGAAGAGAGGAAAATATTGCTAAGGTCAAATGCACCAGTCAAAAGAAACTCTTGATAAGTGAGTCTCACAGGACATACTAAATTACAACTAATCAATTACACCCACATAATCTTTCCTTACCTGTGTACAAATCTGGTAGAGGACATAAACTTAGACTCCCTCTTTAAAATTCCATTTTGAACTTTTTATTGTGGCCCTTCCCAATGTATAAATATTTTAATGAGAATAAAATATTTCTTTTATTTTACAGAATCTCAGTTTCATTTTTAACACCTACTGGATATTTTATCATCTTGACCTTAATCAAATCCTGTAACTTCATCCACTGTTTCTTTCTTTTTACAAAATGTGCTATGGTTGCCATTCTCATTTTCCAGGCATCTTTAGCCTGGTATATTATTCCCTTATATTCATTCTCTTTGTGCCTGTCTCTTTGTTTTGCTCTACTCTATCTTTTGTTCTTCCTATTCTCCAGTCTCTTTGACTGACTCTCTCTCTCTGTCTCTCTCTGTCTCTCTCTCTCTCTCTCTCTCTCTCTCATTACTTGTTCCTTAAAGGAATTGCTTCTTATTCTCTTTTCTCTGTATGTATGACTAGACTCACCTTTTCAGCCCTTTTATTTCAACACGAGCAGTATGTAACTTCATTTCTACTATCTACTATTCTCTACCTATTTAGTGAACATTTGTTTGTAACTGGAAATAGGAAGTTTTTCAAGAAGAGGAAAATGTAGGAGTCAATTGTAATAATGTCTGTCACACATTGGGTCCATGGGGGAACTTAGGAGAATTACAGAAAATATTATTAAAGACACAAATGTGGATTAATTCCAGATGTAATTTGTGAGACTCTAGGCATCAAGAGGTGCATTGCAAAGTGAACTGAGGGTAAAGTGGTGGAGAGAGAGAGGGAATTGTGCAACAATGAGTGATTTATTTATTTTTTTTTTTTTTACAAAAAGGAACTGATTGGTATAGGGAAGAAAATTTGTAACAATGAAAGAACGAAAATCTAACTTTTCTACAAACTTTCATTAAAATCACAGTAATAATAATAATAAAAGAAGGGAGAGTCCTTGGCAATAAACATTATGCTGGGAAAGATACAGAAGGGTCAGTGAAAGAGAGGATGACCCTCAATGAAATGAACTGATGTAATAATTGCAAAAGAAGTTTACGGAATGTTGGAGATGATGAGGCAGGTGAGGAACAGGACAGGGTTTTGCCCTATTGTTCATAAGGTTGCTGAGAGGCATAGTCAACTCAACAGAAATTGATTTTTACAACTGCAATAGGTACAAATACGGATGACACATTGGGACACATAATGAGACCGTTAGTAATACTACATCCTCACACAAAAACACATACATGTGTATATAAGTCAGTCCTCACCTAGCCGTTGAGAATAGAGAACACTGAATCTCCAGGGACAATCTTGGACAACTTTACCTGATAAGTTCCTCCAAACATTTTTCCAGAAGACAGAGGTGAAAATGTACGATCTATGGTAGGAATAGCAATTGGGCATTCCCCATAGGATAACTGGATTTGAAATTCTGCTATTTGACTACAATATAACATCCATTTAGATAGGGAAAGAAAGTTCACTATTATCATGTTATTAGAGGGAGCCTCAAAATTCAGCATAACTTTGGACTATACTATTCACTATATATGGGAGCTCTGGTGACACAGTTGTTAGAAACTACACCGCAATCTGAAAAACATATCGTTTAAATCCACCAACTGCTCCATGGAATAAGGATGAGCAATCTTCTACTGTGAGATTAACTTCCTTGGAAAACCCACCAGACGTTCAGCTTGCAACTTGAGGGCACGCCACCACCATCACGTTTCTCTGTATCTAGTCTTTGGGCTAAGTATTTTCTTGTCATTTATCCCATTTCAAGTGACTTGGTTCTCAGATCGATAGTATACTCAAAATGCATATAATCGTCAAATTAGATTTTCTTCTAAAATATTTGTTATTTGGGAAATATTTTCTTGAAAACAGAGGCATAAAGATATCCAAATGATCAAAATATAATGTAACCCCTTTTTTTGTGCCCAAGAGTGAGTCAGCTTTCATATCTTCTGTCTCAGCTGCTTGAATTGGTTTCAATTCATGGGGTCAACTCAGCAAATAACAAGGAAATCAAATTGTTAATTTCATTAGATCATGCAATTAATTAAGTGTTGCTGTGATTAGAATTGCATAATGCCTCATATTTTATCCACAGACAACTTAAGGGCTGCATTTTTATTTTATTTTATTATTTTATTTTATTCTTTACAAAATTAGCCTATTAGTCAAACACACGCAAAAAAATGTTGCACAATTTGCATTGAAAGTAGACTAATTGAAAACACTATACTTCAGAATAGGCAAGATTGAAATTACTTTTTCATATATGTAAGGATGAAATGTCAAACAATACAGTTCATATCTATTACTTCATAATATAATAATGTTATTTTATGATGTACATTAATACAATTTCCTTATATGCAATGCCTCACGCTTTATTAAAATATAAACATTGTTTGAAGAAAATTTCTTGGAAAAATACATTTCATGTTCTAAAACTTACATCGTGCTATTATGTTGGAACTCATCCATAGCTGACCCTCTTTTTCAGAGGCAGTTGATTGCCCGGGGGGAGATTGCCCATTCTCCTGCAGAGCCCCTGGTGGTTTCAAACCACGTTCCTTTGGGATGGCAGCGCACCTCCTTGCCAATAGGCCACCAGAACTCCACATTAATGTCACATTAAACTTGTGCTACTCATAACTATATTCAACCAAAAATTCCCCTCAATGTCATCTTACTAGCAAATTGAGGGGGGAAATAATTCCATGAATAAAAAATAATAAATATGATCTATAACAGTTTTATTGGACATTTTATAAAGCCTCCATACAATTGGGGAGCTCTGGTGATGTCATTCATAAAGAATTACACTGTTAACCCTAAGGTGCCACCTCTTGGAGGGTCAAATATTCCAGCGGGTCTAAAAGATGGGCAGTCTCCTCTCAAGCAATTTACAGCCTCCACAAAGCCATGTAGGGTCAGCTAGAAATTTCTTTTAATTTTGACTTAATGACGACGAGTTGAGTTCCACGCAATCAGGGGAGAAAATGCAATTTGTTTAGGTTTTCTTTGTCTTCAATATTTTAAAACTTAACTATCCACAAAAAAAAAGTTGTTCAAGCTGCCATTTCATCCAACAGAGTT
Organism: Elephantulus edwardii; assembly: GCF_000299155.1. NCBI lineage: Eukaryota > Metazoa > Chordata > Mammalia > Macroscelidea > Macroscelididae > Elephantulus > Elephantulus edwardii. The sequence goes on from NW_006399779.1 coordinate 18,650,542, forward strand.
TTAAAAGAATTGTCTAAATCCTTTGTCAATTGATCTATATTATCATCTTGTTCCAACTCTACTGGTACAAGTTTTGACTAATATTACTGTGTAAAGTTATACAATTTTGTATTATAATAAGTAATATTATGTATTTAAATCAATATATATTTGGCATTTAATTACATAATGTGTACTTCCTGTGTATATATTTTACGTGGGATCATGGAAAAATTTGAGTCAATATTCACAAGAATTTCCCATAATGCATCTTAAATATAGTTCCCTACTTAAAATTGGCAGCTGATTCTTTCAAGCAAAAAAAGGTGGAAATAGAGAAGCCCTCAAGGTTAGTGACTACCAGAAGGTATCTCTGAAAACATCTTAATGCTGTATAAACTTTTCCTAAAAACTAGAAACAAATTAGATATTGTCTGTAATTGTCCCCTAAGGGAATTTTGGTGTATGTTTTTGTTTGTTTGTTTGTTTTACTTTTTGAAATAGAAATATGAATAAGAAAGAAAAGGAAATTAAAAAAAACCAACAAAAGGAAAATTCTGCATCACAGTCTCCACTTTTCCTTCTTAACTATTGGAGCAAATAACCCACAGAAATGTCAATGTCCTAGTCCTCAGAATCTGTGCAGGCAAAAATCGTAGGCAGATAAGAGCAAATTTTCAGGTGAAGTATTTAAAATGATATTAGGATGGATTATTCAAGCAAACCCAATCCTTAAAAGCAGAGAATATTTCTTATTTTATAACAAGTGCTTGTCAGATTTAACTTTTGCTACTTCTGGAAGGCCTAAGTCAATGATTGTGGGTGGTCACAAGAAGCTGATAAAGGGAAAAGAATGAATCTCTGGCATCTCCAAAATAGAATGCAATCCTGTTGACACTTTAATTTTGGCTTACTGAGATTTGTGCCAGACTTCTTAACTGTTTAAAACAGTAAAATAGTATTGTTTAAGCCATCAGATTTGTGATAATTTGTTAGGACAGCAATAGTAAGTCAATATAGCCCTCATGCTTACAAAATTGAAAGAAACACATAACTGAACGTATCTCTCCACTTGTGTCTAAGACTTATAATGGAACTAGTTGGCTTTAGACAAGTATCCTGTTTTTGAACATGCAGCAAGAATGAATTCTTAAAGGAATAGAGTTTAATCTGTTACTGTTTTTCAAAAGAAAATCTGTTATTGTTATCTTATTGAGATGAACTATTTTCTAAAGAAAACCACAGTAAATTTTAAAAGTAAAGGAACACCCTAGAATATGACCTGATTACTTCTCTTTTGAGCAAGCGTTGAGTAGCAAACAAGTATTTTCCAAAGCATTCTAAATGCTTTTATGATCCTTTAATTTTGAAAATCACAAATTGTTAAGAAATTTTAAACATTATTGAAAACATTGGTTTTTTTAAAAAAATTGAGACATGGGTCAGGTATTAAAAATTTACCTAGTAATCCATGAGATGGATTGATTCAGTGACTGGGGTAATCGGGATGGGTGTGGCAGAGGCAGTATGATTGGCACAGGATAGAACAGGGTTTAGGGCTGTTGTACATGGGGTCGCTATGAGTAGCAAACGACTCGACGGCACATAACAACAACAACAACAACAGTTCAATCTTGAATCACAGATTATCTAAATAAAGATGAGTAAAACTCATCTGATGGGTCTGGTAAGAATGTTTCTAGGATTTAGAGACAATGGATATCCCCCAAAAAATAAAGGAGCAAATAATTGTACTTAGGAAACATATAGAACTATTTGAATACATCATTCCCCATGTAAACATTTACTTGTTCTACCTGCATTTATTATTTTGTAATCAAGTTGTAAGTTATTTTCTGTTTATTGAAACCTCTACTAGAGGGGAAACAAATCATTCATAGAATGAAGAACTTTATTTCTGATTTGCTTAATTTAATAAGGACTCATAATGTTGTTCACTAACTTCTTAATATAACAAAATGATCTGTTTTGTTTAGAAATCAACTATTTACTTGAAACATCAAATACAAAGCTACTGTGATTATATTGCACTGTTAAGAAGTATTCCTGAGTCATCTCCAGAAATGGGCACTTTCAGGCAATTAACTGCCTCTTAAAACCTTCCTGAAGGTCAGCTAGGGGTCGGTTTGACTCAAATATATAAAACAGCAACAACAGTGAGTCATGACTATCTTTGACTTGGCGACCCTATGAAGAACAGAGTCAAACCTTTCTCGTGGGTCATCTTGACAATCTTGGCTGTACTCTGGATATTAGCTGTAGTCACTATGTCAATACATCTCATTGAAGACCTTCCTCTCTTTAAATGTCCCTCTGTTATATCACGCATGTTGTCTTTCCCAAGAATGGTCCCTTATTATAATGCCTTTGGCCCCATAGAAGAAAACCAACATGTAGTTGTTGTTGTTATGTGCCGTCGAGTCATTTGTGACTCCTAGCGACCCTTTGTACAACAGCCCTAAATCCTGCTCTATCCTGTGCCAATAGCACTGCCTCTGACACACCCATCCTGATTACCCAAGTCACTGAATCAGTCCATCCCTTAGAGGGTCTTCCCCCTTGCGCCGTCCCTCCACCCTCCCAAGCATGATGTCCCTCTCCAAGGACCTGTTCCTCCTTGCAACATGCCCAAAATATGTCAGACAAAGCCCCAGAATCCTTGCCTCCTAGGAGTAGGCTGATTTAACCCTCTCCAGGATGAATCGGTTTGTTTCCTTGGCAGTCCATAGTACATTCAATACTCTTCTCCAGCACCACAACTCAAAGGCATCAATTCTCCTTCTGTCCTCCCTAGTCATTGTCCAACTCTCTGAAGTATAACAAGTGATTTCAAAGACCATGGCCTGTATCAGGCACACCTTAGTCTCCAGAGAGAGACTGTTGCCATTGAGTACTTTAGAGAGGTCCCTAACAGCAGACTTTCCAATCGCAATACATTTTTTGATTTCCTGGCTGCTGGTGCCAAGATTGTTGACCGTGGAGCCGAGCGACCTGAACAATCTCAATCTCTTCACCTTCCATCCTAATGTTACCAATTGGTCCAGTGGTGAGAATCTTTGTCTTCCTGACATTGAACCTCAGTCCATATTGAAGGCTACAGTCCTTGACCCTCTTCAAGTGCATGAGGTCCTCCCCAGTTTCGGCAAGCAGGGTTGTGTCATCTGCATAACACAGTTTGTTAATAGATCTTCCACCAATCCTGATACCACAATTCTCCTCATGGAGCCCGGCCTCCCGGATAATCTGCTCTGCATACAGGTTGAAAAGCGCTATGGAGACAGGACACATCCCTGGCGTACACCCTTCCCAACATACATTAGCAAAACATCAACTTCATACCTCACTGATATGCAGGCAGAATGTGTGGAACATAGTAATAATATGCTTGCTTCATTTACTAACACAGCTAAAACATTCTTATTTTTAAAAAATTTTCCAAACAGCAGTAAACAGTACCATGCCAATTGAATGTCTACAAAGTCATGTGGAATCTTTTCTAAGATTGCAGATTCCTGGGTCTGAATTCCGAATTAAAATATGATGTTTGGACCACAAATGGTTAAGAGATCACATCTTTAAGTCAATGAGAGAAAGACACAAAAAACCCCAAATCAACCAAGTTAATGAAAAGACAATCCCCATTTCCACTAAAACACCAAGACAGCAGGCCCCATTAGAAAAAGGATAAAATGAAACTAAACAGCAAATTTTAACGAATGCCAGTTGATTAGAGAAAGTACAGGTTAGAATGTAAAGACAAAGTCAAAGAAATCCTATTCATATAAGTGTGCACTCTCTGTGATCTGTTGGGCTGGGCCCTGGGGATTAAAGCACCATTCAGCACCTTAAAAAGTCATAACAATTTCCCTCAGAGTAAGTGATACAGGGAGCACTGGTGGACTAGTAGCAAGAAGCTGCACTGCAATCCCAAGTGTATGATTTGAATCCACCAGATGCTCTGTTGAAGAAGGAGGGGCAATCTCCTCTTATACCAGTCAGAGCTGATTTGATGGTAAACACACAAATAATAAAATTTAAAAATTTAAAAAAAAATGAAAAAGAAGTGCTATACCAATTGCTTTAGTATGATGAGTCTTGAATTCCATTAAATAAATCTCAGCTATGACGACTTTTTAGCCATGAGCATGACTGAAAGGGGAAAGAATCCCAATTGAAGATGTTAGGTCACATGGCTGGGGACTAACAGACTCCAGAAGACATACAACAGAGAGGCTAGTACTCAAAAGGCAAGATGGCTATTTTTCAAATAAAAGAAAGAAGTACCAAAAACCTTACTTTATTTTTTAATTTCTTTTTAAATTTTGCTTTGAGTTGTATTCTGCTTTAGCACAAGTGTATGGATTTCTAAAAATGATAGGCTGGAATATAATAACTAAATGGAATATTTTATTGTTATTAGGCAACATTGAGTTAATTATGTTTCATATCAAACCTAGGAACAAAGTCAAAAACCTTGTCCTATCCTCATAATCTCTGTTGTTGTTAGATGCTGTTGAGTCACCAGCAACTCATAGTGATCCTTTGTATAGCAACTCTGAGCAAGTCTTACTGATTCTGACACACCCACCCGCATTGCCCCAGCTGCTGTATTAATCCAACTCGTCAGAGGTCTTCCTCTCCTGTGCTGTCCCTCTAACCTTCAGGATCTCTACTATGCTTAAGTCTACTGTTGCATAACTTTGTCAATCCATCTTATTCAAGGTCTCTTTTCCTGAATGTATGGATCATGGGAGGATAAAAAACCAACGAAATAAACTAACAATAAAACTGCTCATTGCCATGGAATTGTAACTGGCTAATAGCTGACCCTCCAGTGGTTTTTCAGAGCCTTTAAATCACATGGACATTGATTTCCTGTCTTTCTCCAAGGAGCAACTAGTGAATTAAAACTTTTCACCTTTGAGTTAGAAGCTGAAATGAACCATGAATGACCTAAAACCTCTACTGTTTGTTGGTTTGTCCCCACCTCCCCAAATCACATGAGTTTCAGGGATAAAGATTCATGTAAAAACAGTCGCTCATCCTATCTTAGTTTGACTACTTTCTAAAAGTGAGATGAATGACCATTCCAAATCATTTTAATCATAATTTTTCTTATTGCATAAACTAAAAACAAACCAAAAAAAGATTATGTAGGCCCTTAACATACGAAGCATTGATCAAACAGAATTGTCTTAAACATTTTGTGCAAACACAAAGTTGTATAAAAAGCTTAAGGCTAGCAGAGGCAGTCAAACTGTGTTTTTCCTCTTCAATTTCTTTCCCAAGGTTTATTAATACTAGAATAATTTTAAATACACGGGAATATGTATAATGCATTAAATTAGAGCGTGGTTTCCCTTTAGCGGTGCTGATCTCATTTGAGTGTATAGTCAGTCCTCATTATATGCAGCATCTGCTTTATTGAGTAAATCAATTAGGACCATAGAGCACGAGCTAGCAAAAGAGCACACATCCCAACGCTGAGAGACATGGGTCTGAATTCTGCTTGTTTATTCTAAAGCATATGCCTGAAAGAATACAGAGACGAAAGCAAAGGGACTTGCATTCTTTAGCCTAATGTCTGCCATGAGTCTTGTCTTGGCTTGCTAATGTTGTTATATAACAAATACCCCAAGAGGGTCACTTCAAAGGACCGAATTTTTTTTTCCCAATTCTGAAAACAAAATATTCAAATGAGAGTCTTGCCTGTATCCATTCTTTATTGTCAGTAGTTCTGGCTATTCTAGGGTTCCTTGTTCTTGACTTACAGAGTTTGTCATGGTATTTGTCATCTCCACGTGTATGTCCACTGTCATCTTTTTTGTCTGTGGTAGCAATCTTATAATTTAAGAGTGACTAAGTTTACAAGTCATTCTACACTGGTATCATCATATTGATATAACAAAAATAAAACCTATTTCTCAATAGAATCATGTTTTAGAATCAAATACAAAGGTTAGGAGTTGGAATTTCTTTAGGGGAAACAATTCAAACCAAGCGTTCTGTTCTTTGCTCTCCAAACATGTGTAATCTTCGTACATGTTAAAGACAACTTCTGTCAGAGTCTTCTCAGGAAACCATTTTCATACGGGGGAATATGAAACCAACAAAAAAAGGAAAACAATAATATATCAATGGATTCAATTTAGTACCCTAAAATATTCTCTTTTCCCTTCAGTATGAAGCAGACTGCAGGCTTACTTAATTTTTACCAAAGTCTAGAAAGATGTCATTTCTCGTTTTACTTTTTTTTTTCTTTTACAGAGGTTTTGGATTTCCATTCATTCATTCATTGCCGCAATTTTCTCCCTGCCCACCCCTCCCCACCATTTTACTTTTTAATTCCACTTCTTACTCTGAAATTTTCAGTCCTTATAATTTAACAAATGTCAAATGATGTCTTCCCTATTATTCTCTGACTCCCTCTCTTTACACATTTCATCATGTTTTGTTTTGTCTTCTCGAGCTGCCCTTTCATCTCTTCAGTTCAAGTTTTTGCTTTGGCATATGTTTTCTTTGTTTCAGATTCTCAATACTCTAATAAAAATCGTTATGGAGTCTTCTCAAATCCATTTTTATTTTCTTTATCCTTTGCTGTCTGATGATCTGTTACTGTCATTCTGGTTGAAATCCTTGATGCCATCCCCCAGCTCCTCGGGTCTTCGATACCTGATGTGCAGTGCCTCAAACTTATTCCTTAGATGATTTTTAAATTGAGATGAGATAGACTCAAGATTATATTTCAATTCTTATGGACCTTTTCAAAGTTTTCCTCATCTTCAGTTTGAACTTACATATGAATACTTGAAGGTCAGTTTCAGTCAGTGGCTGGCCTGGTTTTGACTACTGATATTGGGCTTTTACAGTGATTTTACACAGAAGCAAATAATTCGTGAAGTTAATACTCCGTGAAGAGGACTGAGGCATCAGGATTTGAGGCGTATTCTTCAGCAGCCTGCATTATGGAGAAAAAGCTATTCCTTGGAAGGGAACATCATCGTTGGAAAGGTGAAGTGTCAGTGAAAGGAACGCCCTCAACAAGATGGACAAGCACAATGACTGTAACAAAGGGCTCAGGTGTATCCGAGCTGATGAGGATGGCATAGAATAGAACAAGGTTCAGACCTGAATTTCACAGGACGCCTATGAGTCATATGTGATTCAACAACAACGATCTGGAATCTCTTTCCTTCCACCCTCAATAAAATATTTGGAAAACTTCATGGGTCCCTAGACACACAAATTTTATTTTAAGTAATTTCTAAATAAATTGTCAATTTCTAAAATACTCTCCTGGTCAAGTGAAAATGATGATATTTTAAAAATGCATTACTATTTCAAATTCTGCTTGAAATGATCTATTTATTAAAACATATATAAAATATTTTTAAGCTGTGCTGCAATTTTGAAGGCATGCCGTTACAGGCCACCAGTTGGTCAGTGGGAGAAAGATGGGCAGTCTCCTTCCATGTGATTAACTGTCTCTGAAAAGCCACTGGAGGGTCAGTTATGGGTCAGTTCCAATTTTACAGTTCACAACAATAACAACAATAAATTATATTTACTCAGGGAAGATTCATTTGCTTTCTCTTTTTATTTCTGTTTCAGTCTCTTGTTCCCTCTCTCTCCACCCCCACCTCCCTATTCTCTTTATGTGTCCCTTCTCCCTCCTTTTCTCTCTCTCTCCCCCTTCCTCCATCCCTCATTTATCTATCCACTTACCCACTTATTACCCAGGACTTCATGTCAACATCAAGAAAACAAAGATTCTCATCACTGGTCCAATTAGCAGTCTCATGATAGATGGTTAAAAGATTGAAGTTGTTAACAATTTCAGCTTGCTTGGGTCCACAATCAACACTCTTGGCACCAGGTCAGAACATCAAAATGTTAGTTGCTTTAGGAAAGTCTGCTGTCAGAGACTTCTCCAAAGTGCTGAAGTGCAACCGTATCAGTCTAGATATTAAGATGCACCGGATAGAAACCACAGTCTTCACAATTTCTAGCTATGCATCTCAGAGCTGAACAATGACTAAGGATTACAGAAGAAGAATTGATCTCTTTTAGTTACAGTGCTGAGAAGAGTACTGAACATAGCATAGACTGCCAAGAGAATAAACAGTTCTGTACTGGAGAGGGTGAAATCAGATTTGTTCTTTCAAGGATTGTGAAGCTTCATCTCACAGACTTTGGGCATGTTGCCAGAATGGACCAGTCCTTGGAGAAGTACATGCAGCTTGGAAGGGTAGAGGGTCAGTGCAATAGAGGAAAACCCTAGACGAGATGGACTAATGCAGTGACTGGCAATAGAGGTCATGAGGTCAGCTGAGGATGGGATAAGGCTTAGAGCCATTGCTCAAACAAGTCACAGTTGTTCATAGTCAACTAGACAGCACATAACAACATCATCTATCAATTGATCTACCACTACACTGATAAAATATCCAAAATAAATTTATCTCAAATCTACAATACTTTCACACCCTCCTATGTATGGCTAATGATTAGATAAAATTGGAGGTGATAATGATATTTTTAAAGCTTTTAAGGAACCCTTTCTAAGTTCAATGTTTTGTTTTATTCCCCTGCTGCTGAGACATGGGCTTAGTGGCGAGAACTTTAGTGGCTAAATAGAAAGTATAAAATAATTTTGAGAATGGATTTGATTACCAAAACACACTGAGAAGATTGGAGACTAGGGTGTATTAATGATGGAATAGACAAACTTTATAGTTCCCTTACATTCTTCACCTTGATTTTTCTTTTACAGATAAAAAAAATATGTAAAACTTTATCTTATTTAAGCTAGAGATATTGTTGTGTTCCATAGAGTTGGAACCTATCCAAAGCTGACTCTCTGGCAGGTTTTCAATTGCGTGAAAGGAAATTGCCCATCCTTCTTCTAGGGAGCACTTGTTGGCCTCAAACAGCGTGCCTTTGGGATTGCAGAGCAGCTTCTTGCCAACAGACCACTAAGAAGTCATACCACATATTACAGATACTATGTGTAGGTCAAATAAAGAGAAATGTAGAATTGTTAATTACTACTTTGTAGTTGTATATTCTTCTTTGCTATCAAAAGATGTGTGATGATTTTTAAAAAATGACCCCCAGAGTATTAAGTGTTCATAATAGAGGAAAAATAATTATTAGTCAATTGGAAAAAGCTTAAGAGCTACCAGGGCTGAGATAAGCATGCGAACAGAAGAAAGGTAGAAATATATACCCAAGTCGAGATTGAGTCTACTATTTTATAATGGACAGGAGACATCAAAGATTAAAATTTTACTGGTTCATTAGGCACTCTATCTCTTTATAGGCATGAACTGTCCTAACTAGAAAAGATTACAGCATTGCTTATTTTATGTAATATTTATGTAATTTAATAGCATAATTCGTAATTCTGCATCTTGTGGTTGTGTTGTTGGGGACCATCAAGTCAGAACCAACACAGAGCTGACCCTCGACAGGTTTCCAGAGGCAGTTAATTGCACAATTGTCCATCCTTCTACAGAGCAGCTGGTGGCCTTGAACTGCGTGCCTTCGGGATCACAGTACAGCTACTTACAGTAAATAGAAGCTATTTATTCTCATTAAAAGTAGTACATTCCTTCCTATTGGTTAACCACAATCTGTATCTCAATTTATTGGTTTTTGAAGTGAAAAATGGGAACAAATAACTTCTGATGTCTCTTACAAGTGCAACATTCTTTGAAACAGTGGAGACAAGTGGCCCAACCCAATGTTAGCTACACTACTAAACAAGTTCATCTATATACTGCCTACTTATATCAACGAATTCTTTTTGTCAACTAATTGATTTTCTGAGTTCCTTATTTAAAAATAACTTAAGAGACAGCAGGTGTTGTGAGCAACTCAACAGCAACTGACAACTTGCACGAATAGGAAAAAGCTTATGTGACACTGTCGTGGAAATCAGTTAGGTTTACTCTCACTTTATTTGCTCTGGTAATTTTGCTTACTGGAATTTATAAAAGGGATATAATTAGAATGTGAAGTAAGGCATTTCAGTGTATGGAGGCATCTTCAGAGGAAAGACTTGAATGAGAAGGCTTAGCTGATTAAAGCCAACTAAGGAGATTGATTGATGATGAAGAATTTAAGAGGGAAAAAAAAGGCAAGCCTACAAAGTGTGATAATTCTGAGTAAGAATCAAAGAGGTGAAAGAGTTTCTTGGACTCTAATCTCCCTCAAAATTGAGAATATCTCCAAGATGTTCATTAGTATATGTTTAGCTAGTCACCTCAGGTCAAGCAAATGGTAAATACTGGAGAAATATTAGACAAATACTCAGTAAGGTGTGAATTTTTATCTAACAAGGGTCAATGTCAGGACCAAGATCTTTTCATTCTAAGTCATGTACTTACTCTCCTCTTCTTTTTAATTACCTGCACATTGTCTTATCTCCCAAGTTGATCATAATAAATAGCTATTGAACGAATGAGCAAGTATGCAAAATAAATGGTGTACCACTCAGGGTTTTTTTCGAAAATCTGATTATAGAATACAAACAGAACAAGAAGGACAGGCAGACAAAAGTATAATGAAAAACTCTCTCTTCTTTTCTTGCTTCCACCCACCCAACACCTACACACAGTACAGCTCAGGCAAAATAAATAAATAAGCAAGTCTAAAATGTTTTTATAGTATGCCGTGTAGGAACAAGAATAAGAATGTGGCCTTGGCATTTTTTATATTAACATGTGTACTTTCAAAGGACAGAAGAAAGGTCAGAAAGCAAACAATGCAAGAAGAAGTTGGGGGGGAGAAAGTAATTGCTGGGAAAACAAGATTCTCTCTGGCAGTTGTGACTAATATTGAACAAATGTTGAGCAGATGTTATCAAAGGGATTTGTTTGAACCACAATTTGAAGACAAAGACCAAACCAACTCTGTGGGTTAATACATTAAACATGCAAAATAAGCAGTGAAAGTAACTGATACCTCTTTGCAGGTGGCCTAGAACTTGCCAGCAGGTGCTGTCTGAGTCAAACATGCTATGAAAACCACCAAGACAGCCACATGAAGTTTATGAAGTTGAATCTTTCTCTTTCCTGTTTAGGTAGAAACCACTGGCTAGGATACTAAGTTTTCTTACTGAAACATATTGATGTGGGAGTTCTAAGCAGAATGATCTTGCTCAGGAGGGAAAAAAAGTGGACAAGGACAGACTTTTTGAAGGAAAGAAAACCAATTCAGAACAAAGATGAGACCGTTTCAACCTCAAGCACTGAGATTCTAGAAAAGTGTGGATTTTCTCCCAGAAACAGCCTGCCCCTCTCACTGTTTGTGGCATGTACAGTCTCCAGCAGGTTCACAGTCAGCTGCAGAGGTTTATCAAGTCTTTGAAGCTTTACTCTAAAAGTCTTTTTAATAAAATGGCCAGGGAAGGATGAAGGAAACCATGGAGAATTCTAAACTCATTTTCTCTAATAAACTCCATCTGCCCTTGTTTGTTTATAGATTTACAATGAATTTAAATAATACAGCTTTTTAAATTGTCAAGATAATGCATGTTGTTATGTTATGTTGTTGTTATGTGCCATCGACTCACTGGCGACTCATAACAACCCTATATACAACAGCCCTAAACC
>NW_006399779.1:18667031-18692635 GCF_000299155.1 Elephantulus edwardii
CTTTTTATCATTTTTGTAGGTATAGGAGATGATTAAAAATACCATGGCTTAGGTTAGGCACAATTTAATCTGCAAAGTGGAACCTTTAAATTTTTGCAGTGTAATACAGTCCACTATTTCTTGATTATTTCTTTCTTTAAGAAACTAATTTTTTTATCTTCTATGAAACAAATTCATAGTTGATACTCCATTGGATTTCCTTCATGATGGAAGGGGGTTGCCCATTTTTCTTCTTTGGGACAACTGATGAATTTTAATTGTCAGAGATGTGAGGCCTTTGAGTTAGCAGCCTAACTCCCTATAGATTATGACATCAAATCTGCAAGTAAATAAGATTCTTAGTAGCATCAATATTTTATGCTTATCGTAATGTTTTTTATTGGTCCAATTTTGAGATGTTTTATTTTCTTTATGTTTATAGAAAATCAAATTGGAGGGTATAGATTACAGAAAAGGTAATGTAACAAATGTTTTTACTTTAAGTCGTTAACATCCTTATTGCCTAGAAAAAGAAATCAGGCAAAGTATTATGATACTTCAATATTAGTAAAAAAAGAACCAACCCTCAAATACAGCCTTATATCAAAGCAAAAATGTTTAGTGGCCTTATCGTATTTTTTTAGTTTAAGAACATATCATACATTTTTTTTAATTGCATATAACTTAATGAGTTGCATTCCACTGCTTGGCTATATGCTTATGTAGTGAACCTGTCACCTAAGGTAGGTCTAATGGGGTAACTCATGAGGAGCTTCCTTGAGAATGCAAAGATAACACCTCTCTGATGATTTAAATCCACTAGTAGTTCCAAGGAATGGAGATTACCTACTCTTATGAGATTTACAGCCTCCCAAAACCTGCTAGAGGGTCATCTATGAGTCATATCAGACACATAAACAATGCGTTTGAGTCTTTGCGTTTTTATTATCTAAAATGTCAAGATGATGGATTGACACAGAGTTTTCCACAATGACCTCAAATCAGAACAGGACCAAGAAGTGCTTCCTTCTACTGGCCAAAGGGGTAGATACTAAGTGCGTGACACCTTAAAACACAAACATGTGTCTAATATAGAATATTTTTATTTCCTTTGCTCTCACAGAACTATGCTGAAACATATATACTTCACAGTATTTTCTTTCTTATTCTTTAGATAGTTGAGTAGTATGGCTGAGTCAAAAAAGCATGTGCATTTTGAGAAGTTTACCTTTTATTAATATTGATATGACCCATTTAGTTCATTTTCTCTCAACATTATATCAGGTACTAATATAGCTTTATTGTCTTATAAATCCTAAGAAATATAATTGTAAGCAAATAACTCCTTTAAATTCATGAAAATACAACCATGATGAAGATCGCACATTCATGAAAATGTTTTTAATGTTTTTTAAAGATGTGGTAAAAATAATTTTAAAACAGTATCACTTTTTGTCCTAAGGTGTATAAACTAGTACCAGAGGAGTGGCAGCCAATTAATTACTTTTGCTAATAGTTGGGATGTTACTACAGGCAGAAAGAAAATGTGTAGACTATATAAAAAGCCTATTAGTAGAAAATTCTAATCTTTATACTCACAAGAAGTTTGAAGAGTTGATAACAGTTTTTTCTAACACTTATTTTCTTCTTGTTTTTGCCTGATTCTTACTGGCAAATGCAATTAAAGAAAGTGTATTAGAAGGAGAATAGCTAGATTAAATTAAAGAAGCATTATAAAAAGAATTTTCTCATGGAAATGAAATTATGCAATAGTTTACAACTAGATCTACAATTTTGATAAATATATATATTAGATCTAGGTAGTGCACAAGGTTAACATGTTTGGCTGCTAATTGAAAAGCCAGAGGTTCAAGTCCACTTCTAGGGACTAGAAGGACAAAAGGAAAAACTAATAATGAACTATAAAAATGGAAGGATATAATAATCACCTTATTTGGCAGATGAATACCCTAAGCACAGAATAATTCCCAGTTGGCATTCAAAGACAATTCTTAAAAAAATAATTGTGAAGCCAAAGGTACAGCTATTGCTATGTCTATTCCTTTAGAAACAACTCATAATGGACCCTCCAGTAGTTTTTAGAGTCTGTAAGTGACCATAGTCTTTGCAATCATGTGCTATGCATCAGAAAGCTGGACAATGACTGGGGATGACAGGAGAACTGATGCTTTGAGCCGTGGTGCTGGAGAAGACTATTGAATATACTATGGAATGTTAGGGGAATAAACCGGTTCAACCTAGAGATGGTGAAACCAGGTTGTTCCTTGGAGGCAAGGATTTTGAAACTTCGTCTGATATAGTCTGGACATGTTGTAAGGCGAGATCAGTCCATGGAGAGAGACATCATGCTTGAGAAGGTGGTGGAACAGTGCTAAAAAGGAAAACCCTAGATGACATGGATAGATTCAGTGACTGGGGTAATGGGAGTAGGTGTGTCAGAGACAATAAGGATTGGTAGAGGATAGATCAGGGTGTATGGCTATTGTACATAGGGTCAGCATGAATCGCAGGTAACTTGACAGTACATAAAAATAAACAACCAAAGTTGAAAGAGAGGAGACTGCCTTTATTTCTCCATGTAGTAGATGGAGGATTCAAACTATATGCCTTTGGGTTGGTATCATAACTCTTTATTCCTAAACCACCAGAGTTTCTTACAAGGATAGTTGTTGATTTGAACTATAGAGTCTGAACTGACTCATAGTTGACCCTCCAGCAAGTTTTCAGAGGCAGTAAATATCATGGGAGGAGATTGCCCATCCTTCTCCAACAGAGCAGCTGGTGGCTTCGCACCACATGCCTTTGGGATTGCAGCACAGCTTCTTGCCATTAGGCCACCAGAGCTCCCTACAAGGATGGTAGAAATAGAATAAACCTATGACATAAAAACACTTGCTTTGCCACAACTTGTCTACACAGAGAAATCTGGAATTCAGCTATGATAACATAAAATACCACTAGCAATCTAATATTGCTAGTTTAGCAACATTGAGCTCTGGTGGCGTAGTGGTAAAACAATGAGCTGCAATCTCAAAGGTCCATGGTTTGAATTCACCAACTACTATGTGGGAGAAAGATGGACAGTTTCCTCCCGTGTGAGTTACCTCCTCTGAAAACCCACTGAAGGGTTAGCTTTGAGTCAGTTCCAACTTCACAGCAAACAACAATAAAGTTGAGACCACATGGCTTTGCGCTTTTTGTAGGATGAATGACGACAAAATAAAAAGATGATGATAAAGATAATTGAAAGTCTGTGCAAACTATAAATTCAGTTTTACTTTCTTTTTCTTCTTAATCTTTGAAAGGTAAAGAGTAAAGAGACAAGAAGAAAATGCTTGAGAGTGAGTGATTCGTATGTCACTTGGGTGATACAGACATACTGTAATATTTGAAAAAATCTTTAACCTTGTTAAACTTCCATATCTTTATTTAAAATCCAAACCAACACCAAGCCCACATCCTTTTAGTCCTTTAACACTAAGAGTGAACCTGTGTCAGGTTGCCCAGGCTGTGAACATTAACAGGAGGAGTGGCTGGTGAATTCATACTCCTGACCTTTCAATTGCCAGTACAATCCACAGTATACCACACCACTCCAGAAGGGTATTAAACCCACCATCTGCAGGTGTGAAAGCTCTTTGAGACCCTGCCACAGATCTGCACTTAATGAATGGTAGTTATAGGTAAGGTTAATACTATTGTCATTGAAATTGGAACAAAATCTCATTTTAAACCCTCTTGCCATGAAGAACCTGTTAAGGATGATTTTAATTGTCACATTTTCTCTCTTCTCCTGCCCTCTAGCTGAGTGCTAATTACCCACTTGCCTATAACAAGTCTAGCCCTCAGACTTAAATTTTTCTCTCTACTGCTCAAGGTGTAAGCACTGACAAATTCCTGACCTCCCCTGGCCATCATAATTCCCTGATGCCATTTTCAGCTTTTCTGAAATTAACATAGATCAACTTTATAAAACACTCAAGTGCCAGTTTCTAAGAGACCTTGCCCTGATTACCACAAAATGCCAACTCCCAATGACAGCATGCATCTTATTCTGAATGCCACAGCTAGTCACTTGTTAGAAATTTATTTTTAAAGTAAGTAGGAGATTGTGACATATATTTGAAAACCATCAATGCCATGAATGTGTCTTTTGAAAATTTACTCATTTATTATAATAAATCCATTAATTTCATCAGAAGATGAAAAACGTGGGATGATTTAACATATTTACACGTTCATATCTTCATGAGATTTAAAATATTGGGGGAAATTGACAATAAAAATTAATTCAAGAGTTGTACTCTATGGAAGATATGTAATAATGAAAAACAAAAAAAACAGAAAAAGATAAAAAAGTTATTAAATCTTTAAGTTTCTTAAAGTGCATGTTAATTATGGTTTAAAAATAAATTTGTATCTCTTGAAGGGTTTAGATCCAGTCAAGACATTGACTGTCTAGGAAAATGAGTAACGTAAGAATTTGTCTCTAGTACTGAGAAATGATGTATCCAATCAGATTTGTTTTCAAAGGAATAGAAACCAGCCATTTAAGCATGGGAGGCACAGGATGGCACTACATCTTCTTCCCATTGCTCTTTCCTTTATAAGAAGACTTATTGCTGCAAACACAGAATGAGAACAGCAAAGAAAGAAACAAGAGAATTTTCGGCTCCACAGCTTTGACCAGCCATACTTTTACTTACAGAACAGAACACGGGCAGACAAGAATCATAACAAAGAGAAGGCAAAATAAAAGGAAACCTTTTTACAACAAAACTACACCGAAAAGATAGAGAAGCGGATGTTCTAACTAGCAATTGACTTGACTCTGTACAATACACTATTTAAAACCAGATTTGCCAGTCATATCAGATAACAAAAAGAAAAAAATTAAGTACAATATTTTTTTAAATGCCTGCATCTCATCCCAGTGGAGAGGCAGATTCCTGCCTGTAGGAGGTGAAATAATAACTTTAAATGATAACGGGGAACTGATCAGAGGCTGAGAGGAAACACAGAGAGCATCCCGGCTTCAGTTTATGTGTATTCTTCTAAAAGAAATATCTGGATTTGGCAACCTTCTATCAAGAACAAGAGATTATTGACTAGTTTAGCATTCTCTCCGACAGAGATCTATTAACGAGTCACTAAAAATTATCCTGAAAAATTTGTAAACCTCACAAAAGGATAAAGTGAAAAACAGGGGGAGAAAAAGAATATTCAATCTTGATCTCTGTTCTAAAGAATTATTTAGGATTGACTATGTCAACAGAAACCACACAGGAACTGTTCGTAATCTCTATATTTCAGAAGATGTCAGGAGATCCAAAGTAAGACAAACTTTACAAATAGCTATAGCTCAGGTACAAGAGATGTAGACTCTCCCAAGCAAGGAAACCATATCTGAAAAAAATAGACACAATTGAAATTGCCACCTAGATAAGTTTGTAATAGTTCACTGCCAGTCTTCATGACACATCTTTTGTGCTTGCTTCTTTGTTTTCTTGATGAAACAGATGGGTTGAATGACGTCATAGGAATCACTAGCCCTGTATTCTTCAATCCCTTAGTGATAGCAGCATCCTATGCCATTCTCAAAGAAAGGCAGTACTGTTTTTAGTTTATATTTGTTGAAGGTAAGGATAGCTGTCATGGGTTCATTTAACTTTTCCTATCATAATAGCCCTTATTCCATGTAGCCCAGGCAACTCTAGTGGCCTAGTGGGTAGAGACTTGTGTTGTTTACTCAAAGGTGGAACCTCTCTACTGGTTCAAATCTACCAGTATCTTTGTAAGAGAAAGATGAACAACTTCCTCCTGTGATATTTACAGTCTGAAAACCAACAAGAGGGTCAACTCTAAGCTGTTTGTGACACAACAGCAATGAGTTTTTTAGTTTCCACACATCAGGAAGACAATATGTGTGTTTTTAAGGGTATTGAATACATCTTTACAATTATGCATTCTGGAACTGGGGAAATCAGTACAAAATGAGTCCAGTGAACCCACTGGATCCAATGTGAGATGGTCTGAGGTAAAACAATTATAATAACCTGACTTGTATTATATAGTTTGGATCTCAATGTCAAAACAACCAAAATTCTTCCACTGCACCGACAGGCAACATTATTACAGATGGAAAAAAGATTGAAGTTCTCAAAAACTTCATCTTACTTGGACCTACAACCAAGACTCTTGGTAGGAAATAGGAGAAATGTTGCACTAGGAAAGCCTGAAGTTAGGGACTCTTCTTATATTAGATAACAAAATGGGGAATACTTACATAATATTGAGACTTCTGGCCTAATCAATTCGATATTTACCATTAATCATCATAGACATTAAGTAGACAATTGTGACTATTAATGTTGTGGTTCTTATGTGCTACTGAGTCACCTGTGACTTATAGTGACCTTATGTACAACAGCCCTAAACCCTACTCTATCCTCTTCCAATATTTTTGTCTCTGACACACCTACCCTCATTACCCCAGTCACTGAATCAATCCACCTCATCAAGGATCCTCCTCTCTTGTGCTGTTCCTCCATGCTCCCAAGCATGATGTCCCTCTCCAAGGACTGGTCTCACCTTGAAACATGTCCAAAATATGTTAGGTGAAGCTTCAGAATTCTTACCTCCATAGAGCAGCTTAGTTTCACCCTCTCTAGGATGAACTTGTTTGTTCTTTAAGCAGTCCATGATATATTCAATACTCTTCTCCAGCACCACAGCTCAAAGGCATAAATTCTTTTTCTATCACCTCTAGTCATTATCCAGCTTTCCAATGCATAGCAAGTAATTGCAAAGATCATGGCTGGATCAGGCACACCTTAGTCTCGAGACTGACGTCATTACTCTTAGGTACTTTGGAGAGGACTCGGACAGCAGACTTTCCTTGTGCAGTTTATGGTGATGAAGGAAGAAGTTATAAAAACTCTGAAAGAATTGGCAAAAAAAATCAAAGCACCAGGAATTGATAGCATACTGATTGACATATTTCAACAAACCTATGCTGCCCTAGATGTTCTCACAACCACCTGGCTAACTGACTGGAAGAAATCTGTATTTGTTCCCATTCCAAAGAAAAGGGACCTGACAGAGTGAAGAAATTATCTAACAATATCATTGATATCACATGCAAGCAAGATTCTGCGGAAGATTATCCAAAAACAACTGGAGCAACACGTCAACAGAGAACTGCCAGATGTACAGGCTGAGTTTAAAAGAGGACGTGGTATTAGGGATATTATAGCTAATGTCAGATGGATCTTGGCTGAAAGCAGAGAGTACCAGAGGAATGTCTATCTGTATTTCATTGGCCAAACAAAGGCATTTGACTGTGTGGATCACAACAAATGTCACTGACTCTAAGAAGAACGCGAATCCCAGAGTACTTGACTGTTTATGTGACTTGGACCAAGAAGCACTCATCAGAACAGAGCAAGGAAACACTGCATGGTTCAAAATTGGGAAGGGTGTATGCCAAGAATGTGTCCTATCTCCATACCTTTTTAAAAATTGATGTTATAGTTGTTATTGTTAATAATTTTTACCAGTTTTAACAGAAAATGGCTTCTCATGTAATGAGAGGTGGAATCCATTATTTTTTTAAATTTATATTTTAAAATGTGATTCTTCATTATTTCCTAGGAAATAGATTAAAAATATCTTTGTGTTGTTATGTGCCATCAAATCAGAACTGACCCACAGGTGACACTGCAGTGGGTTTTCAGAGGCAGTCAATTGCAAAGGAAGGGATTGCCTATCCTTATTCCACAGAGTAGCTGGAAGATTTGAACCATAGGTCTTTGAGATTGCAGTGCATCTTCGTACCACTGAGGCACTAGAACTCCTTAAAGTAGGAATTGTTGTTATTAGGCTCTGCTGAGTCCAGTAGCCCTCACTGGTACTCTATGAAGAACATAAATGAACCCTGTTCCATTCTGAGCCATCCTCACTATTTCTGACACACTTGAGCCCATTAGTGCAGTCACCATGTCAATCCATCCTGATGAAGGTCTTCCTCTTTATTATGACCCCTCCAAGCATGATACTCTTTTCTAATGAATAACCTCTCCCAGCAACGCATTCAGTGTATGAGAGTCAAAGCTTTGCTATCCTTCACTCCAGGAAGGACATACGTGTTTGTTCTCTTGGCAGGCCATGGATCTCCAGAACTCTTCTCCAACATCACAATTCAGAGGCATTAATTCTTCTTCGGTCATCCTTCTTCATTATCCAGGTCTCAGATACATAGCAAGTAATTAAATGGCTATAGTCTGAATCAGGTGTACTTTAGTCTTCAAACTAGCATCACTGTTCTACCGTATTTTAGACAGGGACCTGACAGCAGATTTGCTCAAAGCAATGAATCCTTATCTGCTGACTGCTGGTATAAAGGTTGTTTATTGTGGATCTGAGAAAAATTAAATCATAAACATTTTTAATCCTTTATCTATCAAGATGTCGCCCAGTGGGGAGTGATGTTAAGATACAATTATATTGAAGACTGTGGCCTTTAATCTTCTGCAACAAGCACATCAGGTCCCCTTTGTTTTCAGCAACCAAGGTTGTGTCACCCTCATAATTCAAGTTTGTTGGTGAGTCTTCCTCTGATCCTGATACCACATTCTTCTTCATAGAGTCAAGCTTCATGAATTATTTGCATACATATTGAATAATTATGGAGAAAAAATACAGCCTTGACACACACCGTTCCTGATTTTTTTTTTTTTTTACCCTTCCTAATCTTAAACCATGCATTGTTCCCTTGCTCTGTTCACACAACATCTTGTTGTTGTAGGGATAAATACCATGTGAGCACAATTAAATGTTCTGGGATTCCCTTCTTCTCAAAGTTAGCCATAGTTTATTGTAATCCACACAGTCAAATGCCTTTGTATAGCCAATAAAACATGGATAGACATTCTTCTGGTATTCTCTGCTTTTAGCCCAGAGCAATATGGGAATGGACTAGTAATACCTCTAAGTTTATTAGCAAGTAAATATAGAATTAAATTTTAAAATAATGAACTACTTGCCAAGTTATTTCACCCAGATTATAGTGGATTTATGTGAGAATATATCCTTTAATGCACATACTAATATTAGAGAATATATCTATATAGTTGAATATTAATTTCATATTTGTAGTAGTTGTTGTTATTATGTGTCGTCGAGTTACCTGTGACTCACAGTGACCCTATATACAACAGCTATGAAGAAGCCTACTCTCTTCTGACACACCTGCCCAGTTACTGTATCAATCATCTCATTCAGAGTTTTCCTCTCCTGCACTATCCCTCCACCCTTTGAAGCATGATTCCAAAGTCTGGTCTCTCATGGCCACATGCCCAAAGTATATGAGACAGAGCTTCAAAATCCTAACCTCCAGAGAAAAACCTGATTTTACTTTCTCCAAGACAGATTTATTTGTTTTTTGGCAGTCCATGGAATGCTCAAGACTCTTCTCCAGCACCACAAATCTAAAGCATTGATTATTCATCAATCATCCTTAGTCATTGTCCAGCTGTCTGATGCATAATGTATGATATGTTGTGTAGCTGTATAATTATACATTGTTATTGCTGAGCACAGTAGAGCTGACACAAAGTTTGAATCTACCAACTGCTTTGCAGGGAAAAGATGGACAATCTACTCCAAAGCAATTTCTGAAAACACACTTGAGGGTTAGCTATGAGTCCATTCTGACTTGATGGTACATAACAACAACATTTAAATTTTTGTTTACACTATCAGTTCATTAGTCTATGGCAAAATGTGCATTTCTGTGTGCTGATAGTTTTGCTGCTGATATTTCAAATGACTACACAGTCATCCATGATGGATAGCTTTCACCAGAGTTTACAGAATAAGACTAAAGAGAAGGATGGAGAAATCTACTGAAAAATTGTCTGGTGAAAACATTACAAACAGCAATGAAACATTGTCAGACATTTAATGTCAGAAGACAAGTGTCACAAGTTGCATGACACTCAAAAAATGACTCAGATATAGTTACTTCATCAAAGTAAGCTCACTGACTTTAAGTCAATTTTAGCTTCTGGTGAACCTCCCTTGCATTTATAAATTAGCAAATCTTAATCCCAAGATGTCCTTCTCCAAGGACATGCTTGGGAGGGTGGAGGGACAGCGCAGAAGAGGAAGGCCCTCTATGAGGTGGATTGATTCAGTGACTGGGATAATTGGAATGGGAGTGTCAGAGACATTGCGATTGGCACAGGACAGAGCGGAGTTTAGGGCTGTTGTACATAGGTTCGCTATGAGTCGCAAGTGACTCCATGGCACATAACAACAACAACAACAATCCCAAGATGTGG
This sequence comes from Elephantulus edwardii, assembly GCF_000299155.1. Taxonomy (NCBI): domain Eukaryota; kingdom Metazoa; phylum Chordata; class Mammalia; order Macroscelidea; family Macroscelididae; genus Elephantulus; species Elephantulus edwardii. The sequence goes on from NW_006399779.1 coordinate 18,677,375, forward strand.
CTAGGGGGTTGTGACTGCTAGATGTGCGTAGCATTCTGTTGACTTTGAATGTTATGCATAATTTAACAATACAATACTTTAAGGTCTATAATGAAAGTTAATAGTCTATACATTATACATCAATCTATGAGTTCTCATGACCTAATATTAAAGAGTTTTTCTGCCAACCTAAAGACAGGTAATTACAGTACACCAGTAGCCTTTACGGGATAAATGTGGACAATAACCTCCCGGAAGACTCACAGCTTTGAAAACCTGGTAGAGTTAGTTTTGACTTAGAGTTATTTTTAGCTTAATAGCAAAAATCAACAACAGTTTCCCTAACACAAAGTATTTGTTGAGGGAAAACAAATACTTTCATATGGATTCTATTTTTTATTAAAAAAACAAAAGCCTCAGAACTGGACCAAGATGTATCATCAAAGGATTTCACTTTCCTGGGATCCCCAATCAATCTAAAGAGCAACGGTCAAGAAATAAGGGGGGAAAAATTGAATTGGACAAATTTGCTGCAAAAATCTTTTTTAAAGTGCTAAAAACCAAATTTAACCACTTTATCCAAGCCATTACATTTTCAATTGCCTCATATGCATGGTTTGGGTTTTTTTTCCTATATGGAGTTGCATTACACACCCATGGCAACACTGCTAGGAAATTTGAATGCACGAGATAGAGGACCAGAGCCCTCCTGTGTGATTTACAGCTTTGGAAACCCAAAGGTTAGGAATTGATTCCTACTGAAGGCCAAAGAGAAGACTGTGTCATGCGCATTTACAAACTGGACAATAAGCAAAGGCAAAGAAGAATAGATATATTTAAATGGTGGTAGTGGCAAATAATAGAGAATATACTATGGAAAAAATATTACTTGGCAAAGGAGAAATGGTATTTAGAAGATTCTGAAGATTCCATTACTTGGGAAATGTTTTCAGGAGGCATTGAAAGAACTTCGTCAAGGTTGATAAAGTCATTCAGAAAAAACAAGATTTTTAACGAAATGGATTGACACAGCTGCTTAAACAACAAGCTCCAACTTAAAGGTGTGAAGATGCTGCAGAACTAGAGAGCTGGCCAAAAGGTTACTATTAGTAGAAACCTAACATTAATCACAATATTTAGTTTTCTTTTTTGTGTGTACATATAACTATAGATCCTTAGAATGAGTGGAACTGGTGTTCAAACTTTGGAGTCTGATAATAAAATTTAAGCTCTATAGTCTGTAATTATAAATGTGTACTTAAATATCTTTTCTTTTTCATCCTTAACAATCAGATTAAACTAAAAAATGAACTACACAGAACTATGTAATACACAGCCTGTTTAACCAACTTTAAGTAACAGCCTAAAAATCATTAAATCTGTAAAATTAGGAGTGAAATTAAAGACACAAATACAATAGAGGTGGATAAAGAGCATGATATTGAAAGTAAAGTGTAATTAAACCATCAAGATCTGTTTTCTCATATGGTGATTAATATAATGAAACAAATTTAAAAGGATATCATTTTAGGTTCACGCTTTCTAAAATTAATTTATCAAACACTTATAAATGACTTGGGGAAGGGAAATTCAGTGATAGAATTCTTACCTTCCGTGCATGGGAAGCATCACTGCTAACGCAACAGTCATGCTTCTGTAGTGGTTAAAATCCACCAGAAACTTCACAGGAAAAGGTGGCCAGTCTTTGTCAGTGTGATTTACAGCCTTGGAAGTCCAACAGAGGGCCATGTATGAGTCAACTCTGTCTATACAGCGATTTAACCAAGGAAATTCCTGAACAATGTAACTCAAGCACATTCTTCAGCTGTCTATCTGACAAAACTTGCATGCCGCTCTGATTGATACTGAACAGGTTCCAGCAGGTTTCAGACCAAGATAAACTGAGCAGATGAGTCTGGTGATGAACTTCCCATCAGCAAAGCATTGATATGGATCACAGCAATCACATCCTCAGCCAGTTACAGAGATGGAACAGTACTGGGCCCTAGATTTGTTCTGTTGTCCATGAGCTCACCATGATTCTGAGATCAAAGTGACTGTGGTCAATAATGAAATAAACCATTTATTACATGTGTACTAAAGGTACATTACTTCCTCCTCTGGAGCTTATAATTCCATGGAGGAGACAAATACAATAAAAATAACGTAAAATTCACAGGTGAGGATTTTGACAGATGCTAGGTATTTTGAGAAGAAACACAAAAGCAGGGGGGGAAAGTTATGATGTTTGGGGAGTATAAGGGATGGGTCAGCAGAAGAGGTGTTCCTCAAATGATGAGAAACAGTAAGATGAGGTGAGGGATTTCCAAGTCTATGAGGTGACATTTTACAATGAACTGAAGAAGGAATGATACATTAAAAAATGTCTAAGTGATTTATTTTGCCACAACATCAAATTAAATATAGGCGAGTAATAAGACATAAAGCTTCAGCATTCCAGTGTTGAGGTCTAGAAATCTAAACCACCTTGAGATACGAGCTCAAAGCATAGTGAAGGGTGCCATCTATTGAAACTCCACTACTGTTTGCTATTGCCTGCCTGAATCTTTCACTTTGAATGAAATCTGACCTTCTCAAATCTCTTTAAGACAAACAGCTAAGAATTCTGTTAACCAAAGGTACGTGTTTTACTTATGTCATTCTTAATGAACCATATTTATGTGGCTGTTTTGCAAGCTCTCATTTAAGAATGACAAGTATACTGCAGTCAGAAAAACTCCTAGGGGTTTTCAAAGTCTCATGTTTCACATCAGTAGAGACTGTTAGATATCCTTTTAAGCTTTGAATCCTTTCTGCTTTGCTTTGCTTTGCTTCTTGACAGTAGTACACAATCTCTGTCTTCATAAAATTGTTAGTATTTTTTAAAGTGCCTGCATACTTTGTAAATGGGCTCTGGGTAGGACTTTTAAATTTGCCTGGAATGGCACTTCTTCTGCACAGTTCACTTATGCTTGATATAATTACAAAGTCATGTTGAGCTTGTTATGATAGCTCAATTTAAAAGTATAATGTTTGGAGTACCTTGAAAACTTTGTATAAGAAGTTTTGATAAGAGGTAAAGAGATTTTGTCACTGCAGTGAGAAAAATCTAGACACTGTGTTTGTGTCTCACCTTTTCACTGGTATAGACACCTTCCTACAGAGAAGATAGACATTGTGCATTACTTTGTTATTGAGTTAACAGGCATGCCATCAATATTGCACTGTTTTTTCATAGACTGCTTGGTGTGTGTATGGGGGTGTGTGCGCACATGCATGCGTGTGTGTATGTGTATTTACCAAGATTCCAATTGAAAATATGTCTTTGTAAAACAATATTTGCTTAGCATCCAATCTAACCAGCTTCAGTTACAGTTAGCATCAAATTGCCTCTTTCTCGCAGTTTTCCCATAAATATCAAAGTAAAGCAGTCCTCCACTGGGATTTCAATGGCTGAAAAACACTTTCTTACAAGTTAACTCTGGGTAGTTTTGAACTTCTACCTCTTAGTTAACATGATTATCCTCTAACCATTTACATCAAATAATGACTGTGGTGAAATAAAATTAAGTTGTTGTTGGTATTATTAATTAAGCTATATGTTGGCCAAGTGAACAGAAAGTGATGCTACCAAGCCAAAGGTGGGTAACTGTAATCTGCAGCCCTCAGACCTGCTTTTAATTGTTTTTGGTCAAACATTCTTCTAGGTGTTATAGCCCTAGTGTGTCCAATTGTCGTACAGAGGTAACTTGTGGTGACTGTGAAGCTGAACACTGTGACACTGATGTGTTAAATGTGATAATGGTTACCCACGTTGAACAGTGTTTGGTGGAGCTCCCTGGTTGAAACAAGCTGGAAGCAGGAGTGGTGTCCACTTCCATAAATAGCTTGCCTCCAGAAACCCTATGAACCTAGAGAAAGGATGGAAGTGTCGAGGACTTTTGTTCATAGGGTCGCTATGAGTCGCCTATGACTCAATGGCACTTAACAACAACAATTGTCTTCTTAGAGAAAATGAATGTATTGCAACAGGGTAGCAATCTTGGCTTCACTCATAAAGTAATGGCATTGGTAGCAAGTAGGCATTTGGATGATTGAATGCTTTCAGGCTGAATGTAGGGAGATAGAAAGCCTTGGCAAATCATTTACCAATTTGCCACTGTTGTAACCATAACAGTCATTAAAGCACAGGTAAAATGTTTTGTATCTTCTGCTTTGAGCCAAGATCCATTAGATGTTTAAAAGCCCACCCCTTGCTTCAAAAGGTCTTGTGATACGTTCAGCTTTTTTCAAACAGGAATAACTGAAGAACAGATTCAAGTCACTATTTGTAATATTGAGGAATTATTTGGTTAACATACTATATGACATGGGAAACATCGAAAGAAGAGGAAAGAAATAAAAGAGTTGTTGCTGTTATGTGCCGTCGAGTCACTTGCGACTCATAATGATTCTATGTACAACAGCCCTAAACCCTGCTCTTTCTTTTGCCAAATTTATTGTCTCTGACATACCTACCCCCATTATCCCAGTGGCGAATCAATCCATCTCAGTGAGGATCATCTTCTCCTGCACCGTCCCTCCACTCTTCCAAGCATGAAATACCTAAGGACTGGTCCCACCTTGCAACATGTTCAAAGTATATCAGACAAAGCTTCAGAATCCTTGTCTCCAAGGAGAAGCCTGGCTTCACCCTTTCCAGGATAAACTTGATTTTTCTCCTACAATTCCATGGTATATTCAATACAATTCTCCAGCACCACAGCTCAAAGGCATCAACTCTCCTTCTATCATCCCTCATCATTGTACTATTCTGATGCATAGCAAGTAATTGCAAAGACCATGGCCTGTATCAGGAGCACCTTAGTCTCCAGACTAACATTGTTGCTCTTCAGTACTTGGGAGAGGTCTCTGACAACAAACTTTGGAAGAGTTACTCTTCCAAAAAGAATTGGACAATACCCTAACGTTCCAGGACTTAGCATATGATAAAGAGTTAATAATGCTAAAAGAGGAAGTTAAAGCTTTACTGAAGATGTTGGCAAAATACAGGGTTCCAGGAATTGATAGGATATCTGTTGAGATATTTAAAAATGGATTTGCATTGGAAGTGCTCACTCATCTATGCCAAGTAAATTTGGAAGATATATAACTGACCAAGTGACTGGAAGAGATCCATAATTGTGCCCATTCCAAAGAGAAACAATCTAACAAAGTGTAAATCATAGAAAAATTATTACTGTCACATGCAAGTAAAATCTCCCTGAAGATATTTGTTAAAAGGCTGAAGTAGTACATCCACGGATAACTGTAAGAATAATCAAGTTGGCTCTAGAAGCTGTGGAAGAAGATATATCAGAACTGACTAAAAGCAGAGACTATCACAAAGTTATTTACCCTTTTATGGAGATATCCCAAGTTGCATTGTTGTTAGTCTTAGGTACCATTGAGTCGACCGTGAATTCTTCCCTACCCTGGACCATTGTAACAATCTCCACCATGCTTGAACCTATTGTTGCTGTCAGTGCATTTTGTTGAGTATCTTCTCATTTGCCTATTCTCTAGTTTCCCCATGGTGATGTCTCTTTCTAAGGCCATCTACTCCTAACAACATGCCCAAAATATGTAAGACAAATTTTTACCATCCTTGCCTCTAAGGAGTACTCTGGTTGAACTTACTTCAAGACAGGGCTGTTTCTTCTTTTGAAAGTCTATGGTATTTTCAATATTCTTCTTAAAACATGACACAAGGAAGAACATATCTTTTTCCTAAATTTTTTACAAAATAGGCACTTGGAGATAATGACTTGAAATATTAGTGTATTAAGAATATTCTAATTGCCTACAAATAAAGACTAAAATCCTTAGTAAATTGCAAATGCAACTTCACCCTCCATGTAACCCCAAGCATCAGTCCCTCCAAATGACCTGTAACTCCTCTATATGGACCTCCCAGTCTGATCAGGATGATACTCTGATACCTTCTACAACGTTATTTTTTTTACCGTCTTCTATTCTCTTATTTATTTCTCTCCTATGACTTTGTTAAAACCATCTCAGTATAATAAATCCAAAAATATTTCAATTGTTATTGCTGTTATGTGCCATTGAGTTACCTGTGACTTATAGCGACCCTAAGTACAGCAACTCTGAAGCACGTCCTATCCTGAGCCAGTCTCACTGACTCTGACATACTACTCCCATTACCCCAGTTACTGTGTCAATCCATCTCATTTAGTGTCTCCCTCTCCCCTGCTGTCCCTTCAGCTCCAAGGAGCAGTCCCTCCTGGCCACATGCCCAGTGTATGTGAAACAGAGCTTCAAAATCCTAACCTCCAAGAAAAAACTTGGTTTCACCCTCTCCAAGATCGTCATGTTCATTCTCTTGGGGGTTCATGGTATAGCATGTTCAGTACTCTTCTCCAGCACCCCAACTCAAGGGCATCTATTCTTCTTCTGTCATCCTTCGTTATTGTCCAGCTCTCCGATGCATAGCAAGTAATTGCAAAGACCATGGCCTGAATCAGGTGCACCTTAGTCTCTAGGCTGACATTTTTGCTTCTCATTACTCTGGAGAGGTTCCTGACAGCAGATTTTCGCAATTTTATTTGTCTTTTGATTTCCTTACTGTTGGTGTTGATTGTGGAACAGAGTAAGCTATAACTGTTAACAATCTCAATCTCTTCTCCATCTACTATTGGTGCTTCCAGTTTGCTCAGTGGTGAGAATCTCTCTTCTTGATATTAAGCATCAATCCAAATGAAAGGTTCCAGTCCTTGACTTGCTGAAGTAAGTGCTTCAGATCATCCTCAGTTTCAGCAAACCAGTTCATGTCATCTGTATATTGCAGGTTGTTGAACCAACCCTGATGCCATGTTTCTCCTCATAAAATCCTGCCTCTTGAATGATCTGTTTGCCATATACATGGAAAAGTTTTGAAGACAGGACATATCCCTGACTCACTTCTTTCCCAATTTTAAACCATGCTTTGTTTCCTTGCTGTGTTCTGACTACTGCTCCCTGGTCCAAATATAAGTTTTATGTGAGTATAATCAACTGTTCTGGGATTCCCATTATAAAGGTTAGCCAAAATTTGTTGTGATCTACAAAATCAAATGCCTTGGCATAAGGTAATGTTAATGCTAGTGACCTAGTTTTCAGAAGCTGTGCTGCGATCCTGAAGGCACACAGTTCAAATCTAATAGCTGCTCCAGGGGAGAAAGATAGGCAGTCTCCTTTGAAACTTATTGCCTCTGAAAAATAATGGGAACATCAGCTATGGGTAGGTTATGACTCAACGGCACATAATAACCTTATAGAAAGTGATAATTCTCTTTTGCTTTTGAATTTTTTTGTTGTTTCTTTCAAGAGAAACACTTGTCACATTTTTTTCCCGATTGTCTTTTTAAGTGTGCCTGTATAGAAATAGCCTTACAAGACACAGTTAATATCATCCTCTGAAGGGCAGCCATTCCTACTGTCTAGTATATTAAAAAATACTATTTTCATGCAAAAGAATGATACTTATGCATTCTGACCATTATAAAATAGTGGGGTTCCTTAAACCCCACTATGTGAGATGAGATTCAGAAAACTTATGCAGTCATTAATTCATTAAAAAAAATTTTGTGCTGTGTTTCTGATACAATTTGCTATGAGAAATAAGTTGCGATTTATCTTTCAACCAGGATTTAGCCTTTTTTATTTATGTCTGTGTAAATAGGACAGTAATTTGTAAGCATGTTGTACTCACTTTGTCAATTCCTTTCTTAAGGATCTTCCTTTCTCTTCCTCTCAACTTTTCTGAGCACAATGATTTTTTCTAAGGTCTGATGCCTTCTGACAGAGTATTAAAGTATATGAGGCAAGATATTGCCATTCTTGCTTCCAAGGATGTTCTTGGCATCATTTCCTACTGGGTAGATATGTTTAATCTTTTGGCAGTCCATGGTACATTCAATATTCTTCACCAATACCACAATTCATTCAAAGATAAGGATTCTTTAGTCTTCCTTACTATTTTTGTTGTTATGTGCCATTGAGTTGCTAGCGACTCATAGTAACCCTATATACAACAGCCCTAAACCATGCCCTGCCCAGTGCCAATCTCACCATCTCCGATATAGCCACCGTGATTACCTCAGTCACTGAATCAATCCATCTCGTAGAGGGTCTTTCCATCCTGTGTTGTCCCTCCACCCTCCCAATCATGATGTCCCTCTTCAAGGACTGGTCCCTCCATGTTCAAAGTATGTCAGTTGAAGTCTCAGAATCCTTGCCTCCAAGGAGCAGCCCAGTTTAATCCTCTCTAGGATGAACCATTGTGTTTTCATAGCAGTCCATGGTGCATTCAATACTCTTCACCACCACCACAGCTCAAAGTCATCAATTCTCCTTCTATCCTCCCTAGTCATTGCCCAACTCTCTAACACATAACAAGTGATTGCGAAGACCATTCCCTGTATCAGATGCACCTTAGTCTACAGAGTGACACCATTGCTCTTCAGTACTTTGGAGAGGTCCCTAACAGCAGACTTTCCCATCGTAATACATCTTTTAATTTCTTGGCTGCTGGTACCAAGAGTGCTGACTGTGGAGTCAAGCAAACTAAAGCTGTGAAAAATCTCAATCTCTTCACCATCCATTCTGAGGCTGCCAATTGGCCCAGTGGTGAGAATTTTTGTCTTCTTGACATTGACCCTCAGTCCATATTGAAGGCTGCAGTCCTTGACCCTCTGCAGCAAGTGCATGAGGCCTTCCTCAGTTTCAGTGAGCAGGGTTGTATCATCTGCATAATGCAGATTTTTGATAAATCATCCACCAATCTTGACCCCACATTTCTCCTCATAGAGCCCAGCCTCCCAGATAATCTGTTCTGCATACAGGTTGAAAAGGTATGGAGATACGGCAAATCATTGCCTCTTGATCATAGATTGTTTCATAAAATTCTTCTGTGTTAGTCAATTCTTTTCAGTACTGTGTGTACTCAGGCCATTTTCTTTTAGTGCTTCCTGGATCATTCAGTATTCTGACCATAATATCCTTAAATATTACTATTTGAGGCTTGAATTTGTTCTTCAGTTCCTTCAGCTTAAGAAATGCTGAAAATGTTTGGCCCTTTTGATTTTCTGACTCCAATTCTTTGAACATTTTATTATAATCCTTTGCTTTGTCTTCCCATGCTGCCCTTCAAAATCTTCTTCGGCTTCTTAACTCCTTGATTTCTTCCCTTTTCTTTGGCTTCTCAGTGCTCTAGTCCAATATTCAAAGTCCCATCTAACATCCATCTTGGTATTTTCTTTCTTCTCTGTCTTTTTAAGAACCATTTGCGTCCTCTGTGGATGATATTCTTGATATCCTTCCACAGCTTATATGATCTTCATTCATTAGTGCTCAAGGCCTCAAATCTGTTTCTGAGAACAGATTTGGTTTTGAAATTTAGATAGGATTGACTCACGGTCAAATTTTGGTTCCTGTTACTCCACACAGTAACTGAGATAATGGGCTTAAAGTGTGTTGGAGACAGTGACGTTGGCACAATATAGGGCAGGTTTCAGAGCTATTGTGCACAGGGTCACTGTGAATCACAGATGACTCCATGGCACATAACAACTACAGCAATAACAACAAGTAATTGGTTTTGTTTGTTACTTGTCAGTATGTTGAAGAATGCTATTGAACAAGCTTCATGTGGTGCTGAGTTATTTAAATGAGTCTATACAAATATTCTCTTATAGAATTTTGTACTTCTGCTCAGAGTCACAACTATAAAGAGTTTCTGAGGCCACATGTTCATTTCACTATTACAGATTGCAATAACCTAGTTCACAATGTTAAATTGATGAATATCATTGCATCAAGACTGACCCATAGCTGCCCCTCAAGTGTGTTTTCAGAGAAAGTTTGGAGATTGCCCATCTTTACGTACAGAACAGCAGTGGGTTCAAACTAACACGTCTTCTGATTGGTAGTGCAGCTCCTCACCAGCCGTTACCAGAGCTCTTTGGTTCAGAATATTGACAATTAATTAAATTTAAAAATAATATATATGCTTACTTATTCATTTATTATTTTCACATTGATATTTGAACTATTTTGAGGAATATATTCCTTAACATCCAAAAGAAAATAAAAATCACAGCAGCAGTAAAGCGAGCCCGTGGTCACGTGCGCACGGACACACACACACACACACACACACACACACACACACACACCGCATACTTGCCTAAAATGTAGATAATTCGCATTACTATCTAAACTCCCTTAATAATGTTTAAGTAGAGAAAGACAAGTATAAGCATGTTAAGTAGACAAAGTAAGAATCATCCTAGAACTTACTACCCTGAAACTGTCATATTCACCATTTCTTCTGGCTTTCTCTTTTACTCTCCTGATCCCACTGACTTTTTTAAAGAAGAAAAATATATTTCTATCTCTTTTCATCTCTCTTTTTTTTCAAGACTCTTCAAATATTCAATTGTCTTACTAGAAAATTTAATGGGTTTAATTTGATGGTACAAAATACATGAAGTCCAGGTTAAAAGATAGTGAAAAGAGAAGTTGCTTTGGAAATGTCTGCTGTCAGAGGCCTCTGCAGACTCTTAAAGAGCAACAGTGTCAGTATGGAGACTAAGATGTGCCTAATCCAGGCCTTGAATTTCTAAATAGCTTGCTACATATTAGAACTGAACAATGACTAAGGCGGGATAACAGAAAAGAATTGATGTCTTTGAGTTGTAGCGCTGGGGAACAGTATTGTACACACCATGTAATGCCAAGAAAGCAAACAGGTTTATCCTGGAGGTGAAACCAGGTGGCTCTTTGAAAGCAACAATTTGGAAACTCTGTCTCTGGACACATGACCAGGAGGAACCAGTCCTTGGAGAAGACATCATCCTTGGAAGGCTAGAAAATCAGCATCAACACAGGAGAACACTGTGGTTGAGACGGACTGACACATTATTGTAGCAATGGCATCAAGTGTGTCAAAGACAGTGAGGCTGGCTTAGAATAGGGCAAGCTTCACAGCCATTGCTCATTGGATCACTATGAGTAGTGGTTGATTCCATGGAACATAACAACATAAAATACAAGAAAAGGTACAGATTAAAAAAAATGTTCTAAAGTTTAACCTTAATTACAGTCCAAGTGAATTCTAGAATTGTTACTAATTAAAAACAAATCACTTTTATAAAAATGGAGGAAAAAATATTTCTATAATTAAGTGAACACTGCCTCAAATATAACACTTTTACAGGCTGGAACAGAATAACCAATATATAAAATAAGAATTGGCATGTTTTTATTGAGATTTTAATTAAAGATGATAGAGAAATTGGATTTCCATTCATTCACTCATTGTTGCATGTTTTCCTTCCTGCACACACCTGGCCCCAGTCCACTTTTCTCTTTGAAAAGAAAAAAAAATCTTTTGGTGATTGCCTACTTTGTTTGCACAAAGTAATTTATTTTACATTATAATACTCCATCCCTAATCGAAATTGCAAATTTGAAAAAATAATTTGATACCTTGGGAGATCTGTTAGTTCATGAAAGAGAAAGATGTAGCCATACCTAGAAACAAAATTTTTGATGTGGTTAAAAAAAAAAGATGGAATTTTACAATAGATTTAGGAAGTAGGAACAAATCAGCTTGTGCATATCCTGCTTACTGAGTTATCTAGGAGTGCTTAAAGAATATTAAGGTGGTGAGTTGGAACCAGCCTTGAGATATCTATTAACAAGAACAGGATATCATATTCAAGGGTCAGGTGGCTTTTCAATTCTTGGAAAAAATGTTATAAACTTTATTATGTGTATGAAAAAATTATGATACCTATAAAAAATGTCTGATTCTCTGCTAGAAAATATAATAGTTAAATAGTAAACAGGAGGAGTTATTTTGGAAATTTATTGTCATTGTAAGGTGCTGTTGAGTCAAATAGAACTCTGTGACTCTATGAACCCTGCCATATCCTGCGCTATCCTTATAATCTTACACACACTCAAGCTCATTACTGCAATTAGTGTGTCAGCACACCTGGTCAAAGGTCTTCTTTTTCGTCTCTCCCCCAACTTCCCAAGCATGATATCTCTCTCTCTCCAAGGAATGACTCATGTCCAAAGTATCATTATCTTGGACTCCGAGGAGCTCTCTGGCCTCATCTTCTCCAAGACATATATGTTTACTCTTTTGGCAGACCCATACCACAATTCAAAGGCATCAAGTCTTTTTCTGTAATCCTTAGTCATTGTCCATCTCTCAGATACATAGGAAGTGATTGAAAAGAACCATGGCATGTATCAGGGACACCTTAGTCCTCAAACTGACTCCTCAGTAATTGAAGAGGTCCAGAGCAATAGAATAGAATTGCCTGGTTCAACACATCTCCTAGTGTCCTGACTGATGATACAAGTGTATTGACTATGTTGTGGTTATTGTTGTTATGTGCTGTCGAGACTATGGATGTAAATAAACTTATATAGATATAAATACCTGTGTTATATGTAGAAAGTAGATATAAAAATATTATGACTTCAGAAAATGTAAATTTTTTAATTCTCTACTTTAAAAGTGTGTGAGTATGTGTATAGTATCAAACATTTGTAATAAAGGACATAGACTCTGAAGATTTATGGTTAACATTCAGATGTGAAGACATTCAGGCTGTGACATCTGTCACTCCAGGAATCATCAGGGTTGATAGTTCGAATTCTACCTTTAGTGTTACTAGTTCTCTCTTCAGCTTCAATTTCCTCATGCATATTTAGAGATTTACCTCACAGAATAATTGTAAAGAAATAATTGGAATAAAATGCACTATAATGATCTTAATAACTGAAGCTATCGGTATAAGAATATCTAAGTTCTCAAGTACCAAACGAATTGCATAATTTTATTTTAGAAATGAGTTAATTGACTGGCCTAGGGCTACAGTCTTAGTTAGAAACACCTTTAAACCAGCAACTCCTTTTAATTCTGTTATTTATATTAGCAGCTATTTAGATCTCATAAAATTAGCATCATCTTAGATTCTCTTTTTAACCCCTGTTCAACCAGAGGTGAACTTTCATATGAGCTATAGTCTCAAATGTGTATTTATTTATTTCATGTTTACAATCTTTATTGTGAAATATTTACTTCCCTGTTGTCTAGATGACTTGTATTAGAAAATCTGGTCTTCTAAATGTCTTCCAAGAATTTTCATAGATTACTGATTGGCTATTCCTACTAAAGTGAAAGAATCGTTTTCTCTTCTATAATTCTTAAAAGCAATTTAAATGTAATACTTAAATGTTTCCAGCTACATTGTGTGCCAGATCCCTTTGTGGACTGTAGGATTTTTAAACTTTTTTCTCATGATGGCTCATAAATAATTGTATGCCATCTTTTCACCTTACACACACAGACTTATTCCAGTATGACAGGTAGATGATAGATGAGATACATACATACATACATACATACATACATACATACATACATACATATGACCATACTTGTAACACTTTCTCTACTTGTTATGCCTTTTCTCAGAATCTCCACTGATAGAAATTTTGTCAGTTTTACAGTGTTCAAAATTATTATCAAACTTCTGTTTTTTCCATTTTCTTAGCTGTATGCCATCAATTATGGATACAACATGATATGATATAATAAATGCACTTATGATGCCATCTCTGCATTTTTGAATGAAGTCAAGTTGATTTCCACTCACTACGATCCTGTTTAGACTATGCCATTTTAATCTCAATTTTAATTCTGGTTTGCACTTAATTAACCATGTAAGTGGTCTTGGACAAATGATGTCTGTTTCAGAGCTTTCCTCCCCACTTATGTTGAAGGTACGTGTAAATTGGCCTACTAACAAAATTAGATATTGTTTAATGAACTAATTAGTAAATTAAATAATGAAATCACTTTTAAAAATTAAAATAAACTCGAAATGATGCGTAAGAACTTTCAGGTCACATTAATATTTGTCATCTTTTTATGGTAGTTACTGTTGAGTCAGAACGGACTCAGCTGAATTCCAAGTTTTCTAAAGTAGTAAATCAGAGCTTGTCCATCTTTCTTCCATGAAGCCAGCAGTTAATTTGGACTTCTAGAAAGTCTTTTGGTTAGCTACACAACACCCTTAGTGCTATAACACCAGAATATTGACAGAGTTGCAGTATTTCAGTATATTATAAACAATAGAGTATCACAGAAAATAAGTCTTGATATAGGCAAAACTTGAAATCCAGATTACCTCCTTCTGGAATAATTGCTACTCAGAGACAGAACTCTGGTGGCCTGTGCTGCCAGTCCAAAAGTTTTAATCTACCAGCTGTTCTACAGTAGAAGAATGTACAAACTCCTGTTTGATTTACTGCCTCTTAAAACTTACTGGAGGGTTGCCTATGAGTTTGTTCAACTCTGTAGTAAACAGCAGCAACATATAAATAAATAATAATACTTAAGCTTACGTATCCTTTAGGGGTTTTATTATTATTGACATTTAATTATTATTACACACACCAAAGTCCTTTACTATCTAGGGTCTCCCAGAACATGAATCCAAAATAAATGTTTTGGGAAGGAAGGAGTTATCGTTATTATTATTAGATGCTGTTGAGTAGATGGCAACTCATAATAATACTATGAACAACTTATAAAAGCATTGAATTATCCTGTGCCATCCTCCTAATTTCTGCTATGTTCAAGCTTATTTCTGTGGACACTATTTTAATTGATCTTCTTAATGGTCTTTCTCTTTCATTGACCTTCTACTTTTCCGAGAATGATGCCTTTTCCTAGGACTGCTCATCCTAAAAATATGTGTAAAGTATGTCAGAGGAAGTTTCACAATCCTTGACTCTGAGGAAATAGATGGTTGTGTCTGTTTTGTTGTGGGTTGTTTTTTTTTTTCCCCCAAGAGAGTTGTGTATTCTGTTAGAAGTCAATAACACATCAAAAATCTGCCAATACCACAATACAAAAGCATATTTTTTTATTTGTTGTCCAACTACTACATACATGCGAAGAGACTGCCTGGCAGCTAGACCAATAGTGCTTTGTACATATGAAATAGGTACAGATAAAGTATACAATCCTAATGTACACTTTTGTTAATTTTAAACCTTGTAGTATCTACTTTCTCTGTTTGAACCACTGCTTATTGCTATGTGTATAGATATCACACGAATACAATGACGGGCTCCAAAATTTCCATTCTTCTCAATAATAGCCATAATTTATTAAGGTCTAGACTAATGTCTCTCTGGAAACTAAGGTGC
>NW_006399779.1:18693090-18738584 GCF_000299155.1 Elephantulus edwardii
AACTGAAAACTGCATAATATCAGTGATGAATTCTAAAGGTAGAAATTTGCATGTATATTTTACAGCAACCATTTTAAACTCCACAACTGAAATTATTTTTTCTACTTCCTTAATTTTTTGTATATTCTTTGCACTTGGATTCACCTTAGAAAATGAATCCAATATTATTGCTTGAACTTTGTAAGTTGTGAACACATATAGAGAACAAAACACATATAGCAAAACAATTCAACCTGCATTGTTCCTCTAGTTTTCTTCCATGTTATTATAGAGCAGTTTCTTTAGAATTTTAGAAATAAAAATTTAATTTTGCCTAGAATTATCTTATATGTAGCCTTCTGTAAAAAGAGAAAGGTACACACTGGGTTGACCATATCTTATCTTTATCAATTTCCCAGTGAGAAACAGGCCCTATCCACAACATCAATAACACAAAACTAATTTTCATGAGGTCAGATGTATCCCACACACTACCATACTTTTATCTACTAATCTCAAAACCAATCTTAATGCTTGGGTGGATCAAAAACCTGATGTGATAGCTCACAGAGCCTAAGGAATCATACTGGGATAGTCAAAAGTTTATAATTCATATTAATAACAGAATACAGCCAAGGTAGTTCCCAAAATGTATGCAGGTCCCTTAGCTTTAAGACTTATCACATTCCCAAGTTGTCAGTCCTGCTAGTATCAGCTTCCCTCTCTCAACTGTGCAACAATGTTCTCAGTCCTGCAAATATTGGCTTCCCATTTAATTGTCCAACCAATTTCTCAGCACAACCAATATTGGCTTTCCCGCACCCCTCCCCCAAGTCCTATCGCAGGTCAATTCTCCAGTTTAGTCATGGCTGCTACTGCCACCCTGAAGTGTGTCCTGCATCCCCCTGCCTCCTCTTGACAGAAGAGACAAAGATAGCTCTCCTTTTCTCTGGCTGAGGTAAGTTCCATCTCTGCAGCTAGACCTGTTCAATTTATTGGCAAAATTAGCCAAACTCTTGTAGATTGTTGAGACTGGCAAATCCCCTCGTGGAAGGGTACAGACAATACCTTTGTTGATAAGCCTGAACACCTCTTTTGCACAGTCCTATCCACCCACATCGTCAGTCATCCACATTCATATAATCCTAGTAAAGCCATATTGAAAGACAAACTCCATACCTTTCAAAAACAGATTGATTAGAAAATAAAATAAAAAATCTTTGAATTTTATGTAGTACTTTATGGTTTAAAAAATATTTTCCTCCGCTGTGCCAACTGATCAATGTAATTGAATAGTGGTGTAGGAAGATGTTTTACTCATTGACAAGAAATACCTCAGCGTTGGAAAATGCTGAAATTCCTAAGACATACACATGTAATGAGTAATTGGAAAGGTACAGAGTGGGGTGAGGGATTCTGGGAAAAGGAAAAAAAAAAACCCAACACAACACAAAAACACATGAACAAGCATCAACAACATTAATAAAACCAACTTACCCTGACCAGTAAACTTTGTGTGGTCTGAGGTTAGCCTTTTCCACTAGATGTGCAAAAAGAAACAGTACTATTGTGGCTTTAATATAAACGGTTGCTACCTTTGGCCTCAGAGCTTTCAAAGTATTGCCAATTTTGTTTTCTTTGTTCATGTATGCCTGATATTTTATTATATATGTTCAAATGCTTGTGATATTTTTTGCTTTAGAGATTTATTTGTATTAGCATGCTTAATCGCTATGGCTTATTCATGTGGAACTAACACTTCCATGAACTTCATAAAATAACTTTATTTAGATATTTCAGTGCAAATAAGCAGGATAGTGATTGAGCAAACGTACTATAGATTTAATATTCATGCTTCCTCTCAGGGTCTTACCTTTCTGAATTTATGTTTCTTCGTTTAAAAGACAGAGATTGATTCATTATTGGTGGAAAAATTAAAATACGTTAAAAGAACCTAATACAGAATCTTTTAAATAGTAGATGCTCAGTATTTATTAACAAAAATATTTTAAAGTCTCCACTGCTGTTAAAGTTTTTCATTGTCTTTGATCTTCTTCGTCTTTTGTGGTTTGAAATTTTGGGGGCTGTGTTCTACAAAATAATGAGCTCCCTGAGGAACTATGACTCACTTATCTCAAATTCCTTCATGAGGGTCCAACCCAGAATATTACAGATGGTTGGTGCTCAATAAATATTAACTCACTCAAATTGTATCTAGTAGAGTAAAACTATGTAAGTGGAAAATCAATGTCTAACATAGAGTCTGTAGTTAAAAATAGTGCAATTAGTTACTATAGGTTATTCGCTATCGCTAAAAATCACCATTGTTCATTAAAATTCTATTTTTCTTTAAGATAGTGATTTTACTGGCCTAAAAAAAAAGAAATAGTTTAAGTAACAAATATTTCATTAACAACCTTCATATTCTTACAAATATTAAAATCCATAAGTCATAAGCCTGTCTAGTCATAATAGCACTGAAAACAACTTCAACAAAACAGCAGATTTTCAGAGGCAGTTAATTGCACAGGAGGATATTGCTAATCCTTCCTTCTCCCAAGGAATAGTTGGTGGCTTCAAACCACATACCTTCAGAATTGCAGCGCAGCTTCTTGCTACTAGGCCACCAGAGTTGTGTGTGTGTGTGTGTGTGTGTGTGTGTGTGTGTGTGTGTATACACACACACACACACACAGATAATCTTGTTGTTGTTATGTGCCATAAGGTCACTGCAACTCATAAAGGTCCAATGTATGATCATTCTGAACCCTGCCCTATTCTGAGCCAGTCTCACTGATTCTGACACATCCACCCCCATTACCCAGTTATTGTGTCAATTCATCTCTTTCAGGTCTTCCTCTCTTGTATGGTCCTTACAGTTTTCCAAGCATGATGTCCTTCTCCAAGGACCAGTGCCCAAAGTATGTTAGACAGAGCTTCAAAATCCTTGCCTCCAAGGAGAAACTTGATTTCACCACCTCCAAGACATACCTGTTTGTTCTATTGGTGTTCAATTGGATGTTCAATACTCTTCTCCAGCACCACAACTCAAAGGCATTGATTTTGCTTTATCATACTTGATCATTGTCCAGCTTTCTGATGTATAGCAGCAAGTAATTGCAATGACCATGGCCTGGATCAGCTACCTTAGTCACTAGACTAACATCATTACTCTTTAGCACTTTGGAAAGGTCCCTGAAAGCAGACTTTACCAATGCAATTAATTTTTTTTTTTATTTCCTGACTTTCACGCCTAGAGTGTTGATTGTAGAGCCAAACAAGATTGAATTATTAACAACATCATTCTCTTCTCCATCTATCATAGTGATGCCAATTGGCCTGATTATGAGAATTTGTTTTAGATGAGTACACAAATAAAATTTAATTGAAGTAGTTTATACAAAGCAGAGTTAAGTAAAACTCAGCTCTGTTCAAAACATAAAATTATACTCATTGTTTTATGATTCCTCTGTTAAAATCCATTAAAGGTTTTTTCCCCCTTAATTCTTTTTTTAGATTTTATTTTAATAATTTTAATGAACATTTACAGAGATTTTGGATTTTCATTCATTCATTATTGCATTTTTCTCCCTGCCAAGCCCTCCCCCCCCAACTCTGTTTGCTCCTCTCTTTGAAAAGTAAAAGAAAAATTCTTTCTTTGGTATACAATCCCACTGCCCCAAGTACACTCCACTATGCAACCTTAATTGTGGACTCTTGTGATAACTATGATACCCTATCACATATTGGTTTTAAATTATTCTCTCCCTCATCTGTTTCAACACAGTAATGAGAATTTTTGGCTTCTTAATGTTGAGCTTCAATCTATATTAAACACTACAGTCCTTGACCTTCTACAGCAAATACTTCAGGTTCTCCTCAATTTCAGCAAGTAAGGTTGTGTCATTTACATATCATAGGTTGTTAATGAGTCTTCCTCTAATACTGATACATTCCTCCTCATAAAGCCCAGTCTCTCAAATGATCTGTTCTGCATACAGATTGAAAAGGATGCATCCCTGACACACTCTTTTCCCGATTTTGAACCATGCAGTGTTTTCTTGCTCTGTTCTGAGAACCACTTCCTGATTCAAGTATAGTCTTCTCATGAGCACAATGAAGTATTCTGCTATCCCCATTCTTCTCAAGGTTAGTGATAATTTGTTGTGATCCACACAATCAAATGCCTTTGCATAGTCAATGAAATACAGATAAACAATCCTATGGTACTCTTTTCTTTCAACCAAGATCCGTCTCACATTGACGATATTACCGCTAATGCAATGCCTTCTAAACCCAGCTTGTATTTTTGGTAGTTCTCTGGAGTGTATAAATCCAGTCATCATTGGTAAAACTTTAACAGGATTTTACTTGCATGTGATATTAGTGATGTTGTTTGAATATTTCTACACTCTGTTGCATTACTTTTTTTTTTGAACGAGAATGAATATGAATCTCTTCCAGTCAGTTGGTCAGAAAATTGTTCTCCAGATTTCTTGGCACAACCTAGTGAACACATCCAGGGCAGCATCTGCTATGTTAATCGTTATGTAGTCAACTCCTGTGGCCTTGTATTTTGCCAATTTATGTTTAAATCTAGATCTCATATATGTCTTTAATATTTTTAAAAAAATACAACACACCAATAAACCACAAAATACCAGGCAGGCCTGATCCAGTTTTATTTCTGTGTAGCCCACTATTAGACAGCAAATATATCCCTTTTCTTTTCCATGTTTTATCTTGATGTTAAGCTATTTTTATTCTCTTACCTTAATTTGAATATTTTGCAACAAATCTAAAACAAGGCTTAACATATAGTCTCCGTTTTATGAAAAATAAATTTTGAGAATTATCAGGGGGTGTTTGAGAAGACATCTAAATCCATGTCTACTCAATTCATCAAACAATGACTAAGAGACAGAATTGTCACTACATTGACTCTTTCTGCTTCCATACATTTGAGTGGTAGTAAAATAATAAGATCAATGGATTTAGATTATTGCTTACAGCACATAGGAAGCGAGGTCTTCATGTTGCACTGGTTCCTTTTGCCTCCCTAATTCTATTGAGAGATGACAAAGGTACAAAATGCCCTCAAAGTGTACCTGCGTTACAGCTGAGAATGCTGAGAATACACCCAGTCTAATACAAAGTTGCTGGCAAAGCTTTTTTTACATTTATTATGAGAACCCTTTACTTTTATTTTCTTTAATGTAAATAAATCTCCTTTAGAGAAATGAGGAATATTGTATCATCCACAGGGCAGTCTAGTAGCATAATTCATAGGGAATTGTGCTGCTAATTCAAAAGCCACATTTCATTAAAGACATGAATTCACCAGTGACTCTGTGGGGGGGGAATAATGGACAATCCCCTCCCATGTTATTTACAGCCTCAGAAACCCAGTGGAGGATCAGCTATCCGTGGATTCTGACACAGTACAGTGAGTCAGTGCAAGAGTGAGGGGTGGGGGGGGGGATGTGAATGAGTGATATGATCCAAGAATGTAAAAATATCTGTTCTCTGGCCGACAGGAAGAGATTGACAGTGACTGAACTTTGCTCAGGAAACAGCAAAAATTACCAAAACTACATCCCACCTACCTACAACTCATAGAGGATGTTAAAAAAAATCCGCAAAAATAATTCAATATAACTTAGTTGCATTTGAATCTGGCAAGAGAATTACTTCAAAATCAATGCATATTATCGAACAAAGGGGTTAGAAATTCACTACATCCAGTTCATTGGCACCTATTGTAAATGTTATTTTGCAATACATTACATTTTTAATGTGGTTGTTGTTGTTATGTGCTTCCAAGTACCCTGCGACCCTTAGCAGGCTTGTGTACAGCAGCTCTGAACCCTGCCCTGTCCTGAGACAGTCTCGCTAATTCCAACACACTATCCCCCATTGTCCCAGTTACTATATCAATTCATCTCATCCAGGGTCTCCCTCTCCGGCACTGTCTGCCCATGTTTCTGAGCACGATGTCCTTCTCCAAGAACTGATCTCTCCCGGCCACGTGCCCAAAGTATGTGAGATGGAGCTTCAAAATCCTAGCCTCCAAGGAGAAACTTGGTTTCACCCTCTCCAAGACAGACCTATTTGTTTTCTTGATGGACTATGATATGGTCAAGGTTCTTCTCTAGCACCACAGTATAAAAGCATAGATTCTTCTTCTGTCATTCTTAGTCACTGTCCAGCTCTCTGATGCCTACAAAGTAATTGTGAAGATCATGTCTTGAATTAGGCACACCTTAGTTTCTAGACTGACATAGTTTCTTTTCTGTACTACGGAAAGGTCCCTGACAGAAGATTTTCCCAAGGTAATTTGTCTTTGCATTTCCTGACTGCTGGTGCCAAGAGTGTTGATTGTGGAGCTGAACAAGCTGCAATTGTTAACAACCTCAATTTCTCCCCCATCTGTCATGATGTATGCTGCCCAAAATTTCTATGAAATATGATTCCTGATCTCATCGGACATATTAATTTTAAAAAAAAAGTAGCTATGAGTCGTCAGTCTATGACTCAATGGCACCTAACAATGACAACATAGAGAGAGAGCTACATTGGCCTAGTGGACAAAAAGTTATGCTACCAAACCCAATGTGGGTGATTTTAATCTGCAGCCCTCAGGCCTGGTTCAAATTATTTTGTCTTTGTTTGTTTTGGGTTTTTTTTTTTAATCAAACATTCCTCTAAGTGGTATAACACTGGTCTGTGCATTGCTGTACAGAGGTAACTCGTGGTTGCTGTGATGCTAAACACTGTGACACTAATGTGTCAAATGTGATAATGGTTACCCATGGTGGACAGTGTTTGGTGGAGCTCCCCAATTAAAACAAGCTTGGAAGCAGGAGTGGCATCCACTTCCAAAATGGCTTGCCTCTGGAAACTCTATGAGAGTGCTCAAGTTTTTCGTTCATAGGGTCGTTATAGGTCATCTACTACTCGACAGCACCTAACAACAACAAGACAAAACTACAACTATAAAATATTTTTGCACGTTACTCATGATTGTTATCAGGCACCACTGAGTTGATTTTGGCTCAGAGACACCCTCCAAACAACGGAACTAAACCACCTGATTGTGCACTAGTCTCACCACCTTCAACATGCTCAAGGACAGAGTCAATTCATCTCATTGAACATCTTCCTCTTCTTTGCTCTTAGCTTTTCTAAGATTATCTAACATAAATCATATCTTTTTTCTCTTAGAGTCCAAGTTTTCCCCGATATGAATTATGCAACATGATGACTTATATCTGGTTAAATTGTTTGAAATTCCACAGACAATTGACAGAAAAGAGTGTTCTGAGACTAAAAATTCCAAACATCAAAAGACTAAAATCTTCAATAGTATGGAAAAGAGAGATTATTATTCAAAGCTAAATGTAAACTCTAATATGTTATTGAACATCCATTATTACTAGATTCTTATTTTAACCAGTGTTTTCAGGATGAAACTTGGCTCTAAACAATGCATTTGGGGGGGGAAGTTTAAATTTAATAAACCACTGCTTAAAATGTATTTAATAAACCACTGCTTAAAATGCAAAAAAAAGAAATTATTTGTGTTTTTTAAAAGAAATTGTTTTAAACATTAGTAAATATAGAAAATTAAAATACACCACCAGAAGGTATTCAATATTTTTTATCAGCATCATAATCCAATAAGTAAATTTTTCTTTTTCTCCAGCAGATCAGTGCTGAGAGCTCTATATCCTGTTTCACTGAAACTTTGTTCCATCTCTTCAGTTCTGCTCATTTGCCCCTCCAACATTTTAATGGCTTCTGAGATATTGATCTTAATATTCTGAATTGCTGTGTCTTGTTCTTCTAGGGTTTCTAATCCTTCATTGGTTTTATCTGTCTTGTCTTGTATTGCTTTTTAAGTTCCTCTTGGGTTTTGCTTGGCGCTTCCCTTAATTCTTTGACTTTTTCTGTCATCCATCAAAAATACTTGATTACTGTTCTTTTGAATCCTGTGTAAGGACTGTTGCCTGAGGTATCAGAGTTTCTGGGTCTGGGAATCCTCCTTGCCCGAAGTTTTCCCTGCTCTAGATATTAGTAGAGCAACTCATAGTGCCTGATGTCCTCTCTGGTACTGACAGGGCATTTTTTTAAGAATTTCTCACTAATAATCCACAATTTTTAAAAGATTGATTTCAACAGAAAATGGTGATTCAATTGTCTACAGGCAGTTTTGAAACTCAGAGGTTTAGAAAAATAAATCCAAAAGTCCCCAAATTTCACAATCATAAAAATATTGTATATTTTGGCCTGAAAAAAATAGATTGCATCTTTTTCCACCCACTATTATGGTATTTATTAGGAAGTCAAAGGCTTAATTTCGATATGGCAGGAGGATAAAATCAAGTCAAGATAGCTTTGATAATGTGTTCACAGGCAACTCAGTCTTCAGCCTCAAAGTTTTAGGCCAGTGTTACAAAGCTTATGTTATTGCTGTGCACTATCAAGTTGGAACGTACCCATAGCTGACCCTCCAGCAGGTTTTCAGAGGCAGTCAATCACATAGGAGGAGATTGCCAATCCTTCTCCTGCAAAGTGGCTGGTGAGTTCAAACAGTGCACCTTTGTAGTGCGACTTCTTGTCACTAGGGCACCAGAGCTTTAGGACAGTCCTAATTCTGATAATCATGGTATCTCTCCTCCCTTGAACCACCACAACTTCCCACCCCCTACCTACCAACAAACTTGGTTCTGGTTCTGGTTCTGGTTCTATGAGACAGCAGTCCTAAAAGGTCAACTCTGCCTCAAGTCAGTCCTCTGTTTTGTTCTTGTGGCTGCTTCTCCTACAGACCCCAGTCTGGGTAGTGCAGTAGTCTTTGGTCCCGAAGAATATGTACTGTGTAGTCTCTGCTTCTTCTTTGCTGGTGATAAAACTCTCCGTTTCTGCTGCTGAATCCGTTCCATTTAATGGCAAGGATATCCAATCCCTTTGTGAATAGGGCAACACATCATATTCAAATATCCTCACTCATTCATGTAGCAAAGTCAAAGTCAATGGCTAGGAAAGCCATTTTGAATAATGAACCCTTGACACCACTTACTACCCCCTGTCTTTTCTAACCATTAACCTTTGCATTTTTATAATCAACTTTTCCCTTAAAATCATCTTACTAAAAATGATTCATGAAAAATGTGCAAGCCAGCTACATAATGCCTTCGTATCTCCATTTTAGATAGTTTCTAATTTTCCCATTCCTATCAAATAAGTACTCTGAGTAAACAAGAACCCTTTTTCTGAAATAGTTTCTGTCCAGTTTGGAAACTTTGAGCATCTGTCCCCAACAAGCAAAGTTCAGTCTGGAACAAACCATTACTTTGTGGCAATAAACACTAGCTCACAGCATAAGTCATCTTCTCTTCTTCTGATTCAGTTCTGGTCAACTTAACACCAGTCATCCATGGCCAGGTCCAAATGGGCATCAGCCACGAACTCAGGAATCCCCATTTCTTTCTGCATTCCAGACTAGTTAGTCCTTTCATTCAGTTTAGACCCTATGTGGACTCAAATCAGCAAGCCAGATGTCCTCATGACTCCCTGCCCCACAAGTCAGCAACACTTCTGCATTTATCCATATGTCTGTGCATGCTAGGACAACAGTGAAGATGGAACCTACGTGTCTCTTCCCTTCACTCAATCTTAGTCACTACATGAAGTCAATGAAATAGGCCAGAGGTCTTCATTGCCCCCTGATACTAAAGTCAGCAGCAATTTTATCATATCCATGCATTTATGTATGCTAGCTTATCAGTCCTTAGAGAGGGACTTCATGGTTGGAAGGGTGGAGGGACCGTACAGGAGAGGAAGACCCTCAATGAGATAGATTGATTCAGTGACTTGGGTATTGAAAATAGGTGTGTCAGAGACAATAAGATTGGCATGGGATAGAGCATCACTACGAGTCGCAAGTGACTCGACGGCATACAACAACAACAACAGGTTAACAGTGCTGGAGGAACATGTCCAAGCTCAACCTGTCTCTTCAATGCTGCATGCTTCCTATTTCCACTTCAGTAGATTCAGTTGATCACTATGAGTGTCCATACATGCCAACTCCCTTTAACGTCAAGTCCTAGAAAGAGGCTGTGATGGACACCAATTTTACCGTGCTCAGATTTCTTCATATGCATATGTAAATTGAACAGTGATTGGTGAGAATGAATGTCTTTCTTCGAAATTGTGATATTGGCAAAGATTGTTGAGTATATTATGGACTGACACAAAGAAATAGATATATTTTTGCATAAGTACAGCCAAATGTTCCTTAAAAGCAAGAATGGTGAGACTTCATATCACATGCTTTGGGCATGATCTCTGGGAAGTCACTTCCTCAAAAAGGTCGTCATGCTTGGAAGAGCAGAGAGTCAGTTAAGAAGAAGACCTCACTCACTGAGATAGGCTGACACAGTATGTGCCACAATGAATTCATGCATAGAAGAGATTTCAAGGATGGTGCAAGATCTAGCAGTGTTTCATTCTGTTGTATCTGGGCTTACTTGGAGTTGGAGGCAACTTGAAGTCACCTAACAACCACCACCTATGTTTAAAAGTAAGCATTAGTATATTTAAGGATATTTAATTTTTGTTTTCTCTTTTTAACTGGCTCTTTAAGTGATCTTTTGATTCTTCATGTTTAGTGTTCTTCATGTTATCCTATAATTTGTCAGGATTCCCATCAGTAAGGCACAATGCATTAAAATGGTTTTTGATATAGTGTCTTAATTTAGGTGGGTTTTACTTAAGGATATACTTTTGCTCTTGTGAAATTTTATCCATTTTCTTAAGCTTCAGTGTAAATTTATACATTAACAATTGATCTATTACAGAGTTGACTTTTGGCTAGATTTTTAACTTCTTCTATGTTTTTTTTTTCTCTATTGATACAGTAGATTTAAACTTTGTAAAAACAATTCTTCAATGTTTATGTTTATAGTCATCATTGATATTGAAAAAATTATTTCCATTGAATAATTAATCCTCCAAAGTCTATCCAGTTATCTTGGGAATTCTTTGTAACAATTTTGAAAAATACTAATCATTATTTTTTTTTCTAATTTGAGTTTTCCACTCACCAGAAATTATCAGTGAACCATTTTTGCATATTTGACCAACTTATACTGCAGAAGTTGACAAAAATATTAAATTCTTTTTATTTAGAATTAGCAGTTAGTGGATTTATTTGAATATAATCTTATTAACTGTTCTTCCTTATAGATGTTTGGATATTACACATCAGTAAGAGATTTGTACTTCAGATAGACCTTGATATATTCTGTTTAATAATTCATGTAACGCCTTCACTCTTCAGTTTGTCATTTCCAAAATAGTAGACCACATTACTGTCTCATTGAAATAGACCAATATGATTTTATTAGACCTCACTAATACCCAGGCATTGATTTTAGGTTTTTTGGTTATTATTATATTATTTGATTATTACTAATAAATATTTGCAACTGTGTCTTCTCCTTTTGAGTCTTGCCACATAAGCAAATGAACGTACTGAAAGATTTACTCCAACTATTATTAAGAATGTCTCTATATATGAAGAGACAGTCATAATTAGAATGACTTTCAACTTGGTGGTCTAGTAGTCACACACTGCATTGTGATCATGAAGGCGTGTGGTTAGAAACTGCCGGCTCTCCACAGGGGAAGGATGGGCAGTCTCCACTGGTTGACAGCTATGTCAGCTATGACATTCCAGTTGAAACAACTACAGGCAACAACAACTTCAAAGGCTGAGCTTTCAATGTTAATTCCTACAACCTTTCATAGGTTGAGATACCCTCAAGTCCTTCCTCATAGCCTGTCCATGTGCTGACTCCTGTGCACCAGGAGTAATCCTGCGAGTATTTTAGGTAACCATGGCATAAAATCTAGTATAACAGGAACATAAAAGCTAGCACAGGCAGGAAAATGAAAGAGAAGTGTGTTTCAATTTTATTTATACTTTTTTTTTTCTCTAAAAAAATCTGACTTACCATTTTGTCACCTATGGAGAGTGTTCATTTTTTTTTTTACCTCTTAATATCTAGTGCTTATCTTAAACTTATGTTTTTGGTTAAATTGAAAGAAAAAAAATATAGAAGGAGCCATAAACCTTCATACAGCTTTCACAAAAACGAGATATGGTCAGGCATATTGTGGAGAAGATGAGATGAGATAGATTCAGAATGAATAATTTTCCGTTCGCACAGAGACACATATTAAGTACAGACCTCCTGGGGGCCAATGGAGAAACTTAATTACTTTCTTTATAATGTTCTTCTATAATAGAAAAAATAGAGAAAGAAAATCAATGCATTTTTAAAGTCTGGAATGACAAAGGTTGGAAATAGATGAGATAATTGAGAATTAGCTCTCTTGGATTTAAAGACATAACAATACGAATAATCTTACTGGGTTTTTTTTTTTTTCTCTCCCATTCCACATGTCAGATGCTTTGCTGTGTGCTGAGGTTGATGTGTAATTCATGTTATCTTCACATGAATCATATAAGAAACATTTTGATAATGCCTTCATTTTATAAAAATTTTGTTGTTGTTGTTATGTGCCGTCGAGTCGTTTGCGACTAATAGCGACCCTATATAGAACAGCCCTAAACCCTGCTCTATCCTGTGCCAATCACATTGCCTCTGACACACCCATCCCGATTACCCCAGTCACTGAATCAATCTAACTCATAGAGGGTCTTCCCCTCCTGTGCTGTCCCTCTACTCTACCCAGCATGATGTCCCTCTCTAAAGACCTGTCTCTCCTTACAACATGTCCAAAGTATGTCAGACGAAGCCCCAGAATCCTTGCCTCCAAGAAGCAGCCTGATTTAACCCTCTCTAGGATGAATCTGTTTGTTTTCTTGGCAGTCCATGGTACATTCAGTACTCTTCTCCAACACCACAGCTCAAAGGCGTCAATTCTCCTTCTATCCTCCCTAGTCATTGTCCAACTCTCTGATGCATAACAAGTGATTGCAAAAACCATAGCCTGTATCAGGTGCACCTTAATCTCCAGAGAGACACTGTTGCTCTTGAGTACTTTAGAGAGGTCCATAACTGCAGACTTTGCCATCGCAATACGTTTTTTTATTTCCTGGCTACTGGTGCCAAGAGTATTGACAGTAGAGCCGAGGAAACTGAAGCTGTGGACAATCTCAATCTCTTCACCATCCATCCTGATGCTACCGATTGGTCCAGTGGTGAGAATTTTTATCTTATTGACATTGATCCTCTGTCCATACTGAAGGCTGCAGTCCTTGACCCTCTGCAGTAAGTGCATGAGGTCTTCCACAGTTTCAGCGAGCAGGATTGTACCATCTGCATAATCAGATTCTTGAAATATACTCAAAACCAAATAGTAACAATGACCTTCTCCTGCCACCCCAAACAAATAAAAAGCAAGAGGGCAACTTAATGAGGATTTGGACTCAGATATGTCTGATTTTGTTCAATACCATGTAATATTGCTTTTTAATTGATAACACAATGTACTGAGAATAATATATAGTTCTGCTATGAGAAGACACCTCCTGGTGGTGTAGTGTGTAAAGCATTGTACTATTAACAGGAAAGTGTGCACCTTGAACCCGTTGACAGGTCTGAGGGGGAGAGGTTGGCAGTCATATGTGTTAAAGATTCATGTCCTAAGAAACAAGAAGGAGCATGGCTGAGTTGGAAAGAACTAAAAGGCAGTGAGTTTTACACAGTGTGCTCATTTCT
The DNA here is from genome assembly GCF_000299155.1 of Elephantulus edwardii. Classification (NCBI taxonomy): domain Eukaryota; kingdom Metazoa; phylum Chordata; class Mammalia; order Macroscelidea; family Macroscelididae; genus Elephantulus; species Elephantulus edwardii. The sequence continues at coordinate 18,706,824 of NW_006399779.1, forward strand.
ATGCTGCTAAATCTCGAAAGACCCCCGTCTTTTCATGGTCTGTCTTCTTGGTACATATTTTCCTATAAAATCTGTTGAACAACAACAGCTGTTGTGACTCATCTTCCACTTATCAAGACCCTTTACTAATTGCTTTTTATCACTCATGTTCATGCTTATATCATTTATTAACAGCATTCCATTATACACCCTCACACAATACAATTCCGTTTCTTATTCTTATATTTCTTCCACTCAAATCCAGTTCTCTACCCTCAAATCCTTCCTAGGGGACACTGTGATTATTTGCTCAGTGGACAGCATCTTTTCTCACTTTTTTTTCAGAGAATATAAACTTTATCCCTTTGTCTAGGAAAAAAAATAGTTGTTCTTAAGAGATGTTTCCTTTGCCCTTACTCTCTCAAGAGGAAGTTAATTGCTATTTTGACAAAAATTTAAAAAAAATGTGTCAGAGTTTACAATTTGGTTTCTATCACTTTAGTCACTAAAGAATAATTATATCACCTTCATATAAATACATATTTGTTATTCACATCATTATATTAGTTACTGTTATATACTGTTTGTTGCTCTTGAGATTTATGAAATGTTACATTCTGAGCAATATGTTTCTTCTCTAAGAAAAATCAATACTATAATTTCCTAAGTCTATAAGTTTCAACGATTTCATCTCACTTGGATGTAAAATCAGGACACTTTCATAGTAGAAGGCCAATGAAATAGATGAAACCTTCAACAGGATAGATTCCTAAAGTGACTGCAACAATGAGCATGTGTGTAGTGGAAACTGTAAGATGGTGTAGGATTGGATGAGACTTCTTGTTTTCATAGGATCACTATGAGTATTAATTGACTTGACAACACCTAATAACACTACTTATATTTCAAACAAGTAAATAAGTCCAATATTCTCATTAAATACGTTGCTATTTTCCAAATACTTTCTCTGAGTCTATCTTTGCTCTAATATTGCTCTAATAGCTTTCATTCCCATGTAGATTGAAAAGGTATGGAGAAAGGACACATTTCTGACATATTGCTTTTCTGACTTTGAATCATTCAGTGTTCCCTTGATCTGTTGTGAGGACTGTTTTCTGGCCCAAGTATAGGTTTCACATGAGTATTCTGGGATACCCATTTTTCACAAAGTTAACTACAATTTGCTGTGATGCATACAGTCAACTGCCTTGCGTAATCAATGAAACAGATAGACATTCATCTGGTACTCTTTGCTTTTAGCCAAGATTCATCTGACATTGACTATTATGTCCCTGTTGCCACAGCCTCTTCTAAATCCAGTTTGTATTTCTTATAGTTTCATCATTGTTCTGTCCAGCAATTTTTACATAGCCTCCAGCAGGATTTTACTTGCCTATGGTTTTAGTGATACTGTTCAGTAATTTCTACACTCTGTTGCATCATCTATTTTTGGAATGAGAATGAATAGGAATCCCTTCAAGACAGTTGGTCATGTAGCTGTCCTCCAGATTTCATCACACAATCTGGTAAGTACATTAAGGGCTGTATGTTTGCTGAGATGTCCATTAGTATTCCATCAACTCCTGGGGCCTTGTTTGAATTTTTGTTTTATTTTGGGATTTTGTTGTTGTTGTTGTTGTTTGATTTTTTGGGGTTTGGGTTTTGTTTGTTTATTTGTTTTGTTTTGTTTTGTTTTTGCTAATTCCTCCAGAGCAGCATGAACTTCCTCTTTCATCACCATCTTCTTCCATATCAACCAGTTCTCTAACCATCTTCTTTAGATGCTTCCTAGATTCTTCAGTTAATTTTTCTCCAATTCCTTCAGCTTAAGAAGTACCCAGCGAGTTTATCCCTTTTGATTTTCTAACTCCAGCTCTTGGCTCATTTCATTATAATACTTTGCTTTTTCTTCCTAAGGTGCCCTTTGAAATCTATTCAGCTGATTAACTGTTTGATTTCTTCCTTTCGTTTTGGCTTCCTGTCCTTCTGGTGCAATATTCAGAGTCTCTTCTGACATCCAATTCATTCCCCCCCCCCCTTCCTTCTGTCTTCGTAATGACCTTCTGCATTCTTCAAGGGTAATATTTTTTATATCCTCCCACAGCTCATCTGGTCTTCATTTATTAGTGCTCAAGTCCTTAACCTGTTCTTGAAATGGTTTGTAATTTCAGGTGGAATACACTCCAGCTCAAATTCTGGTTCTTGTGGATTTAATTTTCTGGAGCTTCAGTTTGGATTTGCATATGAGTAGTTGGCGGTCTGTTTCACTTTCAGCACCTGGCCTATTTTTCACAGCTATATTTTCTCCAATGACTCTTTCCACATTTGTAATCAATCTTATTCCTGTATAGACCATCAGGTGAGGTCTGTGTGTATAGTCACTGTTTGTGTTTTTTATAAAAAACACTTGCTGCTGTATTTTATGAGGAAAAAATATAGCATCAAATTGAAGAAAGACTCATCAGCAGCCTGCATTATACAGATATATACTTGCCAAAAATGAAGTATCTGTTGCAGAAGGCTAAGTACTACAGTCTTCAATATGGATAGAAGGTCAACATTGAGAAGACAAAGATTCTCACCACCGAGCCAATGGATAATAACACCATGATAGATGGAGAAGAGTTTCTAATGGTAACAATTTCAGCTTGCTCATTTCAACAGTCAACACTCTTAGCACAAAAGGTCAGAAATCAAAAGACAAATTGCAATGGAAAAATCTACTCTTATGGGCTTCTCCAGATTGTTGAAGAGTGATGATGTCAGTCTAGAGACTAAGGTGTGCCTGATAAAGCCATGGTCTTTGCAACTCCTTGCTATGCATCAGAGATTTAGACAATGACTAAGGTGACAGAAGAAAAACCAATGTCTTTGAGTTGTGGTGCTAGAGAATAGTATTAGACATACAATGGACTGCCAAGAGAACAAATAAATCTGTACTGGAGATAGTGAAACCAAATGACTCCTTGGTGGCAAGGATTTTGACACTCTATCTCAAACTTTAGGCACGTTGTCATGAGGGACCTACTCTTGGAGAAGGACATAATTCTTGGAAGAGTGTATGGACAGCACAGGGGAAGAAGACCACGCATTGGATGGATTGACACAGTGTCTGGGCTAAGATGTGTCGGAAACAGTAAGTTTGTCTCAAGATAAGGCAGAGCTAACAGCTGTTATACGTAGGGTCACTATGAGTCATAGTCAAGGCAACAGCATATTAACAACAACACAACAAAAATGTATAATAAGCTTCCTCTAAAACCTCAATAGCAAACAGCTCACTCACTGCATTTAAGGATTGCTTGCTCACATTTTTTAGATTCTCTGATTCAAGACATTAAAACCATAAGCTTTTTCAGTCTCTCCTTTTCCTTATCCATTTCTTAACTTCCCTTATCTAATTTTCTTGGTTAGAAAATAGGCAGTATTTTTAAAATTCTGTTTAGATTGTACAGCTATTTTCCCTTTGTTTAAAATGAGGAAAAAATACATCAGGGTGGTAACTTTCCCTTTATGTATTCAAAATGTATACAAACAAGTCATTCAAGGAGCTGAATTATGTGGAGAAGGATATGGATTCAAAAGTGGAGGAACTCATCAAAAAACTTCATTATACATATAACACAAACTAGCTAGCAGAATATAAAGAAGACTTGAAGCACTTATTTGCAGAAAATTAAGTACAAAACCCTTAAATATAGATAATATCTCAACACAAAAAATGCTCATGACTGATAGATGATATATGCAGAAAATACTGAAGTTATCAATAATTTCATTTTACTTGTATCCATAATCAGTACCCATGGTAGCAGTGGTTAAAAGACATATTGCTTGGGTAATTATGCTTTAAACGATTACTTTGCTACACTAAATTTAGCTCTGGAATGACTGAGACCTTGGAAAAAATTTTTTTAAAAAAATATAAAGTGTTAAAGAGCAAGGATGTCATTTTAAAGACTAAGGTGCCCTTACTGGAAGCTATTTTCACATGCTTCCTATGCACTTGAAAGTTCAACATTAAGTAAGGATGATAGAGGAAGAATTGGTACCTTTAAATTGAAATGTTGGCAGAGTACTGCATATTCCATGCACTGTCAAAAGAACAAACAAATTTATTTTAGAGTAAATGCAGTCAGAATGCTCCTTAGATGAAGGGAGAGGGTGGTCATTTGTCTCACATACATTGTTGTTATTGTTAATTGCCATTGAGTCAAGCACGACTCAGAGACCCGATGAACAAAAGACCTGGAGCCTTTCTATAACTATCAATATTTATCAAAGTTCATAGTATCCAGAGGCAGGTTGTATAGGAAGTGGATGCCACTAAGTAGGGACTTTTGGAAACAGACATCATACTGGCAAAAATAGAGCATCACAGAATGTAAGGAAGACTCTCACAGGATGGGTTGACAAAGTGACTTTAACAGTGGGCTTAAGAGTGTAAGAGATAGTGAGAATGGAGCAGGCTAGAGTAAGGTTTCTATATCATAGGTCTGCTATGAGTAGTACTGGACTCAACAGCACCTTAACCTAGGAAAATTAAGCTGGAGGAAATCCAATAGAACTATCATGACCCATTTTGCTTCTGAGTCATGATTTAATACTTCACAAGGTCTATTAATACTCTCTCAAATTTTTATTCAGCATTTTTAGGCCTCCTTTTAAAGTTACTTACTTCACTATTTTTCAATGGTTACAGTGCTTCCTCATTCACTCTTCTATCCTTTATTAAAATATCATTAATCTTATTTTGTTGAGGGCAAGAAAACAACTAGATATGTAAACATAATCACTTTGCTAATCCTTTACACATAATTATGTCTCTCTTCTGAGCAATTCAAAAGAATTCATGTACTCTGAACTTCAATCTCTCTGCCAGGACTAGGTCTAGTTTACAAGCCAAACACTGAATGTTAAATTTCTTAGCATTTGTTACCTGAACCTCTTTATTCTCTTTCTACAACCTCTCTTAAGCTATTTTCAATCAATAGATGTGCTATTGACATTTTGGACTTTGTAGTGAATCACTGTCTAGCACACTGAAGGATTTTAATATCCTTGTTACCAACTCTTACAAGTAGCACTTTATCCTCTTAAACTCCTCACACACATCCAAACAATTTCTAGGGGATGCAACAATTTCTTTGGTGAAAACTCCAATGGACAATCCCAGTATATCGAAATGTCAATGACTTAAGAAGTAGTTTTATGATGATTGTCTCTGAAATAAAATTTTCATTATAAAATTCTATTAGGAATTCTAGACTCATATTCAGATAAAGATATCAAATATTACATTAAAATGTGAGCCTGGAATTAATAATAAAATGATGTACCAGTGTTTCTGTTTCAAATTCTCTACACTTCTCAACATTTATTTTAATTCTTTTGTTTGTTTGATTAAAAAAGATAACATAGTTATTGACTATCTCATGGGCTGCTAAAAGAACAAACAGATGTTTGGAAGAAAGTGAAGTAGGGTGCATTTTAGAGGGATGGATGGTGAAGCTTCATCTCACAAACTTTGGACATGTTGTTAGAAGAGGGAATTCTCTAAGAAGGGGGATCTGCTTGAAAAAAAGGAGGAATGCCAGTGAAAAAGAGGAAGATTTTCAACAAGATGGATTGATATTGTGACATCAATAAGAGGTCAAGTGTCTTGGGGGTAATAAGGATGGCACAGGAAAAGACAGGGTTCAGGTCTGCTATTTACATGATTGTTATGGGTGATACTCAACTCAATGGTACCTAAGAATAAGAACAATGAATGGTAAGGGAGCTCTGGTAGCTTAATCCATACGGAGTTGTGCTGCCAGTCCAAAGACTAAGCCTCAGGAGGTTCAAATCCACCAACAGCTTCATGGGGAAAATGATGGATATTTGTGCTTGTGTAGCTTCTACTTGTGAGTCTTGGAAACTCAGTGGAGGATTGGCTCTGAGACAATTCCAGCTCAACAACAATGAGAGAATGAATGTTAACACAGTGTGATATGTGTTAAACTACAAACTAGAAATTTGATAGTTCAGCCCAACCAGCCACTCTGTACCAGGAAAACTGGAAGTCTCTTCTCAAAGAGTTAGTATCAGAAACTTAATTAAGGGTTAACTATGGTGAGAATTGACTTGATGACTCTTGTTGCATTTAAGTAGGACCCAACTCAGAGTTGAGCTTTGAGTGAGTTTACTAGGAATACTTAACTAATGTTAGATGGATCTTAGCTGAAAGCAGGGAAAAACAGAGGAATGTCTATCTCTGTTTCATTGACTATGCAAAAGCATTTGACTGTGTGCATCATAACAAACTGTGGCTGACTCTAAGAAGAATGGGAATCCCAGAAGACTTGATCGTTCTAATGCGAAACCTATACTTGGACCAAGAGGCAGTCATCAGAACAGAGCAAGGAAACACTGCATGGTTCAAAACTGGGAAGGGCGTATGCCAGGGATGTGTCCTGTCTCCATACCTTTTCAACCTATATGCAGAACAGATTATCCGGGAGGCTGGGATCTATGAGGAGAAATGCGGGGTCAAGGTTGGTGAACGATTTATCAACAATCTGCGTTATGCAGATGACACAACCCTGCTTGCTGAAACTGAGGAGGACCTGAAGCGCTTGCTGCAGAGGGTCGTGAACTGCAGCCTTCAGTATGGCTTGAGGCTCAATGTCAGGAAGACGAAGATTCTCACCACTGGACCAATTGGCAGCATCAGGATGGATGGTGAATGGTTTGAGATTGTTTACAGCTTTAGTTTGCTTAGCTCCACAGTCAACATTCTTGGCACCAGGAGCCAGGAAATTAAGAGGCGCATTGCCATGGGAAAGTCTGCTGTTAGGGACCTCTCCAAAGTACTAAAGAGCAATGATGTCTTTCTGGAGACTAAGGTGTGTCTGATACAGGCCATGGTCTTTGTAATCATTTGTTATGCATCAGAGAGTTGGACAATGACTAGGGAGGATAGAAGGAGAATTGACGCCTTTGAGCTGTGGTGATGGAGAAAAGTATTGAGAATACCATGGACTGCTAGGAAAACAAACAGATTTGTCTGGGAAGGGTTAAACCAGGCTGCTCCTTGGAGGCAAGGATTCTGAGGCTACATCTGGCATACTTTGGACATGTGGTAAGGAGACACTAGTCCTTGGAGAGGAACATCATGCTTGGGAGGGTGGAGGGACAGCGCAGGAGGGGAAGGCCTTCTATGAGGTGGATTGATTTAGTGACTCGGGTAATCGGGATGGGTGTGTCAGAGGCAATGTGATTGGCACAGGACAGAGCAGAGTTTAGGGCCGTTGTATATAGGTTCGCTATGAGTCGTAAGCAACTCGATGGCACATGACAACAGCAACAACAAGTCACATGAGAGATTTCTTTTTTTTTCTCCTGTGAAGCCACTGATAAATTCAACCTGTAAGGAGGTGCTTCCTTGAGGTTAGCTTCACAATTCCCCATGGATGCCACCCAGGCTTCATCCTAATGAAGTCTGATAACTTCAGGATGGGGCTGTTATTTGACTTCTAGTGAATGCTGAAGCTCTCTGAGCAGCACAGATACTTAAGTGCTGAATGATGGACTGACATGTTGGAGGATAAAATCCATAAATATGTATCTGGGAAGAAAGTCATGGCATTATTTCCAAAATGTGACAGCCATTGAAAATCCCATGGAGACACTCTCTACTCTGATACACAGGGTTTACTTGTGTCAGAAATGACTCAACGGCAATTACATTTGGACTGGTATAGAATGAATAATAATAATACTTAGTCTAATTTTCTTTACTTGTCATTTTTTTATCCCATATGACAATTTCTCCTCAGTTTCTAGTTGATGTGTTTTTCTTCTTGTATTTTAAGAGTACTTTAAATATTCTGGATGGTAAGCCATTATCTTATTTGTGATTTTTCAAATATGTTCCTGCCTTGTGTAGGTAGTTTTTCCACTTTATTAAGCAGTCTGATGATGTGCTGATGTTTGGTTTAAAAAGGGGGGGAGGGGGTAAAAGTAATCCAGAGGGAAAAAGTTGACCTTTGCCAAAAATGGAACTGAAAATATCATACAATCATATACAAAAATTAAAGAATCTAAGCACAGGGCTCATAAATTTCACAGATATCCATTCGCAATGAATCATACACCTAAGTGTATCAAACACAGTATACAATATGTTAAAGAAAATGTAAGAGAAAATCTAGGTAACTCATAGTTTGGCAATAAGTCTTTAGATGCAAAACCAAAAGAAGGATTGATTAAAAAAATAAAAATCTTAATAAAAATTAAACATATCTTCTCTGCAAAAGACAAGACCAAGAAACTGAAAAGACAAACCACTGACCAGGAGGAAATGTTTGCCAAACTTTCACCTTATAAAGGACTTTTATCCAAAATACACAAAGATTATTAAACTCAACAATAAGGAAATTAACCCCTAATTAAAGATGAGCTAAAAATATGCACAAACAACTCATCAAAAAAGATACACAGATGATAATTAAGCTAGACATTTTTAATTCCTTGTTTCAACTTGCTTCAATGTTGTTATTCTTGCACAGCAGAGTGTGAAATTGATATGTTTATATGAACACATGTGGGTTGAAGAAAATAGGATTGAATAGAGAAAAAATATGAATCATAACATAGTACAACAATGGCCTTATTTTTACCCCCCTCCCAGATATTTCTGGAGTAAAAGAACACAAAACACATTCCATTTTAAATGATTAAACCTTTATAGCACAAATTAATCAGTCATTGGTTATGACTTACTCTAAGAATGAAGCATCATCTGAAATGAGATACTTTTACCTGGCAGAATTAATCCCCCAAAGAATGAGAATTAAAGTCTGATTTCTGAAAGCCCTTCCATCATATCTCAGTAATTAAATTCTTTATTCTGCAAGGGAAGAAACCGGACAGAGCTTCAAGACATCTATCATATTCCAATTTTATCTGCATATTTCAATTTCCTGAGTCAAAATAATTAACCTCCAAACACCCTAAAGGGTATGAAAAGATTGAACAACATCATTCATATCAAATGCAAGCAAAATAATACTGAAGATCAATAAGAAACAACTAGACAGTACATTGACAGAGAATTGCCAGAAATTCAAGCTGGATTTAGAACAGGGACCAGGGATGTCACTGCAAATGTCATATGGATCCTGTCTGAAAGCAAAGAATATCAGATGAATATTTATGTACTTTGTTGACCATGAAAAGGCAGTTGACTAAGTGGGTCATAACAAATTGTGGCTACTGTTGAGAAGAATAGGATAAACAGAATATGTAATTGTGTTGTGCAAAACTTATACCTACAGCAACAAGCTATTCTGTGAAAAAAAGCAAGGGAACACTACATAGTTTAAATTAAGAAAGATGTATGTCAGAGTTGTATTATTTCTCTATACCTATTTGAATAAGCTCCAGGAATTGACAGAATGACAATTGACTTATTTCAGTTAACAGATTCAGCCCTGGATGTGCTCAAAAGTCTATGCCAGAAAAATTGAAGGACGGCTGTTTGGCCAATGGATTGGGAGAGGTCCTGTTTGTTCCCATTCCCGAGAAAGGAAAGATGAGAATGGAAATTACTGAGCAATATAATATCAAATGCAAGAAAAATGCTGCTGAAGCAAAAATAGCTAGAACAGAATACATAGATATGGAACTGTCAGAAGTTCAAGTAGGATTTCAAAGAGGTCATGGCACCAGGGATATCATTGCTTATGTCAGATAGATCCTGGCTGAAAGTGAAGATTCCCAGAAGAATGTTTCTTTATGCTTTATTGACTATGCAAAGACATTTCACTGTGTGGATCATAACAAGCTAGAGCTAACATTAAAAAGAATGGGAATCCCAGAACACTTAATTGTGCTCATGTAAAACCTATACCTACCCCAGGTAGCTGTTGTATAAGCGGAGCCAGGGAACACTGTTGTATGTGCCCTCGAGTCGACTACGACTCATAGTGACCCTGTGCCCAATATCTCTGTATGCTTTTCTGTCCTAAGCTAATCTCACTGTCCCTGACACACTTACCCTCATTGCTCCAGTTATTGTGTCAATACATCTCACCCAAGTTCTTCCTCTCCTGCACTGTCCCTCAATCCTTCCAAGTATGACATCCTTCCCCAAAGACGTCTCCATCCTGACTACACACCCAAAGTATGTGAGACAGAGCTTCAAAATTCTTACATCCAGGAATAGCTTGGTTTCACCCTTTCTAGGAAAGACCTGTAAGTTCTATTCTCCACAAGTTGAAGGCATCTCTTCTTCCTCTGTCATCTTTGGTCATTGTCCAGCTCTGATGCATAGCAATTAATTGTGAAGAGTATGTTTTGAGTTAGGCAAACTTTAATCTCTAGAATAACATTCTTCATCTTAAACACTCTAGAGAGGACCATGGCAGCAGATTTTTCTAATGCAATTTGTCTTTTGATTTCTTGACTGCTGGTGCCAAGAATGCTGACTGTGGAACTGAGCAAGCTGAAGTTATTTAAAATATCAATCTCTTCTCCATCTCTCCCAATGCTGCCAACTGGCCCAGCAGTGAGAATCTTTGTTTTCTTGATGTTGCACTTCAATACATATTGAAGGTTTCAGTCCTTGACCCTCTGAAGCAAGTGCTTCCGACCTTCCTCAGTTTCAGCAAGTAAGATTGTGCCATCTGCATAATTCTTGTAGCTGATGAATCTTCCTCCAATCCTGATGCCACATTCCTCCTCATAAAGTCTAACCTCTCATTTAATATTAAAAAGGGAGTGTGTCAGGGTTGTATTCTCTCTCCATATCTCGTCAATATGTACACTGAGAAAATTATTTGAGAAGCTGGACTCTCTGAAGAAGAATGTGGCACCAGGTTTGGAGGGAGAATCATCAGTAACTTGAACATCCCATGTGTTGTCACAAGAGCAAACACCTGTGTCTTAGAGAAGGTGTCACCAGATAACTCTTTAGCGGCAAAAATGATGACTCTTTGCTTCACATATTTTGGACATGTGACTTTGAGAGGCTCTTCCATAGCTAGAAACATGATGCTTAGAAAGCTAGAGGATCAGTGAAGGGGAGGAAGACCCCGAACCAGGTGGATTGACATGATGACTGCTGCGATAAGTTCTAATGTGTCAGCAAGGATGAGGATGGCACAGGATAGAACAGGGTTCAGATCTGTTGTTCACAGGATCTCTATGAGTCATATTTGACTTGATGGCACCTGACAATAAAAACCAACATGTCTTTTTCTTCCTTTAAAGAAAAATATAGAAATGTAACGAATTATTTCCTCCTCACTAAACTGCAAGTTTGTGCAAATGGTCTGGGATATCTAAAATTAAGAAATGGTCTGGAATAGTATGAGGGCTAAATGTATGTCTGATTAATTCATGTTGAATGATTTAATCCACAGTATAGCAGTTTATCCTATTTGCCTATATCAAAATTCAAAGAACATGGAAGTCAACTATCTAGACCTTCTATTTCCAACAGAAATTGAGAACAGTTACATATTTATAAAAGATGATTGAAATTGCACAGGTAATACCTTATTAAAATGTCATTAATATTTAAAAACTATATCTAAGATGAAAGTTATAAAAACAGATTAAAAAAAGATCTTTAGCTATTTATTTAAATTGAGAAAGAAAATTCATCTATTATATTCCTAGATGTTACTGGTACGCATATTATGTACTATGATTTATATAAATTGTCTCAATCTTTCTATCTCAATTCTAGTGGAAAATGAAAATACTTCGACAAGATGTTCAAAGTTGCAAAAATATTATATACTCTCATATCCACCCTGTTGCCTAAATTTCCTAAATATTTAACAATCTATGCAAATCTTAATGCATGGCTGTACTTTGATTTCTCCTTTGTTTTGTGCCGAGATAGACATGAAACTCTTCTCCCCTCCTACATTCTCCCCTAGAAAGCACATTTGTATAACAGACTTTATCAAGATTTGAGACTGTAAGAGTTTTATTGCAAAATTCATTTTTAAAAAATCAAATGAGCAATATTGCTTCTATAATATTACATACAATACTTAATCATACTTAAACTCTGAGAGAGAAAGAGAAGAGAGAGAGAATGAATGAGAGAGAGAGAGAGGAAAAGAGAGATCAGGACCATAGTTTTAGAGCAAGTAAAAGTCAGCTGGCTTTGCCTTGTCCAAAAAAAAAGACAATATTCTACATAAAACAAAGGGAGGGGGGGAAACGTTTTTAGTACATTGTCTAAATCTCACGTTGCGTAACATGTTACCATCTCCCATATTCATGTATCTTCTTGCCCCAAAATACAACAGCAAGGACAGAGAAAGGGAGACCTCCTACCCTCGAGCCTCTCACTCTCTGTCTTCCTCTTGTCCATAGTAAACTCTAGAAGTTTCTTTGCCTTTAGTAACAATTCTGTACCTAAGCTCTGGGGAAACTTCAAATTCAAAGCTATGTCCAGGTTCATTGATTCAGATCTCAAAATCTAACTTTGTTCCCATTTTAATCATTAAAGAGGAAACTGAATTTTTTTTTTTGCCTTCAAGTAGCTATGAAATAAAATCTATTTTATCAGAAATGATGGAATTTGTTGTATACTAAAGAAGGAATTCGGTGAGTCTCTCACATGCAGTATTTCATTAATTCTATATTTTCCCCACATTTATGAAATCAGAATTAATCAATTTATTCTGATTTCTTGCTATATTTAAAGGAAGAACTAACATGTTTTTGTTATTGCTTTTTTTCTCTGATCAATAGGTTGATTGATTGATTTTTAAGAGGTTTTATACTAACCAGTCTCTTAGGAGGAAATAACGGGTGATATAAATAGAAAGTGGGAAAAAGTTAAGACTTCTTAGGATGTTTACTTTCAAAATTGAGGAGGACCTGAAGCATTTTCTGCAGAAGGTCAAGGACTACAGTTTTCAATGTTGATTGAAGTTTAACATCAAGAAAATGAAGATTCTCACCACTGGGCCAATTAGCAGCACCATAATAGATGGAAGAAAAGAGCGAGGTTAATAACAATTTTAACTTGTTTGCCTCTACAGTTAACATTCTTGGCACCAGCAGTTAGGGAATCAAAACACAAATTGCACTGGGGAAGTCTGCTGACAGGAAAATCTCTGGAGTGCTGAGGAGCAATAATTTCAGCCTGGAGACTAAGGTGTGCCTGTTCCATACCATGATCTTTGCAATTACATGCTATGCATCAGAGAGCTGGACAGTAAATAAGGATGACAGAGGGAAAAATTAGTGCATTTGTGTTGTGGAGATGGGAAGAGTATTGAACACACCATAGACCACCAAGAGAACAAATAGATGCCTTTGATTTATGGTGTTGGAGAAGAGTTTTGAACATACCTTGGAGTTCAAATAAAACAAATAGGTCTGTCTTGGAGAGGGTAAAACCAAGTTTCTCCTTTGGGCTAGTATGTTGAGGCTCCTTCTTACATACTTTGGGCAAATGGCTAGGAGAGACTGGACTCTGGAGAAGGACATTGTGCTTGGAAGGGTGGAGGGACAACATGGGAGATGAAGTTCCCAGATGAGATGGATGGATACGGTGACTGGGACTATGAGAGCTGCTGTGTCAGAATTAGTGAGACTGGCTCAGGACAGGGCAGGGTTCAGAGCTGCTCTATATAGGATCTCAGGAGACTCGACAGCACATAACAACTACAAATCTCACAGGAGGAGATTTCCCACCATTCTCTCATGGAGCAGCTGGTGGATTTGGACCTATTCTTTTGGTGTTGGCAGCACAATTCCTTACCACTTAAGCACCAGAACTTCCTCTAGAAAAGTAGCCCTTAAAGTGCTGTGATGCCAATCGAAAGGTCATGCGGTTTTATCCACCATTGGATTGACACTCTTCTCCTGCGGAATTTACAGCCTTGAAAACCTGATGGAGAGTTCTCAGAGGTAATTGAATAGGAATATGAATCAGAAGTAATTGTCCTGCAGCAAGTTTGATTAGTTTTAAGAAAAATTGAAATCATCAAGAGTTTTCCTTTTCTGTACTTGATCCACGATTCACACACATGGAAGAAATTATAAGGAAATCGGACCTAAAATATACAGGGCAAATATGCTGGAAATAAATGGGAAAAGGTGAAGATGTCACTTTGAGAACTAAAGTACAGGAGAAAATAAGATTTTTTTTTCTTTCAAAGCCTTGAATTGTTTAATATGAGGTGATTTCTGTAATTTCAAATAATAAATATAATGGATATAGCAATAACAAAATATAGTTATACAAAGATAAAACTTTATCTACAAATCCCAAATACATTTCTTGATTTTCAATATTAAGATAATCGACTATCCTTCTCTCCTAGTTTTCTTTATGATTTTGATAATCATTTAAGTGTATCAACAACCCAACACCCAGTAGTCCTGGAAAACAAAAGTGATTTCTATTCATAAAATACTAGTTTGAATATTAAGGAAATATATTTTCTGAAAATCAAAATATTATAAAAATGGTCTTGCCAGAAAAAATACCAGGAATAAACTAAAAGAGAGAAAGAATCTGGATTTAGTAAGAGCTAAATGAATCAGTTAGTAGAAGGAGCCACTGTTACGGTACAGCAACAAACATTGGAACAAAATTAATACTATTCATAAGGTGACACATCCTTATTATAGCTTTTATCAAACATTTTCCAGCAATTTTTATACTTCCATAAATTAAGAGCTGGAAAAAAATGCCTTTACCTCTGCAAACTCAAATTTCATTAACCTGGTTCATAACTCCTAAAACAGCATTTGAAATAGAGGCAGAGAAAGAGGAACAAAGAATTAACCAATCAGATTTGTTCATTCAATTATCTCTACAAGTGAAAAAATAGAAATCGCATACCTCCTAATAGTCTAAAATAGAGGTGATGTCTCCATTCAACTCCACCCCCTTTCCACAAACTATATTTTTATCAATCAGAATAAAGTAATTGTTTGATTTCCATCTTGCAAAAAGAAACGTCTCTGTGTGTGTATGTGCACACGAACGTACGTGTGTGATTGAAATAAATCAAATATTAACTCCTAAGGAATTAAGATCTCTAAGTCATCAGTTGGCTTTGTGGGTGCTTTTTGTTTGTTTGTTTTATCTTAATTGTTTTCTGGACATGATCAATATTTAATCTCATCTAATTATTTCTAATAATATTAGTGACTGAGAGAAGCAGTGTTAGAGCTCTCCATGAGCATGTTTGAATGAAAACCCATTTTATACTGCGAGGCAACAAAATAAGATGACTCCTTTTTTTATAATAATGATTAAGCTAATCTGTATAGAAAGACAGCCACATTTTGATAAAACTTATTTTCTGACGGAATGTTAAAGCCTTTATGAAACCAGTTTAACAAGTTTGTAAGCATTAAACATCATTTTACTCACAGAGGAGTGTCTTTCTTTAACACACAGACTGTAGAGGAAAGAAAAAATTTAATAAATTCTCCCTGGTGGAACAAATGGAAAACCTATTATTGGACAACACTAGGTAAAAAGACTTAGAACACATGAGAGAAGTGCTACACTGTCAACTGAAAGGTCAGTTGTTTGAATCTGCAAAATTCTCCAAAGGAGAAAGAACTATGAGAAATCTCTTCTCATGAAGATTTACAGCTTTAGAATTTCAGTATCATTGTTGTTCCTAGCTGCGGATAGTGTGTGTATGAATACATATGATTTAGTAAAGTCCAATTGGTCACAGACCTATATCTGTAACATCAACAGCTATGACCAGGAGCTGTAATGTTTAGAAAAAATTATCATTGGCAGACTGATAAAATTTGGGGGAGGGACAGGAAGAAACTATGCTTAGGAGAATAGTATCCTCTAAAAGGTGGATTTATACAGTAACTGTGGCAATAAGGGTAGGTGTGTTGGACTCGGTGAGACTAGACAGCACATAACAACAACCAACCCAAAATAGAAATTTCTCAATCATAATGGCAAAATAAACTGACTTTGTCTAGATGTTAAAATCTGTTTGCTATAGACGTCAAAGATATGTCACTACATATATTTAGAAAAGAACAGATGAAGATTTCCAGACCATGAACTAGCAGTTATTTGATATATTATCTAACGATTATTTTTTTATTCTATTACAAATAATTAAAACATCACTATTATGATTTGGAATTTCTTAAGCCTTCCACTACTTTTATCTTTGAGGATAGAATATCTACCATGCCGAATATATACCCCTGGTGTTTTACTTGGATTAGTCTAAACTTTGTGAGTGATTGGGCATCTAAAATGTCCCCTGGAAAGCTCCAGAATCAATATAGCTGTATGTTAAATCATAGTATGGCTCTGAGCATTTCACTAAGTAGGTATTGATGTATTTTTACTGCTGTACTATACAAGCATCTATCTATTAGGTACACCTGGTACTCTACAAGCAAGCGACCACTAAAACAGAAAGGCTTCAATTGCAAATGTGGCAGTATATAAACATAAGCTAGATAATTTGCTCCTCAAAACCATTTTGTATCAAAGAATTATTCACAGCCTTCACCTTTATGGAAATGATACGATTTTAAAATGCATATATATAAAAAGCTCCCTAAAAGGAATCTAGGTCCTTCAATTGCCTCTGTAAGGTGAATTATTTAAATACATTATTCAATCAATTTTTGGCCAGGTACAAAAAATATCAAACACACATTATGAATGCAAGTGAAAGATAGTAATGGATAGGTCTATGTATACACACACACACACACACACACACACACACATACACACATGCATACACATGTACAAATTTGTTGCTCTTACATGCTGTCCAGTAGACACCAACTCAGAGAAGCTCTATGTGCAATATATGGATATATGACAGTACACATGCACACATACTCAGAGATCTGGTGATGTAGTACACTTTGTGTTGTACTGATAACTGAAAGGATAACATTAAAATCCACCAAATGCTCTGAAAGGGAAAGATGGACATTTCCTTCCACGAAGATTGACAGCATCAGAAGTCTAATACAGGATCACTATGATATATGGTAAAGAGATGAATATTGTTAACAACTTTAGCTTACTTGGCTCTACAGTCAACACTCCTGGCACCTGCAACCAAGAAATTAAAAGACATATTGCATTGGGAAAGTCTGCTGTCAGTGATATCTCCAAAGTACTGAAGAGCAACAATGTCAGTTTGGAGACTAAGGTGCATCTGATACTGGCCATGGTCTTTGCAATCACTTGCTATGCATCAGAGAGCTGGATTATGACTAGGGATGATAGAAGGAGAGTTGATGCCTTTGAGCTGTGGTGTTAGAAAAAAATATTGACTATACCATGGACTGCTAATAAAAACAGGTTCATCCTAGAGAGGGTGAAACTAAGATGCTCCTTGGAGGCCACGATTCTGAAGCTTAATTTGGCATAATTTGGACATGTTACAAGGAGGGACTATTGCTTGGAGAGGAACATCATGCTTTGAAGGGTGGAAGGGCAGCATTTGAGAGAAAGACCCTTGAAAGATGGATTGGTTCAGTGACTGGGGTAATGGCAGTAGATATGTTGGAGACAGTGAGATTGACACAAGATAGAACAGGGTTTAGGGCTGTTACACATAGGGTTGCTATGAGTTGCAGGTGACTCGATGGCACTTAACAATAGCATGTGCTTCTCACCACTGGACCAATTGATAGCACCATGATGGATGGAGAAGAAATTGACTTTGTTAACAGTTACAGCTTGCTTGGCTCCACTAACACTCTTAACACCAGCAATCACAAAGTCAAAAAGATGAATTGCACTGGGAAAATCTGCTGTCAGGGATGTCTCCAGAGTGCTGAAAAGCAGAAATGTCCATTTTGAGATTAAACTGTGCTAATTCAGGCCATGATCTTCACAATTATTTGGTATAAATCATAGATCTGGACAATGACTAAGGATGACAGAAGACAAATTGATGCCTTTGAGTTATGGTGCTGCAAAAGAGTCTTGAACATCCTATGGCCTGCCAAAAAACCAAATCAGTCTGTCTTGGAGAAGGTGAAACTGAGTCTGTCCTTGGAGCCTAGGATTTTTAAGCTCTGCCTCAATTACTTTTCTCATATGGCCTGGAGAGGTCAGTTCTTGGAGAAGGACATCATGCTTGGAAGGGTGGAGGGGACAGCGCAGGAGAGGAAGGCCCCGGATGAGATGGTTTGATACTGTAACTAGGGCTGTGGGTGTTGATATGTCAGAATTAAGGAGACTGGTTCAGGACAGGACAGGGTTCAGAGCTGTTGTACATAGGGTCGCTATAGGTCACAGGTGATTTGACAACATATAACAACAACATCCCCTCCATTGAACTGTGCTAGCGATTTCCTCTCCTTCTTCCACACCACCTTTTCTCCATTCCCTTCTAAGATGTTATGTACACTGGCCTTGCTCCTAATTGCTAACTGCAATGGCCATAGTGTCTTTATCTCAATTCTTCCCAAGTTCATCCTCCTTTGTCTTGGTACTTGTAACTTTCTTTGCCTACTCATTCCATATCTATTCCCCTCGCCTCACTCCTTGGTTTACCTTCTGTTTTCACAGCTGGGGTCTTAGGCATTAATTATCTATCCTTTTGTGGTTATTCCACTCAATATAATGCCTTCTGGACTATCATGCTGTGTAATACTTTTTGAATATTCCCTTATTCTTTAGTGTCACAAAGTATTTCATTGTATGAATATACCAGCCTTTATCCATTCATTATCTGATGTGCATTTAGGTTGTTTCCATTTTCTTGCTATTGTGAATAATGTTACTATGAACATTGCAATAGCTGTACATGTCTCTGTGTTTGAACTCTGATTTCCTTATATTCCCAGCAGTGGACTACCTGAGTCATGTGGAATTTTTGTTTAACTGTTTTATAGAAGTGCCAAATTTCCTACCAGAGTGATTGAACTATTTCACTATACTAACAGCAGCAAAACATGAGATTTCCAGTCTCTCTGCATTCTCTCCAATATTTATCACTTGCTGTGCTATTATACTTTGATACAGTTACTGGGATGAGATGGTTTCTCATAGTTGTTTTGATTTGTATCTAACTGATTGCTAGAGATCTTGAACATTTCTTTATATTTTCTATTAGCCATTTTAATGTCCTCCTTTGTGAAAAGGTTTTCTGGTTGGTTTTTTCTGTTGTTGGTTTGGTTTTTTGGGTTTTTGGGCCCATTTTTAAATTATTAATCTTTTTCTTATGGAGGTCCTGTAGTATTGTGTAAACTTTAGTTTTGAGACCCTCATGCATCTACCCAAAAAAAAGTGAAACAGGATCCATATCTCTCATTCCACAAACAAACACCAAGGTGGGTCACAAAAAACCCCAAGGTGGGTCAGAGCCCTAGGAGTGAAACCCCAAGCTATAAAAACCATAAGAAACAAAATGGGAACAAACTTAGAAACCCTAGCCTATGGCATAAATTTTGTTTCTATTAAGTGTCTTCGAGTCGTAGGTGACTCATAGCAACCCTATGAACAAAAGATCTGAACACATGTATAACTTTCATCCTTTCTCCAGGTTCATAGGGTTTCTGATGGCAAACTATTTTGGAAGTGGATTCCACTCCTGCTTCTAAGCTTGTTTTATTCAGAAAGCTCCACCAAGCACTCTCCACCATGGGAAACCATTATCACATTTGACCCGAGATTCGCAACACACTAACCCTCAGCCTGCAGGCAAGGCCAAACATTTCAGTATTTTACAATTCCAGCACGCTCAAATGCTGGCAGACTCTGGGCCAGAGACCCTCAATTCATCTGGAAAGTCCCCTCTGCTGACACCCACTTGGGATGAAAAGAAAGCCATAAGTAGACTTGCAAATATAACCAAAAGTTCAGACTCAAGAGGGTATAAAATCAACAAAGAAATCTTCTAAAATATCAAAGACCTATGTGCAACAAAACATTTTTTTTTCTTTCCAATAAGGTATAAAGAAATCCCACAGACTGAGGGTGGGGTGGGGTATAACATAACCAAAACATTTACTTGTTTGTTTTTAAGGTTTTTAATACAACTATTACTGTCAAATCTACCCCCACCCCCACACATATATAACATAACATATTCATAGGCATTATCTCAATGAGTGAAAAGCATAGGGGTTAAAATCGTGGCTATTACATCCTAAGTATTAAACATCTTTTTTCACAAGTAATCAGACATGGTATGACCAAAGTTGAAGAGAAAGGCGTTGTTATATTGGAACAAGAAGGGAAACTATAGCAATGGAGAACCAGCTGCTGAAAGATTAAGTCAATTCATGCTTTCAGAAGAAAGACAGCAAGTTGTGAGCTTATGTGAAATACTGTGGGTAAAGTATGAGACAATGCTAGTTTATATACAGTTTCTCCACCTGTCATATAACTTTGCTATTTATTTATTTGGAGTTCAGGTGGCCTACTGGCAAAGAAGCTGCTCTGCAGTCACAAAGGGGAGTGATGGGAATGAGTGTGTCTGAGATGACGAGGTTGGCACAGGATAGAACAGTGTTTAGAGCTCTTGTACATAGTCTTTTACATAGTCTTGTACATAGCTCTTGTACATGAGTCACAAGCAACTCGATGGCACATAACAACATACAATTATTTATCTTATCAAGTTCTTGTGACAAAACAAGACATGGTAAGTTTAAGGTATCTCCTATGTAAGTCACAAACATCTTCACAGAAAGCAAATAATCTTATTAATTTCCTTACTATATTTGACAATGATGTATTTGTCCAAAGTTAGAAGGTGGTCACTTTCTGGTTCAATTTCATCCTCCATAGGCCCATCTCTGGGTAAGATGACAACCACGTTCAACCCAAATATTTGAGAGATGGAATTTTATTTTTAGCAAGAGTCACAAAATCTCATTGATACTGTTTTCTACTTGGAGACTCTGGCGTTATTTCTAGAGTTTGTTTAACAAATATTTGAAAACAGTTTTCTCCAGGTCCTTTTGTTGGGAATCTTATGGACCCTTTCGTGTAAAGACTTTACTTAGGAACAGTATCTGTTGAACACCAATTTCTTGATAATAGTTATATTTTTTGTGCTGTTCAACAGAACTTAAAGCAGAAGATCTTTATCAGCTAAAATCCTGTTGTAGTCATAGTTGTTGTTAGGTGTTGTCAAGTTAAGTACGACTCATAGCTACCCAATGAACAAGAGATCTGAACCCTGTTCTATTCTGTGCCATCCTCATACATTCTGACACACAAGGGTCATTAGCAGCAGTCACCATGTCAATCCACCTTGTTGAGAGTCTTCCTCTCCTTCTCTGACAATCCACCCTTCTTAGTATCATGTCATTCTTTAAGGACTAGAACTTCCTAGCAACGTACCTACCAGTATGTGAGATGAAGCCTTATCAGTCTTGCCTCCAAAGAACAAGCAGGCTTTACTCTTTCCAAGCCATATCTGTTTGTTCTCTTAGCCATCCATAAGGTGTTCAGTGCTCTTCTCCAACACCACAGCTCAAAGGTGTCAATTCTTTTCCTATCAGACTTATTCATTGTCCAGCTCTCAGATGCATTCAAACTTATTGCCATTAAATCAGTATTGACACACAGAAATCCCAGAGGACAGAGTAGATCTCCCTCACAGGTTTTTCAACACTGTAAATTTATCTGGAAGCAGACCACCATCTCTTTCTACTGCAGAGTAGTGAACAGTTGGTCAAGAGCCTCCTTAAGCAAAGACCACAGTTTAAAAAAGAACTACCAGAAGTTAAAAAGAGCATTGGTGGTACAGTGGTAAGCACAGCTGCCTTGCAGAAATGGCACACGGTAATTTAAAAACAAAATAATGTTTCAGTTACATGTCAAGCTAAAGGAGCTGTATGAATTTAAAAGTATACAAAATCCAGGAGCAACTCTTGAGATTCAGGATGCCAGTTCGTGATATAGTGCTAGAGTTGGCGTTGTCAGGAAAATGAATAGATAAAATTCTACAAGCTTTTTGTTAAGTAGAAAGATACATGCCTTTAAGTTTCTTAGATGCCATTAATTGTTTGTGTGTTGTCAAATACTTGTAGCTAGGGAATATATACCTATTCCAAGGTAGATGTGTCATCTTCTGGTGTGGGCAAACACTGTACAGAGACTAAAGATGGCAGAAGAAGAATTGGTAACTTTGAATTGTGGCACTCAGGAAGAGGAACGAATATCCATGGACTGAAAAAAAAAAGAAAAAAAAAACCTCACAAAAAAACCCACCAAAACCAAAAAGACACACCTTGGAAAAGGTCTAGCCAGTGTGCTCCTTAAAGACAAAGATAAAGACACTTCCTCTCACATACTTTGGGCATGATATTAGTAGGGGCTAGGACTTAGGAAAAATCGTCATACTTGCAAAGGTGGAAAAGACCTTCAAGAAATGGATCAACACAGTGGCTGTAATAATGGGTGCAATTTTATCAATGATAGCGAGAATGGTGCACAATAGGACAGGTTCAAATTTGCTGCTCGTAGGGTTGCGATGAGTCATGGTCAACACGAAGGCACGTAAAAGTCATAGCAAGTTATTTAGAAAATACACGGAGGATTTATAGGAAAGTGTTCTTCTAACTGTCAGAACTCAGAACTAATATCAGCGTCAGTTATACTATGTCAATAGTTTTACAGTTCCCTTTATGTCATAGCAGACTACTAAACTGAGTCAGTTAAAACAACCACCTTTCATGCAACTCATAGTTCTGTAGATTAAGAAGCAATATAAAGCATAAACAGATTAGCAACAGATAAGTACATGAGCAAGCTAAAAAAAATTATTTAATTATATCACCCTTTGTATATATTTTAAATTTTTTATAAAGAAGTAAGTTAAATATAAAAGCAAACTAAATATATGTATATTTTGTGAGAATTCAACTAATTTGTAGGTCCATATTTGGATATATGACTTAGGATGACATTACTCACCTATTTGATGCGTAAAAAGCTATTGGTCTAAGTAAAATATCATTAGACCATATGCTTCTCTTCATATAGGCTGCTAAGTCAGAATTGTTCAAATGAAAGTGCCTGGTTCCAAGACAATAAGAGAGCAAGCCATGAGACCTCTGGAAGTCTACACTTAAGCTGTTCTCACTTCTGAGTCTTGATGCTCGTACAATTATAAAACCAACTCAAATTCAAAGGATGGAGAAATGACTCTAACTTTTTGAAAGGTTTTGTTTGTTGTACTCTTATTGGATGGTTTACAAAATTTATATACATTGTATTTAATAGTCAATAGTGATTCCTCATTCACATCATTGTGCTTCATACAATTATTCTCATGCATTATGTTTTATAAAATCAATCAACATTGGACTTTGCCCATCATTACCCTAAATTCATATATATTGTTTGATTCATACATTGTATTTCCTACAATCCTTTATTCACATTATGTTTCATATGATCATTCCCTTACACTGTGTTTAGAAAATTAAAAACAGATGATCTATGTCTTTCATCACTCCAACATTTCTGATCTCCATTTGATTCTTTTCAATTCCTTTAATGTCTCTCTCTCCACCAAACTCTGAGATCTCCTGATTTCTCCCCTTCCTCACCCTCAACCACTCTGTACTCCTCTGCTTCCCCCCCCCAGCCCTTATTTACATCTTACTAGTCATCCCTCCGTTTTCACAATAATGGTCCTACGCACCATTTTTCATTATGAGCCTGAGTTAGTTTACTTAGCATAATTCTTTATAGCCTTTCCCATGTTATCTAATATTTTACAAAATAGCTTTTGCGGATGGACATTTGGGCTGTTTCTTGTTTTTGCTATTGTGGACAATGCTACTATGAACAGCCAAGTACAAATCTCCATTTGTGTCTCAGTTCTATTTTCCGCAAGGTCTATTTCTATCAGTGGAATAGCTGGGTCATTTGTTATTTCTAAGTTCAGTTTTTTCAGAAGTGCAAAACAGCCTTCCAGAGTGGCTGTACCAATTTACATTTCTACTAACAGTCTAGGAGAATTCCCATCCATCCACATTTTCGCCATCATTTATTGCTTGCTGTCCAAACCCATAAAGATCATAATAGACAAAATGGGATCAAACAAAAGAGAACTAGTCTATGGTAAAAATAGGCTGGAAAATACCACCAGAAATATACAACTAGAAGAGGGTAACATCAACAAATGGGATTCTCTAAAGATTAAGTCCTTGTGAACATCAACATTATTCCCAGTAGGGTGAAGAGAAAACCTACGCACTGGGAAAACGTGTTTGCCAAAGACATCTCAGACAAGAATCCAGTAACAAAAGTTTTCAGAATATTAATGGGCCTCCACAAGAAAACGATTGATAATCCAATCACAAAATGGGCAAAAGACATGGAAAGCTTTTCCACAAAGGAAGACATTCAGGTACCTAGCACCCAAAGAAATGCTCAAAGCCACTGACAATGAGAGAGATACAAAGCAAAATGAGATACCATCTCATTCCAACAGCAATGGCACAGTTTAACGGGACAACAACCAGTAAATGTTGGACAGGATGACTCTAACTTTTGATTGGAAAAGTTACATTATCACATAGCAAAGGGCCTGCGCACGTTGTTGTTGGTAAGTACTCATAAATACAAATCAGCAACATTACGCACAGTACATTACAATCTGGCCCTGTGCCATCCTCACCATCTCTGAGATGCTCAAGCCCATTTTTGCAGTTACTGTGCCAATCCATTTCATTGAGGGTCTTCCTTTCTTTCTCTCTGACCCTCTGTCTTTCCCAGAATGATGTCTTTTTCCAAGAACTGCCCCCTCCTGAAAACATGTCCAAACTTGGACTCTAAGGAATACTCTGCTTGTTCTCTCACCAAGACAGTTTTGTTGGTTCTTTTAGCAGTTGATGGGATATCCAGTACTCATCTTCAGCACTACAATTCAGAGGCATCGATGCATTTTTTTTTTCAGTCTTATTCATTTTGTCCACTTTTTCAGGTGCTCAGGAAGTAATTGAAAATACCCTGACTTGGATCAGGTACATCTTATCATTTTAAATGATGTTCTTGTTTTTTAGTACTTGATGGTACACAACAATAATATTTTTCCAGAGGAAAGTCTGGTGACAACCCAATGCACACAGTTCTAATTTACCAGTTTCCCCATGAGAGAAAGATAGAAAATTTCTTCCCATGCAATTTACAGCCTTGGAAAATATATGAAGAGCCAGCTATGAGTTACTTCTGACTCAATGGATGATACAAACCAACAACAAAACCCATTATTATTCCTTTGTTGTTACTATTGTTTTTGCTGTTGATGTGCCCTATCAAGTCAGAACCAACTCATAGCTAGCTGACCAGCCAGTGGGTTTTCAGAGAGAGTTTAATTGAACAAGAGGAGATTTTCCATCTTTCTCATTCATTGCAGCCAGTGGCTATGAACTGCTTGTGTTTGGGATTGTAGAACTTTTGCTTACCATGAAGGCAGAACACTTACTTGTCTCATGTATATAGGTCCAAGTTTAATTGTACACAGCTTAATCTAGTAAAGTTTTGTTTTAACTAGTTATTTGTCGACAACTATATGTACCTCATATTTGCATTTGCCAGAATTACCCTTGTTCAAAGTTCATTTGCAATCCTTATCTATCTTGACTTTTTAATTTTTTTTTTATGTTCTCCCCTTGGATCCTCTTACTCATTCTATAATAATGTTTTTATACAGTATTTGTCCTTATGAGACTGAGATTGTTCACCTAGCATAATGCTCTCCAGTTCCTCTCAAGTTAGTAATTTGCTAATTCATCACTTCTGCTTGCTGCACAGTATTCCATTGCGTGAGTGTACAATAATTTTTCAGTCCGTTTCATTGTGGTTGGACATTTGGGCTGTTTCCTTGTTCTTGTGATGGTAAATAATTCTGCTATGAACATTGGAATACAAGTCTCAGTTTGCGCCTCAATTCTCATTTTCTCTGGGTATATTCCAATCAATGGAATAGCTGGGTTTTATGGAACTTCTAAGTTTAGCTTTTTTTTCTGAACCACTCTGTTATTAGATGGGTCCTTGAGTGAGCTCTGCCTCACAATGATCCTCTGTATAGTGGTAACATTGGATGGCCATGCACCTCTTTCACCATCACTATGGTGCTTTAACTTAATGATACAACTGCTGTCAATCTATCTGCTAGAGAATCATCATCTTTCTTGGTGTCATAAGCTACAGTGTCCCCAAAATACAAAAGTTATAAATTGATTCCAGCACATGGTCACACTTCTTTAGGATTTTAGGCAACAAAGCTTCTCAAGAAGAGATTACCCATAGTTCTCCCATAAGCAGCTTGTTGATTTGAACCACTAACCTTTTGGTTACCTGTGCATTAATCTCACACTGCTAGTCCTAAAAGCATTTAACTTAAAGCCTCAGAAAGTCAAGATGTTTTTCTTTTGCTGTTGGTTTGTTGTTTTTGAGGTTTTTTTGTTTGGTTTTTTTTGGGTTGGTTTGTTTTGTTGTTTGTTTTTTTTAATGATTCCTCTATGGTGTTTCTACAGTAGTCTCTAGATGGTACAAATGGCTGAGTGTTCAACAGCTAACCAAATGTTTGGCAGTTAAAACACATCTAAAAGTATCTTGGAATAGAGCCTGCTAATCTGATTCAGAAAGGTCATACAGCCTTGAAAACATGACTAAATACAGTTCAACTCATTGAACATTGGATATCCATGATTTGAATCAAGTAACAGTGATAAATTTTTATTGACTATTTGAGGAATAAATACATACACTTTTAATAGAATAAAATAAAATTGAATAGAAATGAATGGTCTTGTTGTAGTCTTTTATTTTTTTAACAGCACCAGAAAGACATTGAGGAAAACAGTTCTTTCTTTGTCTTTTTCTTCCAGTTTCTCTCAATACAAGCACTTCTAATATAAAGGCTGCTCTGAATATTCTACATATAATCATTAGAAATATTTTAGATGAATCAGACTTAATAGCCACATTCATGTACTGATAATAACACTGTCAAGAGGATGTCATCTTTGACTAGGAAACAGTAGAATTCTTTAATTCTATACTAAAAAATAGGATATATTTAAAGCTGGGATAAATAGGCTCTGTTTTTAATGGACCAACTTGTATTCAAAGTTAATTGGATATTGAAAATCCCAGCTTATGGTTAATATGTATCATTTTTCAGAACTCCCCAGACAAAGCTGCTAACTATTAAAAAAACAGCCCAGGCAAACTATACATTTCCTGAGCCATGGATTTCAGCAAGCTTTGTTCCAGCAATAACACCATCTTTTGAATTTTTTCTCTATTTAGCTTATAGACAATGCTGTCCCCCTTTATATCAGGGGTTTAAGCACACCACCAGTTATTGTACTTATTATATCTTAATACCTGGTTATTATATAGTAATGAAGATTTGCAGACATTTTAACTATAAAATTATGAGATCTATAGAATTTTTTTTAGATTTTAGTGAAGGTTTATAAAGAACTTGGATTTCCATTCATGAGATATATAGATTTTTTAACGTAAGGTATTTTTGGATTAAAAGATTCATGATGTATTATCTTGCTTTATTTGTAAGCAAAAAAACAAAATAAATCCTATGTCACAGACATAATTAAGGCATTCTATTTTCCAGGCTTAACTTTCACATATAAATTTTAGCTTGCGATAGCAGGGAGAAAATAAGCTCTATGATAATTGTTAATGATAATACGTGAGAATCAATGGAACAAAGCACAATATAATCAGAATCTTCCTTTTGGATTTCTTTCAGTCTCCCATTCTCACACTTCTTTGTTTAAATAAGTAATACACTCATAAACATATAGACAAAACATTATTACCTTTTTGTCAAACAAATGAATAGTAATTTAATAGATAAGAAGAATAACAATTAGATTTCTGAGAGCTTTCCTTTGATCTGTTGATTTTGTAGGACCAAGATGATCATTGTTGTTGAATGTGCTGTGGAGTTGGACCTGACTCTCAGCTTAGCCTTCAGCAGGTTTTAAGAGGCTGTAAGATGAGACTGGTGCAGAGCAGCTGCTGCATTCAAGCCACATGCTTTTGAATTAACAGCACACCTCTCTAACCACTAGGTTACCAGTGTTCCATAAGGTTGTTGTTGTTGTTATGTGTCGTCGAGTTGCTTGTGAGTCATAACAACCCTATGTACAACAGCCCTAAACTCTGCTCTGTCCTGTGACAATCACACCGTCTCCAATACACCCATTCCAATTGCCCCAGTCACTGAATCAATCAACCTCATAGAGGGCCTTCCCCTCCTGCGCTGTCCCTCCACCCTCCCAAGCATGGTGTCCATCTCCAAGGACCGGTCCCTCCTTACATGTCCAAATTACTTTAGACAGAACCTCAGAATCCTTACCTCCAAGGAGCTGCCCAGTTTAACCCTTTCCAAGATGAATCTGTTCATTTTCCTAGCAGTCCATGGTACCCTGAATACTCTTCTCCAGCACCAAGGCATCAATTCTCCTTCTATCCTCCTTAGTCATTTTCCAATTCTCTGATGCATAACAAGTGATAGCAAAGACCTTGACCTGTATCAGATGCACCTTAGTCTCCAGACAGACACTGTTGCTCTTCAGTACTTTGGAGATGTCCCTAACAGCAGACTTTCCCATCGAAATATGTCTTTTAATTTTCATAAGGTTAGTAAGTCATAAGGTTACTAGTTAATGTAAAAGGCAAAGTTGGTCCTGCCTCATTTTATTTCTTTTATTATCGTTTGTTGCACATATATTATACCTTCGTAATAGAGATCTCACTTCAGGCTATATTAAGAATAATTCTTCAATTTATAATCCCCATTGTTCACATTAGAACACAGGTTTAGGAGGTTAATCAACTTCCCCAAGGCCCCACATTGACCCACATTTACTGACAGCAGAGGTACTAGAACTCCAAAGCCAAGAGTTTTCAGTAGAAAATAGCAAAATTGGAAAAGGCTTTAAAGCTCTTGACTTCTGTCTTGAACATTATCTACAATATTTAAATATTTCGTTTTCATGTTTTGCGGCTGTGATTTGCATTTAAAAAAAGAAACTGCAAAAAAGAGTGAGAGGTCACACAGGACAAAGGTCTCTGGCCTCTATTAACTTCACAAAGGGAAACAGGCACCATCAGTAACATTCACAATGCAAAACCAATTATAATAAGGCCAAGCACGGTCTCCAGGGTCCTGCACTTACTTCTTGTCGTTAGTGTTAGGTGCCATCAAGTATGACTCAGAAAGACTCTATGAACAACAGTATGGAGCCTGTCCTGTGTCATCTTGTTCATCCTGAGCTTTCTTAAACCCATTGCTACAGTCACCGTGCCAATCCATCTCATCTGAGGGTGTCGTCTCCTTTACTGACCCTCCACAATACCCATCGTGATGTCTCTTTCCAAGGTATAGCCTCTCCTAGCAAAATGTGTGAGATTAAGTTTCACGATGCTTACCCCCAAGAAGCACTCTGGCTGCATTTTTTCCAAGCTATCTCTGTATGTTGTTTTGGCAGTCCAGAGGATATTCAGTACTTCTCAGATTTCTCAGAGTTAGCCACAATTTGTTGTGATCTACACAGACAAATGCCTTTTCATAGTCAAGAGAACACAGATAGACTTTCCTCTGGTGCTCCCTGCTCTGAGCTAAGATCTATCTACATTATCAGCTTATTGCTGTTGTTGATTGCCTTCGAGTTGAGCACGAGCTCATAGAGCCATTATGAACAAATGGCCAGAAGCCCCTCTACAACTATCAACATTTATTGACATTAATAGAGCTTCCAGAGGCATGTTATTTAGGAAGTGGATGCCACTCCTGTTTCCAAACCTGTCATAGTATGTTATTGTTTTTATGTGCCATGGAGTTGCCTGCAATGTATAGTGACCCTATGTTCAATAGCTCTGAACCCTTCCCTGTCCTGAGCCAGTCTCACTAATTCTGAAACACCAACCTCTATTGCCCTAGTCACTGTATCAATCCATCTCATCTGGGGTCTCCCTCTCCTGTGCTGTCCATCCACACTTCCAAGAATGATGTCCTTCTCCAAAGACCGATCTCTCCTGGCCATGTGCCCAAAGTAAGTGAGGTAGAGCTTCAAAATCCTAGCCTCCAAGGAGAAACTTAGTTTCATTCTCTCCAGGACAGACGTGTTCTCTTGGAAGTCCATGGTATGTTCAAGACTCATCAAAACTATGATCTACAAAATAATTTAGCCTGCACCACTTGTTCATATAGTTAAATCTTAGTGAAGTTTATAATTTCCAGCATACCTAATTCTCACGTTTTTAAAGTAATGACAGTCATTGACTACATCTCATCATAATTGTTGCTGTTATGTTGATTCCAATTCAGGGAGATTCCATGAATACAATATAGAACTACTTTACAGGGTTTTGAAAGATGTGATTGTTGTTAAGTGTCATTCAATTCACTATGACTCATAGCAAATGACACAATCTTGCTTGCTGAAATTGAGGAGGAACTGAAGTTCTTGCCGAGGAAGGCTAGGGACCTTAGTCTTCAATAAGGATTGAAGCTCAATAGCGAGAAGACAAAGATTCTTAACAATTGGAAGCACCATGATAGACGAAGAAGAGATTGAAGTTGTCAACAATTACAGTTTGCTCTGTTCCATAATCAATGCTCTTGGCTCTAGCAGTCAGGAAATCAAAAGACTAATTCCACTGGGAAAATCTGCTGTCAGGAATCTCTCCAGAGTACCAATAATTAACAATGTCAGTCTACAGACTAAGGTACACCTGATCCAGGCCATGGTCTTTGTAATTACTTGCTTTGCATCAGACAGCTAGCCAATGACTAAGAATGACAGAAGAATTGATGTCTTTGAGTTATGGTGCTAGAGAAGAGTCTTGAACATGCCATAAACCACTAAGAAAACAAATAAGTCTTTCTTGGAGACGGTGAAATCAAGTTTCTTCTTAGAAGTTAGGATTTTGAAGCTCCATCTCACATACTTTGCGACATGGCCAGGAGAGACCATTCCTTGGAGAAAGATACTATGCTTGAAAGGTTGGAGGGACAGCGCAAGAGAAGAAGACCCCAGATGAAATGGATTGATACAGTGACTAAGGCAATGAGAGTAGGTATGTCAGTGTCATTGAAACTGGCTCAGAACAGGGCAGTCTTCAGTGCTGTTGTACATACAGTCATTATTAGTCACAGGTCACTTGATGGCACATAATAACAACAATAGCAACAAACATGGTTATCCTGTGAATACTTCTGAACCTTGCCCTATTCTGTGCCATTCCTATAATCTCTGATATACTTAAATCTATTGTTACTCATTTTGTTAATCCATTTTCTTGAGGGTCTTCTGCTCTTCAGCTGACTTTGCTTCTTTCTAAGCATGATATCTTTTTCTAAGGACTGGCCCTTATTAACATGACCAAAGTGTGTGAGATTAAGCTTTACCATTCTTGCCTCTAAGGTGTATTTGTCCTTTTTGCAGTCAAAGACAACAGTCTTATATTTTAATCTACTAAGTGTATAATGTCTTGAGGAGAAAGTATGAAATACTTTGAGAATTACCAAGAATGTGACATGATACATAGCCATGAAATCAGCACCTATTATTGGAAAACTCATGCTCATAGACTTAACTCTTGACAGGCCACCTCAGAGAGATACAAATCAAAACAAAGTATGAGATACCATCTCACCCCAGTCAGAACAGAAAAATTTAACAGAACAGCAAGCAACAAATGCTGGCGAAGTTGTGGGGAAACTGGAACCCTTATTCACTGTTGGTGGGAGTGTAAAATGGTGCAACCACTGTGGAAGG
>NW_006399779.1:18739305-18768291 GCF_000299155.1 Elephantulus edwardii
ACCATATGTGTGAAGTGCTATAAAACAGTCAATAAACACCATTTAGCGAAATCTCAAAGTTTAATAAAATAATCCAAATTTATATAAATACCAAAGGCGAGAAGAGTTATAGAAAGCTTGAAAAACTTGAAGAATATATAGTCTGCATGTGTTCCTTCACTTCTGGACCCATTTTGAAGTTATAATGTCCCTGAGATCACCATTCAACTTAATAATTCATTAGATGGGTTTACTGTAGTCAGTGAAAGCGGTTGTAGTCATTGTTACAGTTATTGAAGCCAAAGAATATGGTTAACTCAACCAAGACACAAAGCATATGGGACAGAATCTGAGAATTAGATTCCTCATTTCCACCTCTTCAGATTCCTCCTTCCTAAATCACATTTCAGTCAGTTGGAGTCATTCAAGCAAATCCCACTTCTGATGCCAACTGGGAAAATAGACAATTCTGATATTAGTGAACCTTTCCCAAGACATGCTTACTTTTAACACAGACTACATATTCATGAGATTCTTCCAAAATACCTCCAGCTTCAGTAATTTGCTGGAAGGATTCACAGACCTCACTGAAAACTATTGAGCTTATGGTTACAGTTTATTTTAGAGAAAGTATGATGATTAACTAAAGAGTGAAAATTGGGGACAGTACAACAGCATTATAAACACAGAATTTCCAGTCTTGTATTGTCTTTGTGGAAACATACACAACATAAACTAATCCTGAATACAATAGGCCTCAGTATGCTGCCTTGTGTAGTTCAACCAAACCCTGGTGTTCAGCATCTTTATCAAGGTTACACTGTATGGACATGGTTAACTGTTCAATTGGATGATCTTAAAGTCTAGACTTTCAGATGTTTGAACGAATGTCTCCTACAGACTGTAGAATCCAAACCCCAACTCCATATCACACTGTGATGTGTCTTAAAGACCTGATCCTGTATCACACTGTAACTCTCTGTTGCTAAGCACTATACAAATAATTACTCTCACAAGTGACTTTGAAATGATTCAGATTTTCTAGAAGCCATGGCAAGGTTAAATTCTTTACTATAAGACTTTTTTTCCTCACTTGTTGTTATGTGCCATCGAGTTGCTTGCAACTCATAGTGACCCTATGTACAAGAGCCCGAAATGCCATTCTATCCTGTAACCTCTCAGTCTCAAATTCTCTCATTCCCACCACTCCACTCACAGAATCAAGGGTCTTCCTCTCCTGCGCTGTCCCTTCACTCTCCCAAACATGTTGTCCATCTCCAAGGACTAGTCCCTCCTTTCAACATGCCCAAAGTATGTCAGATGAAGCTTCAAAATCCTTGACTCCAAGGAACATTCTGGCTTCACCCTGTCTAGGACAAACCTGATTGTTCTTCTAGCAGTCCATGGTATAGTCAACAATCTTCTCCAGCACCACAGCTCAAAGGCATCAATTCTCTTTCTTTCATCCCTAGTCACTGTCCAACTCTCCGATGCCCTTTCTGAAGTATAATCAGTTTAGATTCAAAGTAAGTGACCATATTTAAAAGGAATCAAGGAAATAATTATTATACTCTCACTATTTCTCCCACATTAAACTCAAGGCATTGCTATGGAGTCAGAACTAACTCATAGCTGACCTTCCAGTGGGTTTTCAGAAGTTGCCAGTTTCAAGGGAGGAATTTGCCCATATTTCGTGAAAGGAGCAACTTGTAGCTTCAGATCACCGCCTTGACATTGGCAGCACAACTTCATAATCACTAGACTGTCACATCTTCCTGTCACTCTGATTATTACTGTAAATTGTTGTTGAATTGGAATTAACTCAAAGCTGGACTTCCAATGGGATTTTGGAGGCTTTAAAGTCATGAAGGAAGAAATTGTCTATCTTGCCTTATAGTCACTGGTGATATACTGTGTTTATTGTGGTAGAAAGATTCCCTACTCACTGGGACACCAGAATCCCCTGCTATTTTATTTGTGTTGTTATGTACTATAGAGTGGGAACCAATCCATGATTGACCTTCTCGCTTGTTTTCAAAGGTAGTCAACTGCAAGGAAGGAGATTGTCCATTCTTCTCCAGCTTTCTACTGATCGTTGTTGTAGCTGATTGTCATCAAATCAAGCATGACTCATAACGATCCTATGAACAAAAGGCCTGAATCTTTTCTATAACTATTGTCATTTATCAAAGTTCGTAGAGTTTCTAGACACATGTTGTTTAGGAAGTGGATGCCACTTTTGCTTCCAAATTCTATTGATTAGATGGATCAAAATAAAAGGAAGAGGGTAAGAGGGTATGTTTTGATAGAATAAGAGATCAACCTAACAGGAAGACATTAGCGTGAATAATGCTTCCAAAATGATCTGGAGATACAAAGGCATCAGATACATGCTTCTTATTCTGACCTGGTCAAGGCTCTTTTTAGAAAGCAGGAGATAGAGAAGACCATTAAAGCAACACGTTTCACAACTGTTAACCATATTAACAACCTGCATCTCTATTCCACTCCATTCTACAATTATGAGCTCTGTTCTTGTCTACTCTTGAGGTCTCTTTCTATGTAATGATAGCATCCCATGTCATGTCTCTCATGAGAACACTTTTTTTACCCCATAATTTTTAACACCAAGGTTGTGATAAATGGAGAAAATACTGAAGTTGTCAAAGGTTTCATTTCACTTGGATCCACAGTCAACACATATAAAAGTAGTAGTTGAGAATTTCAAGCTCTTCCCAAAGGACTCTAAAGTGCAAAAAAGTAAGGATATCACTTTAAAGATGAATATGAAAGTTGAGCCAAGCTAGAATATTTCTAATTGCTTAATGTGCATGAGAAAGTTGGACAATGACTAAGAAACCCCAAAGAAGAATTAACACCTTTGAATTGTGGTGATTGCAGAATATTGAATGGAGTTTCCAAATAACAAATTTATCTTGGAAGTAATGTATCCTATCACTAAAAATATTGTTCTTCAATATAGATCTTCAAATGTTCTTTGTATCAAATAATGTGACATCATCCCTCTTCAGTTAGAACAGATGAAGGAAGGGACTATCCGAAAGGAATGGATGATTAGACATATGTATGACAATTAAAGATCTGTAACAACACATACATTAAGCTGCTCTGCAATCCTGAAGGCACATGGTTTGAATCCAACAGCTACTCTGTGGAAGGGTGAGTAATTTCCTCCTGTGCAATTATCTGATTCTAAAAACCTGCCTGAGGGTTACCTATGAGTGGTTCCCACTCAAGAGTACAAAACAACAATATGTATGATATTAATTTGGTTTTTTTTCTTTTTTGGATCGGGTCATGAGGGGTTTTTAAAAATAATTTTATATTGTTGTTAGGTGATATCAAGTTGAGTACAACCCATAGAAACCCTGTGAAAAATAGATCTGAAATCTCTCCTATCCTCATACTTCCTGACACATTAGAGCCCATTGCAGCAGTCACCACATCAGTCTACCTGGTCAAGAGTGTTATCCTCCTTTGCCAGCCCTCTACCATTCTGAGTATCATGTCCTCACCAAGGAGTAGCTCCTCATCACAACATACCTGAAATATGTGACACAAAACATCATCATCTTTGTCTCAAAGAACACTCTGGCTGCACACTCTCCAAGACATACCTGTTTGTTCTTTTGGCAGTCCACTGGATGTTCAGTGCTCTTCCCCAACACCACAGCTCAAAGGCCTCAATTCTGTCATCCTTATTCATGGTCCAGCTTTCAGATGCATAGCAACTGATTAGAAAGCCCATGGCCTGAATCATGGCCCTTAGTCCTCAAACTGACATCATTACTCCTCAATAATTTGGAGAAGTCTCTAACTGCACACTTTCCCAGGGCAATATGTCTCCTGATTTTCTGACTGCTGTTACCAGAAGTGTGTTAATTTTGGATCCAAGCAAGATGAAGTTGTTGACAGTTTCAATTTTTTATGCATATATTATGATGTTACCTATCGGTTAAGTGGTAAGAAAATTTGTTAATATTAGTAAAGGTAGAACCCAGAGTGAAGTAAGGTGAAATTAGGAAAAGTAATGGCAAATAGTGTTTAATAATTGAACATGGAATGTAGTAGCTTGAATGTTGGAAAACTAGAAGTTGTGAACAATGAAATATAATACATGAACATCAACATATGAGGCATCAGTGAGATGGCATGGCCTTATTTGGCCGCATTGAATCAGATAATCATATGGTATATTATGTTGGGCATGAAAAATTGAAGAATGGTGTTATATTCACAGTCAAAAACTCAATTTCAAGTTCTATCTTGAAATAAAATGTGAGTGATAGGATACTATCTATACACGTACAAGGAAGACCTACTAATACAACTATTATTCACATATATTCTTCTACATCTAGAGCCAAAGAGCAAGAAATTGAAATTTTTTACCAAATCTTGTTGTTGTTATGTGCCATCGAGTCGTTTTCGACTCATAGCGACCCTATGTACAACAGCCCTAAACCCTGCTCTATCCTGTGCCAATCACACTGCCTCTGACAAAACCATCCTGAGTACCCCAGTCACTGAATCAATCCACCTCATAGAGGGTCTTCCCCTCCTGCGCTGTCCCTCCACTCTACCCAGCATGATGTCCCTCTCTAACGACCTGTCTCTCCTTACAACATGTCAAAAGTACGTCAGACGAAGCCCCAGAATCCTTGCCTCCAAGGAGCAGCCTGGTTTAACCCTCTCTAGGATGAATCTGTTTGTTTTCTTGGCAGTCCATGGTACATTCAATACTCTTCTCCAGCACCACAGCTCAAAGGCGTCAATTCTCCTTCTATCCTCCCTAGTCATTATCCAACTCTCTGATGCATAACAAGTGATTGCAAAAACCATGGCCTGTATCAGGCGGACCTTAGTCTCCAGAGAGACACTGTTGCTCTTCAGTATTTTGGAGAGGTCGTCCCTAACCGCAGACTTACCCATTGCAATGTGTTTTTTGAATTCCTGTCTACTGGTGCCAAGAGTGTTGACTGTGGAGCCAAGCAAACTAAAGCTGTGAACAATCTCAATCTCTTTGCCATCCATCCTGATGCTACCGATTGGTCCAGTGGTGAGAATCTTTGTCTTCTTGACATTGAGCCTCAGTCCATATTGAAGGCTGCAGTCCTTGACCCTCTGCAGTAAGTGCATAAGGTCCTTCTCAGTTTCAGTGAGCAAGGTTGTGTCATCTGCATAACGCAGATTGTTGATAGATCTTCCACCAATCCTAACGCCACGCTTCTCCTCACAGAGCCCAGCCTCTCAGATAATCTGCTCTGCATACAGGTTGAAAAGGTATGGAGACAGGACACATCCCTGGCGTACACCCTTCCCAATTTTGAACCATGCAGTGTTGTCCTGCTCTGTTCTGATGACTGCCTCTTGGTCCAAGTATAGGTT
Source organism: Elephantulus edwardii (assembly GCF_000299155.1). Classification (NCBI taxonomy): domain Eukaryota; kingdom Metazoa; phylum Chordata; class Mammalia; order Macroscelidea; family Macroscelididae; genus Elephantulus; species Elephantulus edwardii. Next base: position 18,744,694 of record NW_006399779.1, read on the forward strand.
TCGCATTAGCACGATTAAGTGTTCTGGGATTCCCATTCTTCTCAGAGTCAGCCACAGTTTGTTATGATCCACGCAGTCAAATGCCTTTGCATAATCTTGCAATCCAAATTTTATATTGATTTGAGTAAAAAAAAATCTTATGCATTCTGGTTTTTTGGTTTTTTTTGCATACATGGTGTTTCACACATTCCTTCATTCAATTATATTTCATATAATCATTCCTATACATTGTGTTTTATAAAACTAATCACCAACGATCTATGCCCACTATCATCCCATCTTTTTAAGTCTCTACTGGATCATACCTAACTTCTTCACACCTTCCTCCACTCACCAAACAGGAAAGGGTGTAGGATTTTGTCAAAGGCCTTTTCTACATCAACTGATAAATTTATACGGCTCTTGTTCTTTGCTTTGTTAATATGATGAATTATTTTGATTGTTTTCCTTATGTTGAGCCATTCTTGCATAGCTTTTATGAATCCCAATTGGTCATGATGAATTATTCTTCTGATCTACTATTGTATTCCATTGGCCAGGATTTTGTTAAATGTTTTTACATCTGACTTCATGAGAAGGTCTGTAGTTTTCTTTTTTGGTATTAGGATTGTGCTTGCTTCATAGGATGACTCTACTTCCTTCTTTATCTATTTTTAAAATTATTTAATAAAAATTAGTGATAGATCTCCTTTGAATATTTTGTAGAATTCAGCTATGAAGCCCTGTAGGCCAGGACATTTTTGTGAGAGAGTCTTTATGACTTGCTGAATTATTTCTTTTTGTGAATCTCTTTTTTGTAAGGTATGTTCACATGTCTGACATCTGTTTGTGTGTACCTGAGTAGGGTGTGATTGTCAAGGAATTTGTCAATTTCCCCTAGGTTTTAAGGTTTATTGGAGTATAATTACTATATTACAGATTTTCTTTAATTTGGTTCTGTTGTAATGTCACTTCTGTTATTTAGTATATGATTTATTTGTGTCTTCCATCTCTTCTGTTATGTTTGTCAGTGGTTTGTCTATTTTCTTGATCCTATCAAATAACTTGCTGCTGATCTTATTGATAATTTCAATTGTTTGTTTTTTATCTCATTGATTCCTGCTCTTGTCCTTATAATTTACTTTATTTCTAGAGGTGGTGGAGTTAGAATGTTACGTGTTTTTCTTCATTTTTTATGCATTTGCCTGTTGCTATGAAATGTCCCCTGAGGACTGAATTTGTATCTGAGGGGTTTTGGTATTTTGTATTTTCATTACCGTTTGTTTTCCAGAAATATTTTCTTTCTTTCTTTCATTTTGTTCCTTTTATTTTAATTTCTTCTATAACTCTATCACCTTCTAGCAGGGCTTTTTTTTAGCTTCCACATGGATGGCTTTGTAAGTGTTCCATTCATGTTATTAATTTCTAGTTTCATGGCATTGTGATCTCAAGAGATACTTAGTATTTTTTAAAATTTTTTTTTAAATTTGTTGATTTTTTTGTGTGTCCTAATGCATGGTCATCTCTGGAGAATGTACCATACTTACTTCAGAATTTGGGGATACAATACCTTGAATACAACCACAAGGTCAAATTGGTGGATTCTGTAGTTTAGAACTCCTGCATCTTTGTTAAGTTTCTTTCTAGTTGACCTATCTTTTGGTAAGAGTGGTGTGTTAAATTTTCCTACACTATTTTGGTGTTGTCTATTTTTTTCCTTCAAGTCTTTTAACCACTGTTTTATGTATTTTGCAGGTCTATCATTTGGTGCATAAAAAAGAGGCTGACCAAAGTTATAACTTCTTGATCTGTTGTGCCTTTATTATGTAGTGTCGTGCCTTATGTTTTATAGCGGTTTTCATCCTGAACTCTATTTTATCAGATCTAAGCATTACCACTCTTGTTTTTTTGTGGGTGTCATTTACTTGGTATATTTTTCCTAACACTTGATTTTAATGTATCTTTTCCCTCATTTATTAGATGAGTCTCTTGTAGGCATAACATTAATGGAATTTGTTTTGGGGCTTGTTTTTTTGTTTGTTTGTTTGTTTGTTTTTTAATTCACCTTCCTACTCCTTTTCTCTTGATTGGCGCATTTAATCCATTCACAGGAAGTAGGGTTATTGACAGACCAGGTTTTATTGTTGCCATTCGTTTCTTTTCCTGTTGTATCTAGTTACTATGATCTATTCACTCTCCTTTGTATTTATGTGTAGCACTTACCTTAGACTTTCTTGTAAAGTTCAACTTGTTTCCACTAATTCCTTAAGTTCTTGATTTTCTAAAAATTACTTAATTTCTCTTTCATATTTGATGTCAGCTTTGCTGAATAGAGTTCTCTGCTGCCATTCGTTTGCTTTCCACCTTCTGTATATGCCATCCCACTATTTCTCGCTAAGCATAGTTTATGCTGAGAAATCAGAACTTTATCTAATTGGCTCTTCCTTGTTGGTGACTCTTTGTTTCCTTGTACTGATTTGTTTTTCGAACTTTTTCTTTTCTTTTTTTTCCTATTTTTTTTAGAATTCAACTTTAATATGTCATGTTTTTCTTTTGGGATCTAGTCTGTTTAGGGGTCACTGAGCCTCTTGAAAGTGAATTTCTTTGATCTTCAGACCTGGAAAGTTTTCTTTTACTGCATCTCCCACAATTTTCTCACTGATTTCTCTGCATTTTCTGTTCTGAAATTTTTATCATATATATGTTGTTCCTTTTGATGTTATCCCACATGATTCTATTTTTTTCCTTCATTTTCTGTCCATGTTTTGTTTACTCTTCTATTAAGTTCTCATTGAGGTTTTAGTCTTCCTGCCAACTGATGCTATGTTCCATCTCTTCTATTCAGCTTTTATAAACTTCTGCCATTTCATTCTTGATATTCTGGATTGCATTTTAACGCATTTCTGTTACTTACAGTACTGTGTTCACTGTATCCTCTACAAGATTTTTTAAGTTCTTGTACCTCTATATTTACAGTTTGATTTTTCCCCTCCATCTTTTGTAATTTCTTTTTTAGTTGTTCATAAATCTCTGCATCAATCTATTCTTTTGGCGTTCTGTCTCTGGAGTATTAACTTTAGCCATGGCTTCTCTCCCTTCTTTTCATATAACTCCACATAAATATTTTTCTTCTGATGTCCTGTTTCTGGAATATTTGCTTTATATATGGTTATTTTCCTTCCATCATTTGGACCTTCTTCTGTATCTGTCCATGTGACTCAGCACCAGTATATTTTTCTACTTCCTGCCTCTGGGGTAATCATTGAATCTACAATATGCTCTGCTTTTTAAAGGGAAGACGTATTTCAGTTATTCACAATGTAGAAAGCTGCCTGCTGTATTTTTGACAGTGTTGCTATTGTTGTTGTTGTTGTGTACTGTCAAATTAGAACAGACACATAGCTGACCCTTTAGCAGGTTTTCAGAGACAATAATTCACGTGGGAGGAGATTGTCCATCCTTCTCCTGAAGAGCAGCTGGTGGATTTGATCCATATGTCTTTGGGATTACAGTGTACTGTTTTTTACCACTAGACCAACAGCGATCTTCTTAATATTATGTGAAGTTTTTGTTTTGGGGTGTTTCATTTTGGGTATTTTTGTTATTAGGCCTTATCTGTTGAGTCTGTTTAGATTGTTGACAGTTCTTCATTATGATATTATTGGTTAGTTGCAGGCTTAAAGTGTACCATCTAGGATGATCGGAAACTCATTCATGGAATTCTTTGGAGTCTCTGGAGTAGGATAGTTTACCTTCTCTAAAGTTCTTCCAATTCTCTCTGGTTTGTAGTGCAGTCTTGTGTGAATCTCACCATATTGTATCCCCATCTTCTCTTACTTTCCTCTTTAGTCTACAGAGTAGCATGGCCAGGCTCCTAACCTGAACTAGTTTCTATCTAGGGAAGAGTGAGGCAACATCCACCCCATCACTTCAGTGTACTGGCTCTGCTAGTGAGTCTCTTGCATGATTGCAGGCCCCTCTCTGAAATGTTATTGTCTTCTTTGGTCTGTGATCTGGTCCCCAGGGTGGCCAGTTAGTCCATCTGGATCAGTTTCCCTCCCCAGGGAGTTGCAGGACCCTCTTTCCTCAGGATCTTTAAGTGCTGGCTCTGGGAGTGAATCTCTCACTTGATTACAGCCCTCTCTCCAGAAGTCTGTTATCTCCTTAGGTCTATAGGATATTGATCTTGATCTGTATATGACTGATTTCATTTTGACCACTTCCAATTTCCCTAGATTCACACTTCTTACATTTCACACTTCAATGACTAATGGCTGTTTGCAGGTGTTTTTCCTCATTTCAGGTCTTGCCACACTAGTAAATGAAAGTTCTTCAGAGATTGGAAGGTTTACTCTATCAACATCATCAAAGTAAACTCTACTTTGAGGGGGCAACTCTTGCCTAGAAGCATTTTAATCTAGAAGTATACTCAAGAATGTTTATCTGTTTTGCATAGGATTTTCAAGGTGCTATAATTTCTGAAGTTGATGGTTAGTCATTTCTCTCAGTCTCGATGCACCATTGATTTCTATCCACCATGAATGACCCTGATGGTTTTGAAAAACCAATGATATAGTTTCCAGTACCACTGCAAGACATCAGCCGTTACAGTAGAACAATCTAGTAGACAACTGGTGGACAGATGAATGAAAGGGAAACGGAAAATACATTTAAATATAAAGGGGGGAAAAAACTTCTCAGTCACACGTGTGTCAAAGAATAGGAGCAGCATCCACTTCTGTAGTAGCTTGCCTCCAAAAACCCTATGGACCTGGAGAGAGGATGAGAGACACACAAGTCTTGAGGACGCTCCTTCTCAGGCACTTAACAACAACATCATAATTTAATATAGATGTTTGTTGTTAGATTATATTTACAAAGTTGAGATAGAACAGTAACATTGATTGCTGATAAATATAAAAAAATTGGTACCAAGGTTTGCTAGGTGGGTAAAAACTAGCATAATTTTTCTGGAGAGCAAATATTCAACCTTAATAAAATGAATTATATAAATATTGCTATGTTTTGAATAATCAATTCTACTTTGTTATTTATCCTAAAGATCTCACCAAATATATAAATATGATTCATTTATCAATGTATACGTTCATCATTAAGGGCTATTGAGCATCTATTGTACTAGTACCAGTACTACAACAGATAAGAAGAGGCATACACCATCATAAAGTTTAAGTTCTAGAGATTTCTTTAGTCAAAGTTGTTAAATTATTGGTCTGTACAATTGAAAATGTATTCTATTGTTAGACAACTATAGATTTTGAGATGAACCTAAATATCCCAGGAAATATCTAACATGAACTTAGTATAACTAAGGGAAAAATAGCATATGATCTATATGAACAGTACCATATAGCAGTGAAAGCAGACGTTCAATCTGCACTGAAGACATTGATACAAATATATTGTCCCAGGAATTGATAGGATACCAATTAGCACATTCAAACTAGTAGATACAGCCATGGATGTGCTCACTACTCTGTCCAGGAAATTTGAAAACAGCTGCTTGGCAAACTGACAGGAAGCGATCCATATTTATAACAATTTCCAAAATAATTGACCCAACAGAATATGGGAATTATTGAAATATAGAATACTATCACATATAAGTAATATATTACTAAAGATTATCCCAAATGAGCTAGAACAGTACACTGACTGAGGACTGCCAGAAGTGCTAGCAGGGTATAGATGAGATTATGGAATTAAGTATATCATTGCTGATGTCAGATGGATTCTGGAAAAATCAGAGACTACCAGAAGAAAATATATTTGTGTTTTATTGAATATTCAAAGTCTTTGTATGGATCATAGCAAACTATGGCTAATATTGAAAAGAATGGGAATACTTGAACAGGTAGCAGTGCTCAGATGAAACTTCCACCTAGACCAAGAAGCTATCGTCAAACAGAGTGAGGGGACACTACATAGTTTAAAATCATGTTATGTGCTGTTGTTATGTGTTATGAGTTATGTGTTGTTATTTGCTGTCGAGTCGCTTGCGACTCATAGTAACACTATGTACAGCAGCCCTAAACTCTGCTCTATCCTGCGCCAATCGCACTGTCTCCGATACACCCATCCCGATTGCCTCAGTCACTGCATCAATCCACCTCATAGAGGGCCTTCCCCTCCTGCACTGTCGTCCCTCCACCCTCCCAAGCATGGTGTCCCTCTCCAAGGACCGGTCCCTCCTTACAACATGTCCAAAGTATGTTAGACGGAGCCTCAGCATCCTTGCCTCCAGGGAGCCTTCCGGTTTAACCTTTTCCAGGATGAATCTGTTTGTTTTCCTAGCAGTTCATGGTACCCTCAATACTCTTCTCCAGCACCGCAGCTCAAAGGCATCAATGCTCCTTCTATCCTCCTTAGTCATTGTGCAACTCTCTGATGCATAACAAGTGATAGCAAAGACCATGGCCTGTATCCAGAGAGACACCATTGCTCTTCAGTAGTTTGGAGAGGTCCCTAATAGCCGACTTTTCCATGGAAATATCTTTTAATTTCCTGGCTACGGGTGCCGAGAGTGTTGACTGTGGAGCCAAGCAAACTAAAGCTGCGAACAATCTCAATATCTTCACCTCCATCCTGATGCTGCCAATTGGCCCAATGGTGAGAATCTTTGTCTCCTTGACATTGAGCTTCAACCCATATTGGAGGCTGCAGTCCTTGACCCTCTGCAGCAAGTGCTTCAGGTCCTCCTCAGTTTCAGCAAGCAGGGTTGTGTCATCCGTATAACGCAGATTGTTGATAGATCGTCCACCAATCTTGACCCCACATTTTTCCTCATAAAGCCCAGACTCTCAGATAATCTGTTCTGCATACAGGTTGAAAAGGTATAGAGACAGGACACATTCCTGGCATACGCCCTTCCCAATTTTGAACCATGCAGTGTTTCCTTGTTCTGTCTGACGACTGCCTCTTGGTTCAAGTATAGGTTTCTCATTAGCACAATCAAGTGTTCTGGGATTCCCATTCTTCTCAGAGTCAGCCATAGTTTGTTATGATTCACATAGTCAAACACCTTTGCATAATTAATGAAACACAGATATACATTCCATCAAGGTTATATGATATTAATCAGGGTTGTATGTTTTCTCCATACCTATTCAATCTGTACCCTGAGAAAATCAGCAGAGAAGTTGGACTCTATGAAGAATATATGAACAGAATTGGAGAAAGATTCATCAAAAACCTGTGTCATATAAATGATATAACTTTGTTTGTTGAAAGTGCTGCTGCCCATGCTCTTAGACTACAGCCTTCAATATGGATTGCATCTTAACATCAAGAAAAGAAAAAAATCCTCACCATCAGACCAATAAGCAACATCATTGAAGAAATTATCAATGTTTCATTTTATTTAAATCCACAATAAACACCTTTGGGGCCAGCAGTCAGGAGACCAGGAGACATATTACACTAGGCAAGTCCTCTGTTCAAAATATTGTCCAAGAACCTCTCAAAAATACGATGGAACAGTGATGTTAGTTTGAAGACTACTGCATCTGATTCACACCATGGTCTTCTCAATCACTTGTTATACTTCTGAAAGCTGGGCAACAAATAAGTATAGCAGAAGAAAAATTTATGCATTTGAATTATAATGTTCGAGAAGAGTCTTGACTATCCCATTGACTGCCAAAAAAGCAAACAGTTATGTCTTGGAGAAGGTGCAGTCAGAGTGTTCCTTTGAGGCAAAGATGATAAAGCTTCATACAGTAGGTTGCTAATAAGAATCTATTACTTGGAAAGGAGTCTCATGCTTGGAAAGGTGGAGGGTGAGTGATAATGAGGAAGACCCTCAACCAGATGGGTTGACACATTGACACAATGTGTTCAGTTGTGTCAGAGATGAAAAGGGTGACACAGGATAGGACAGGGGTCAAATCTGTTATTAATAGAATCATCCTATTAGTCATATTCAACTCAGTGGTACCTAAAAATAAGTGAAAAATATAGTGAGTACGTAACCATTTTATTAAATTAAAATTAGAATAACTACTGAAATTAGCATATTAAAAGAGTTCACAGTACTTATTTCAGTGTGAATATTTCCAAAAATACTAATTATTCCCCTTATTATGACTTAAAATTTGTTATACAATAAGCATAATTAGACAAACTTTTTTAATTAGAAGTGATATTTGTTTTGAAAAAAAGGTTCCCAGGGTAAATGTTCTTAATTTAACAACTTTCTAATAAAACAAAATATATCCGAATATTAATACAGTGGTTCACAATAAATATAACTTAAAATGTGAGACTTGGCAAGCTAGCTATTTGAGAAAACCAAACCATTCTTATAATTACATTTAAAATATGTATTCTTATACCGTGACAGTAATACACATTTTAGAGAAAATAACAGTATCAAATTTATTCATTTCTATACTTTTTTTGCAAGGCACTTCATTTACCTCTGCTTGATTTCTACATCTATGAAAGAGGATTAGTTCTAATTCCTTAATAGCTTTGTTCTGGAGATTAGAATGAATAAGAATGTCTAATATTCATGTGTTCCATTATTTGTTCTTTACTTTTAAGATTTTTACAATAGAAACACTTATTTTTTGTACCTGGATTTTCATTTACTCTTGAAAATATTTAATTACTCCACTAAATAATACCAAATCAATCCAGCTAAATTTAAAAATATTGATTTGATTCTTTAAGCCACTGATGGATTTCTATGTTTAATCTCGTATTGATTGATACTTCCCTATCCTGAAGAATCTAACTTAAATACTGAGCCTAAATTGATATATGGGATCTCTGGAGTCTTAGGTGTTAAGGAGCTGCACTGACAGCCCAAAGACAGGCAGTTTGAATCTACCAGCTGCTCCTCAGGAGAAGAAGAAACCATCTCCTCTTCTGTGATTTATTGCATTTTAAAATCTGTTGGAAGTTTAGCTGTAAGTCAGGTTCTAGCTTGACAATACATAACAACAGAAAATGATATTCATTTCTTTGGCTCAACATTCACATTGATCTACTGCTCATGTTTGTGCTTGCTAAAACTTCTATGTAGATTTTCATCAGACAGAAATAATATCTAAAATTTCTCAGCAAAACTTTCATAGGGCAAATCCTCATAGTTGGTCACAGAGACTTAAGGGAAGAATAATATTTAAAAAAAATTTAAAAATTTTACTTTCTATTTCTTTTGGGCCAAGGTAGTACAAACTCTAAACTATTTTATAGAACAATTTTGGGGGTGATTTGTATTTTCTAGAAATAATAATTTCACTTTTAACTCATTAGGTCTCCAACCATCTATTTTGATAATTTTCTTTTCATATCATGATTAAACCAAGGTAATGAAGTCTTTCTCAAGGAAAGGGGTAACATGAACTCTCAATAGGGGTAAAAATTGAAAACTAATGCTTTCTCCGTTCCTCTTTTAGAATGAGCTGATGTGAAATGTTTCATTACACTACTTGTGATCGTTATCAATGATTATGGAGAAAGTATAATAATAAGTCAATAGTTTTTTAAGTATCATTATGTCAATACCAACCCGTGGCAACTCCATGTACAAGGAATAAAACACAGGCCAGTTCTGTACCATCCCTGCAAGCGATGCTGTGTTTGAATCTAGTGTTGCAGTCACAATAAAATCCCTCTTGGTTAGAATTTTTTCTTTTTCATGAAACTACTTATTCCAGTGACTCCTCCTTGCTTGTTTTGTGACTGGGGTATCAGTCTTTTCTTGTGAATACTTTATAGAAGTAGATAAACTTCTGTTATAAGACTTTTATCTGAAATGTCATTGACAAATATTTTCCCAAATCTGAGGCTTTCTTTTTACCCTATGGAAGAAAGTTTTTTATGCACACAAGGTCAGACTTGCAAACATAGCCAAAAATGTACAACCTGGAGAAGATAAAATTGATGAATGAAACCTTAAACCCATTCTCACTTCTAAGAAGCATTCTGGCTGTACTTCTTTCAAAATATATTGTTCATTTTCCTGGCAGTCTGTTTCTTATTCTTGACCAATATTATAATCCAAATGCAGCCATTCCACATCCTGTCTTGAGTCAGGTGCACTTTGGTTTGAGGCAAAGTGATACCTTTGCTTTTCAACACTTTAAAAGGAATTTTGCAGTAGATATGCCTAATGAAATACATCATTTGTTTTCTTGACTGTTTTTTTGCAGACATTGATTGTATATACAAGTAAAATTAAACTCTTAGAAACTTTTTTTACAGAAAATTATTTTATTAAGAAACATATGTTTTAAACTCTTCTCCATTTGTTATGATGTTGCTCTTTGGTCCACATATGAAGATCTATATTCACTTATATTGTTGTATAGTTGTATTAAAAGCTAGAGCCTTTGGACTTCGACAGTAAGTGCTTCAAGTACTCTTCACTTTCCTCAGGCAAGTTATCTTATGTAAAAAGCATAGTTTGCTAATGAGTCTTTGTTCCAATCCTGATGCCACTCTGTTCTTCAGATAGTTCAGATTTTCATATTTGCACAAAATTTTCATTATATTTAATCAATATAATGAATAGATAATACCCAAATGAACAATATTAGTAATGTTAACCACAAGTAAAATTTTGCTGAAGATAAGTTCAAATTGTCTGCTGTCATATTTTGACAGAGAACTCTCAGACATACAAGGCGTTTTGCAAGAAAACATTGATTAACAGATATCACTGCTGATACCAGGTGGATCGTGGATCTTGGCTGAAACAGAGAATACTAAAAATATGTTTACTTGTATTTATTGACTATACAAAGGCATTCAACTATGTGGATTCTAACAGATTACAGATAACATTTTGAAGAGCAAAAATTTAGTAACACATATTTGTGTTACTCTTTTTAGTAAACGAGAGAGTTTGTTGAAAAAGAGGAAAACTTTCAGAGTGACTACGAAAATGAGTTCTATCAGTAAAGAATTAGAAGATGGCACAGAGCTGAGCGGTATTTCATTTAATTTGTGGAGATAATCACTATGAGTTAGAACTAACTTAATGCCACCTAACACCATATAAATAGCTGTGCACTATGCTTTCCCTACAAGTCTCAGAAGTCACCATCAACAAGTTCATTCACAGGAACTTTAATAGCAAATCATTTCCTTTTCATAACAGAGTATTTGCAACTTAAAAATGTTAATTAAAAATATGTTAAAAATTAGCAAGTGGGAGGTATACCACAAGGTCAAGGACTGTAGTCTTAAATATGGATTGGATGTGGTATGTGTCTTGGTTTTGGTCTCTTTTTCTGAACAGAGATCCAAACAGCATCGGAGACAATAAGATGATGAGTGATGACTGAATTTCTTGGCCCTGGCCCTGGTCCTGGCCACGTTTGGCCCTCCTCACTCAATCAAATAGTTAGTTCCCAGGTTTAGGTATGAAAATATTACTGTAGGGTTAATGTCCTGACTTTGCTCCTCCTTACTGAACTAAAGAATTAGACTAGTTTGGAGAGACCTGAGGGAACAATGTTCAAGCTACAGGATTAACACTGATGTTAGTGGCCTTTTAATAAAAGCCAAGAGACAAAGTGAGGGAATAGGAAAGAGGTGAAATAAAGGAAATTTAATGGAAAAGAAAATCCCAGAGAGAGAAATCATTTTCTGAAAGAGAAGAGAGTAATAGAAAAGACTTTGTGCTCCAAGGATGATGGTTTCATCTAGTTGTCTTGTTCATTTTTGGGGGGCATGCTTTAGAGTTTAAGTCTGAGCCAATGGGATAATGTTAGGTCAGATTTAAAATATAATGGTTTTTACTCTAGTCCATTGTTCTTGGGACCACTGCCTCATTAAGCTGATTTGGAGACAGGCTGGTTCTAACCACTCTACCAGGCTTTTGTCTTTACCATGAGTTTCTGTTTTCCTCATCTTTTTGCTATCTGCCCTAGAATTCTTTCTAAACCATCCTCAACTCATTTTGCTTGATTTTTCAAATGCTGACCTTAACAGTAATTTTCATAACTTAGAAAGCATACACACAAACACACACATATCACCAAGTCATTTTGGACAAAATAGAACCATTGATTTTTACCACCAAATTTCTTTCCTTCCTTCGTTCCTTCCTTTTCTTTTCAAGACTTTCCTTCCTTCCTTCCTTCCTTCCTTCCTTCCTTCCTTCCTTCCTTCTTATTTATCCATCATGATGTTGTCTATTAGTCCAGTATGAGGACCTTTGCTTTCTTGATGATGAGATGCAGTCCATACCAAAACCTGTAGTGCTTGTCCTTCTTCAGTGAGTATTTCAAGTCCGCTTCATTTTCAGCAAGCAAGGTTTTGTCATCTGAATAATATAAGTTGCTGATGAGTCTTCTTCCAATCTTGATCTCACATCTGTCTTCATGAATTATTTGCTCAGTATACAGATTGAATAGGTATGGATAAAGGATATTCCTTGGCACACACCATTTTTTACATACTTTGGAGAGACTGATCCTTGGAAAAGGACATCATGCTCAGAAGTGTAGAGTGACAGCACAGGAGAGGAAGACTCTAGATGAGATGGATTGATACAGTAACTGGAACAACGAGGGGTTCATGTGTTGGAATTAGTGAAACTTACTTGGGAAAGGGAAGAGTTCTGAGCTGTTGTTGTACATAGGGTCACTATAGGTCTCAGATGACTTGACAGCAGATAACAACAACAAATAATAATATTTGTTGTTTTTCATTTGAGCCTCTTGTTTAGTCAACAAGACTGTGTCGAGGGCCTTTGTGTTTAAATGTTGGTTGTTATTTTAGAGGAACATTCTTCTAATTAGTACAACACTTTTCTGTCAGTTTGCTGTGTTGAGGTAACCTGAGGCTTCTGTGATGCAGAACCTTGTAACATTGAGGTGTCAAATGCCATAACAATTACCCACAGTGGACAGTATTTAGAGTTTCTAGTTTAAGATATGTTTGGAAGAAGGAGTGGCATCCACTTCCTAATCAACATACCTCTGGAAACGATGAACTTTGAGAAATTATGATATTTATATATAGTTGTTGTGTACCATAGAGTTGGAACCAACCCATAGCTAACCCTCCAGCAGATTTTCAGGGGCAATTAATCACATGGGAGGAGATTTCTCATCCATCTACCAAAGAGCAGCAGGAGGCCTCAAACCATGTACCTTCAGAATTGAGTGCTGTTGTGTACTTTTGAGTTGGAACTGACCCATAGCTGACACTCCAATGACTTCAGAGGTAATAAATGCCATGAGATTTCCCATCTCTCTCTCATAGAGCAGCTGGGATATATTTTATGTGTGTCTGTAAAGAATGCTAACATATGTACATATACTACATACATATATGAATATATATACACTAATATATACACTAATATAAACATATATACACATACACACATATAGACTAATATATATTATATATGTATATGTAAATATATATAAATTCAACAACTAACAACTAAACTATCTATCTACCTATCTATCTATCTATCTATCTATCTTTCTATCTATCTATCTATATATGAGAAAATGGTAATTTTTTCCCATGTTGTTTACATTTTCGGATATCCACTGGTGGACTAATTCCTAAATATTTCCAACAAAAAAACAATGAGTTTAGTTGTTGAATTTATATATATATATATATATATATATATTTCTAAATATGTGTGTGTGTGTATGTGTGTGTGTGTGTGTGTGTGTATCTACACCCACACATCTACAATGGCATATAACAACAAACTGAGAAAGGGAAGATGGCACAGACTAGAGTACAGCATAATTCAAATCTTTTTTCCTTGAGTTGCTATGGTTTTATATACAGATAAATAAATAGAAGCTATAGGAAACTTTGGTGTTCATAAAAAAATTCTACTACCAAACCCAAGGCTTGTAGGTTTGAATCCACCAGTTTCTCCCTGGAAAAAAGATAAACAATCTTCTTTTCTGTGACTTAAAGTCTCTGGACATTTGCTTGAGGTTTACCTACCAGTCAATCTGACTCAATGACACACAACAATAGCAACTACTAATCTTACCCACTACTTTTCCAATTATTGGACTTAGAAAATCAATTATAAGCACTTTAAAAATTATCAGAGAAACAAATGTTTTACTGAAATCACATATGGTTTTTTCTTTGTGGGTATTTTGTTGCTGTGTACCATACATACAGTCAGAACCAACCCATAGCTGACCCTCCAGTGGGTTTTCAGAGGCAGTTAATCATATGGGAAGAGCTTGTCCATCCTTCCCTTGAGGAGCAGCTGGTGGCCTTGAACCATGTGCCTTTGGGATTGAAGTGCAGCTTTTTGTCACTAGGCCAACAGAGCTCCCCATGTGGGTATACACAGTTAAAAAAGGTTGTTATGTGCTAAGTCTTAGCAATTCTATGTACAACAGCTCTGAAGCCTTCCCTGTCCTGTGCCAATCTCACTAACTCTGACATACCTGCACTCATTGCTTAAGTTATTGTGTCAATCCACCTCATATAGAGTCTTCTTCTCCTGAACTATCCCACTGCCCTTCCAAGTATATTGTCCTTCTCCAAAAACCAATCCCTCCTATTCATGAGACAAAAGTATGTAATGGAGCTTCAAAATCCTAGCCTCTAAGGAGAAACTTTGTTTCACCTTCTCCAAGACAGACTTATTTGTATTTTTGGTTATCCATGATACGTTTAAGACTCTTCTCTAGCACCACAACTCAAAAGCATCAATTCTTCTTCTGTCATGCTTAGTCATTGTCCAGCTTTCTGATGTGTAGCAAGTTTGATCATTGTGAAGACCATGGCTTGGATTAGGTGACTTTAGTCTCTAGACTGATGTCATTGCTTTCAGTGCTCTGGAGAGGTCCCTGACAGCAGATTTTCCCAGTACAAGTCATCTTCTGACTTCCTGACGGTTGGTGCCAAGAGTGTTGATTGTGGAGCCAAGCAAGCTATAATCACTAATCACCTCAATCTCTTCTCGGTCTATCATGGTGCTGACATTTGGCCCAGTGGTAAGAATCTTTTCTTCTTGATGTCAAGCAGTCCTTGAACTTTTACGACAAACACTTCAAGTTAATTTCAGTTTCAGCAAACAAATTCATGTCATTTTCATAACATAAGTTGTTGATGAGTTTCCCTCCAATCCTAATGCTACATTGTTCTTAAAATCCAGCCTCCTGAAAGATCTGTTCCATATATAGATTGAAAAGGTATGAAGAAAAAATACATCATGGATACACTCTTATCTTACTTTTGAACCATTCAGCGTTCTCTTGCTCTATTCAGAGAACAGCTTGCTGGTCTAGGTGTAGGTTTTGCATGAGCACAGTCAAGTGTTGAGATTCTCTTTCTTCCTGATGTCAGCCACAATATTTTGTGATCCATACAGTCAAAGGCCTTTGCACAGTCAGTAAAAACAGACATTCTTCTGGTACTCTTGGCTTTCTTTCAAGGTCCATCTGACATTGGCAATGATGTCCCTAGTGCAATAGCCTCTTATAATCTCTGTTTGTGTTTTTGACAGCTCTCTGTCAATGTACTCTTTTAGTTGTTTTTGGATATCTTCAGCAAGTTTTTGCTTGAATGTGATATTAGTGATGTTTGTTAATTTCTGCAGTTTCTTGAATCAACATTTTGTTTTGTTTATTGGGAAAAACATATTGGTGGTAAAAGGAGGTGAGGGTTGGGGGCAGAAGGTTGAGGATGGGCCAGGATGCAGTTACAGAGCTGCACAGTTTGGTCGGTGGGGGGAGCAGGTGAAGGAAATGATGAGGGTCCAGTGGGGACCAGATGCTACAGAGGAATGACAAGCATTTTCCAATAGTAATTAAACCAACTGTCTTATTGATTTGGGATTGGATGCCGACTCTCTGGCTTCTTCATGCTGAACAGGGGCATAGATGTAAAGGGGGGAAGGCAGGATGCTTTATCACCTTACTGGTGGTCTTGGGTTAAAGCTGCTTGCCTTCTTGCTCTGTAGAAGATATTTCCTGCCATTTGCTCCCCTCTGAACTGCAAAGTTTTTTCCCAGGTGGGTCCAGGGGGGATGGCTGGTTGAACCCAGAGGCTCCATCCTCCTTTGCTTCCTTAGCTGTCAGTTGTATTTCCTTTTTGTCACTGGTACTGGGTTCAGGGTCAATTCTGGAGTAAAACTCAGTGTTAAGGGGAGCAAGCCTAGAGAGAACAATCTTGTGAGTTACAAATAGAAGGGCTTTGAGGGTGTTGCTTTCAGGTTTACAGGGGGGAAAGGTGGCAGAAGGTGGCCTAGGTAACATTCTCTGGATATCCTAGGCATTCTTTTTTTCCCCCCTTCCCCACCCAGGGGTCAGATGGCACTTTTTTTAATCAGTTAGCTGGGTAACTGTCTTCCAGATTTCATGAAACACCCTAGTAAATATACCTAAGGATGCATCTGTTTGTTGAAATACGTCAGTTGGTATTCCATCAATTCCTCTGTGTTGCTACCCTCCACAATTCCATATACGATGTCTTTTTCCAAGGAATAGTTCTTCATAATTACATGCTCAGAGCATCTGAGATGAAGGTTAACCATTTTTGCCTCTAAGGAGCATTCTAACTGTACTTTCTTCAAGACATGTCTATTTATTCTTCTGACTGCCCATGGGATATTCAAAACTCTTGTTCAAGATCATAACTCAAAGGAATTCTTTTCTGTCACTATTATCCATCATCCATTTCTTAGATGTATCTCCAGTAATTGAAATGACCATGTCTTAAATTAGGTGCACCTAATCTATGTACTGACATCATTGTCCTCATTACTTTAGTGAGATCTGTTACTTTCACAGTGCAATATGTCCTTTCATTTCTTCATTGCTGGCACCAAGGATGTTGATTGCAGATTCAAGTAAGATGAAATTGTTAACAATTATTAATCTTTTCTCCATCTACCATGATGTTGCCTATCAGCCCAGTCTTGTAGAATTTTGTCTTTTTTATGTTGATATGTAATCCATATTGAAGACAGCCCTCTTTTTAATCTGCACCAAGCATTTTAAATGCTCCTTACTTTCAGGAAGCAAGATCTAGATAAATCAAAAAAACTTACTACCACGTGTTCGATGAACCTAAAGTATAATTAACAGAGATGACAGAACCTTATTTGCCAAAACTGAGTAAGGCTTGAAGTGTTTGCTACAAAAGAAGGTCGAAAACTGTAGTCTCCCATATAGATTTAAGTTTAATATTAAGAAACACAAATATTATCAAGACTAGGCCAGTTGATAGCATCATGATAGATGAAGAGGAGATTGAGGTTGCTAAGAATTCCAACTTGCTTAGTTCCACAATAAACACTCTTGGCACAAGCAGTCAGAAAATCAAAAGTCAAATTGCATTAGGAAAATCTGCTTTCAGGGACCTCTCCAGAGTGCTAAAAGAAAACAATGTTAGTCTAGAGACTAAGTGCACCTGATCTAGGTCATGATCTTCAGAATGACTTGGTTTGCATCAGAAAGCTGGACAAAAACTATGGATGGCAGAAGAAGAATCAATGCCTTAGAGTTATGGTGCTGGAGAAGAGTATTGAATGTATCATGGACTACCAAGAGAACAAACAGAATATGGTCAAACCAAGTTGCTCATTGGAAGCAACGATCATGAAGCTCCATCTCACATGCTTTAGGCATGTGGCCAGGAGGTTCCCATCATGCTCAGAAGAGTGGAGGGACAGCACCAGATAGGAAGACGTTGGTGATATGGATTGACACAGTAACAGGGGCAATGGGGGGCAAGTTCAGGATAAGGTGTGTTTCATAGCTGTTTTACATAGGGTCACTATGAGTCACATAATTCGATGGCACATAACAAGTAAAATTAGAGTGTAGAAGTTTGGATATGACTTGACTAACACATTGCAAAATGATATTTAATGCAGACTTGGATATATAGATCTTATTTTGAATTATTCAATGTTTAAAGAATAATTCAAATGTTCTCAATTTTTCAAATTTTTTTCTTACTGAAAACTCTGTATTAATTATTTCTACTTCTATTATTTAGTAAACATGATAAAATAAAGACTGTGGACATCTTTGTTTACAAACCATAACTGGAGCACTAAATAGGAAAACAGTTCTTACGTATGCTAAAAATTGTTTAGGGATTTAGTACAGAAGAAAAAAGTAAATAAAGCCATAAAACAGTTGGTTTTCAACATTTTAAAGTTAAGATAATTAATTTTATGCTTCTTTTTATGAGGATGTTTTAAACCAAATTGTGTTATCAAATTTCTTGCAAAGATCACACTGATACATATGTCCCAAGAACCAGAACTTTAGTATGCCTGCAAATTATCTTTTTATTCTCATTTGTTGACATGTTTCCTATGCAGAAGTCATTTTATTATTGCATTTCTGGCTCTTAACTTGCAATGATTAAAGGTCATAGTTAAGCTCACTTGGTTTTATTGAAATTTAATAAATGTTATTGAATTAGCATCTAATTCAGTCTTGTTTAGAAGGCATGCTTAAGAGATCACTTTTTAAAAATTATTATTTTACCTCATTTTTAACATAAATAAGCTCTTATATATTTAAGGAAATTTGGAGTTGTGATGGAATAGTGGTAAGGAACTGCATTGCCAATGCAAAGATTTGAAGTTCGAATCCACCAGGTGTTTCACAGAAGAAAGATGGACAATTAACCTCCTTATCTTTTAAAAATGTGCACAAATTTTCTATCAAACAATAAAGAGTATTTACCCAAAATTCACAGTTAACATATTTTATGGAGAAACAAGGAAATTTTCTCTTAAGTTTCAGAATAAGGGAACATCCAATCTGACCACTGATATTATATATTTTAGTGAAAATACTACCAGAGAAGTTGAGCAAGAAACAGATAAAAATATAACCAAATAAGCAGGGAAGAAATAGTAAAATTACCTTTATTTTTAGATGAAATTGTTTTGTAACATTTAAAAAACCTCAACCATGAATGAATGAAAATCTAACTTTTCTCTAATCTTTGTTAAAATCACAATTAAAATAAAAGTTGAGCTAATCAGTAAATACATCAAAGTTACAAGGCAGAAAGTTTTCGTGTCGATGTAAAAATCACATCCACAGTTGATTCTATTATCAGCTATGCCTGAAGCCAATCTAGAGGCCTTGCACCACACCATCCTCTCCCCATCTTGCAGTCCTGCAACCCAGATCACAGAGGACAGTGGTTGGCTTTCCTGCAAGGCAACTGAGAAAGACCTAGTCCATGCCCATCTCTAGGTTCATCACACATCACAACTTGCAATTGCCTCACAACCTCCTGTGATGCCTGCCCACCCCCAGGACCTTGGGTTCCTGCTCCACAGTTGTCCATGCCCAAAGCCAGCCTAGCAGCCTAGTGCTACACTCCTGGTGACCCCGTGGCTCACTTGAACTAGCTGACCACTCGTTGGAGCAGAGACTTGGAGATTCACTAACTCACAGAGGGTCTATGATACGTAGAGGTGCAGTGATATTTAGAAAGTGAGTGACTCA
Organism: Elephantulus edwardii; assembly: GCF_000299155.1. Lineage (NCBI taxonomy): Eukaryota > Metazoa > Chordata > Mammalia > Macroscelidea > Macroscelididae > Elephantulus > Elephantulus edwardii. The sequence continues at coordinate 18,764,136 of NW_006399779.1, forward strand.
ATTGACCTAATCCACACAGATGCAGTGGTTCAAACACTCCCTTTGTTGATTGGTACTGGGGAAAGGCAAGGCTTACCAGCCCCAATTGTAGTACTGTCTCTGCATCGCACTCTCTTTGGGCCTCAGGATATGCCAGATTAAGCTGTCCATACATTTCATCAGAATAAGGACCAACACTTCTTCCACCTGAGTGACATTAGAGAGTAACCATCACCAGCCTCTGTAGACTCATTCTGTGAACCAAATATACTCTGATGTCAAAACCAGAAAAAGACATCACTAAAAGGGTACTGTAGATCAATATCTCTCATAAATACAGATGCAAGAGTCATCAACAAAATCCTAGCCAATAAAATGACAATTCTACCAAAAGCACTTTCTACATTTACAGCAATCACAGCTCAGATCTCAACAACATTCATTAAAGAGATGCAAAAGACAATACATCATTTTATTTAGAATTGAGATATACTCTAGTTACACCAAACTCTACCAAAGGAGAAAAACAAAGTAGGAGGCATCATATTATCTGATCTCAAAACCACAGCCATAGTTATCAAAACAGCATGATAAGCAGTACAAAAGCACATAGACCCATGGATCTGAGCCAAGAAGTCCATAGTCAGTCCATCAACTGAACTTTGACATGGAGACAAAATTCATTAGAAACGGAAAAGCAGCCTCTTTAACAAACAGTGCTGGCAAAATGGGATATCTATCTGCAGAAAAATGAAACTAGAGCCACACTTGACACCATACACAGAAACTTACTTAAAAGAGATTAAGAATCTAGGAGTAAACCAAGGAACTGTAAAGATTACCAAAGAAAAAAGGTACAAATTTATGAACCCCAAACCATGGCATCAATAACCTATCAATTAACTAAAATATGTACAGCCAGAAAAGGATAAAGTGGATAAATGATACCTCTGAAAGAATTATTCCTTATATGGATTGAAAAAAATTTCTAGAAAGGTAAAAAGAATAACTTAAAAACTGGGAAAATATATTTGGTCTGATGTCTCTGATAAAGAATTAATAACTAAAATTTATAGAAAACTCTTACAAAATGGAAAGGGGGAAACTCGATTACACAATTCTCAGAAGTTATGAAAAATCATTTTACTCAGATTTTATTCAGATGATGAACAAACATATGAAGAAATATTGAAGACAACCTATTGGAGAGATCCAAATCAAACCAACAATGCGATATTATCTCAAGCCGGCAACAATAGTAAAGTTCAAAAGCACCTCAAACAACAAATGCTGGTGAAGGTATATTGAGATTAGAACCTTTATACACTGCAGGTGAGGATTAAATTGGTACAATTATAGAAAGCAGTCTCATATTCTCTCAATATTTGAAAATAGAAATATCATTTGATCCAGCTATACAACAACTAGGATTGTTGCTGTTGTTACGTGCTATCAAGATGCCTGCAACTCATTACAACAGCCCTAAACCCTGCTTAATGCTGTGCCAATCTTTTTTTCTCTGACACGCCTACCCCCATTACTCCAGATGCTGAATCAGTCCATCTCATCAAGAGTACTTCTCTCTTGCACTTTCCCTCCACCCTCCAAAACATGATGTCCTTCTCCAAGGACCGATACTTCCTTGCAACATGTCCAAATTATGTCAGATGGAGCATCGGAATCCTTGTCTCCAAGAAGCAGCCTGGCTTCATCCTCTCCAGGTTGAATTTGTTTGTTCTCCGAGCATTCACAGTATATTCAATATTCTTCTCCAGCACCACAGTTCAAAGGCATCGGTTTTCCTTCTATCATCCCTTGTCATTGTCCAGATCACTGACGCATAGCAAGTGATTGCAAAGACCATGGAATAGATCAAGTGCACCTGAGTCTCCAACTGTCATATTTACTCATACCTTGTTTCATTAAATTCTTTGGTGTCAGACAATTCCTTTTGTTACAATGACTCTGTATGCTCTTTCTATCTTCTTTTAATACTTCCTGGATCACTTAATAGTCTTCCCAAAGCATCCTTAACTATTACCCCTTAACATTTGAATTTTCTTCAGTTCCTTCATCTTAAGAAATGCTGAGTTTGGCCCTTTTGGTTTTCTGTCTCCAGTTCCTTCACTATTTTATTGTAATACTTTAATTTGTCTTCCCATGCTGACCTTTGGAAAATTCTGTTCAACTCCTTAATATCTTGATTTCTTTGCTTTGGCTTCTCAGCATTCTAGTGCAATATTCAGAGTTTCTTTTGACATTCATCTTGGAGCTGCTACATAAACGGCTTTATGCACACTCATGTTTATTGCTGCATTCTTCACAATAGCAGAGAGGGAAACAGCTCAAATTCATGTCAACAAAAGAATGAGTAAAAATCCTATGGTACATTCAACTGAGTATTACAACATACTGAAAAAACAAGGAAGAACCCACAATACATTACTCAACATGGCTAACTCTAGAGTATTATGCTGAGTGAAATAAATAGCCAAAGAACAAATATTGTCTAAGACTACTATCATAAAAATATCTCAAAAACAACTAGCGAAAGCTTTACATAGGGAAACAATCTCACATGATGACAGATGTTGAGGAGAGTATAAAATTAACACACAGACAACGAATATTTAATTGGAATAAGTTTGAAGGAGTGTAGAACAAGATAAGCATGATTGACTAACTGAAGAAACTAAGGGAAAGTTTACACCTAGATAGAGACAAATGTGGAGAGTTGACAATTATGGGAAAAGAGGTAGAGAAGAATACAAACTGAAGAATACAGATTGGACGAGTAGGAATGCATGCATGGGTATGATGCAGAGAAAGGAGCAATGTGAGTTTGATAAGAAGTTGTAAGAAATGCAATCAATGAATGATTAACTAATGTTATAAAACAAAATGTATGTGAATGATTGAAAGCTAATTAAAATGTCACCTGAGTTTGTATTAGCCTTCTCTTGCTTGGATATAGTAACAATTGGACATAGTAAAATTGAAAAAGAGGTTAAGAAAACAATTGCATTTAAAATGACATCTAAAAGTGTACAATATCTAGGGGGAAAAGGTAATCAAGAAAGTAAATGGCTTGTAGATTGAAAACAATAAAATATTGCTCATTGAAAACAATAAAATATTGCTAAATTTCAAAAGATTCAAATAAACGTAAAGCTTCCATGATCATAGATTAAAAGTTTGAATGTTCTAATCAATACCACTGAAAAACCACAGAAACCCCTATTAATATTCCAATACCTTTTTTAATAAAAAATAAAAATACAATTCCCAAATGTATATAGAACTTCAAGAGAACCTGGATAGATAATCGAATTTGAAAAAGAATATAGATAAAAGTTCACGTTTTCCAATCTCAAAATACACTGCAAAACTAATATCAAGTTTGGTATTACTATACTTCATAGACACACAAAATAATACAGTAAAATCTTTAGCCCAGAATTGAACTCAGACATCTCTGAAAATTTTTATAAGGCTGCTCAGTTCACTCAACAAGAAATAGAATAAAATTTTCAAAAAACGTGAATGGAGAATTAGATCTCCATGTGGATAATAATACAAATAGACCCCCCAATATCATATCACATACAAAATTAACTAAAGGTGAATTAAAACCCTACATGTAAGTAATAAGACTTATATTGTCTTACAATAAAATGGAAATATTTTAAAACAATTGAATTCCTTTATGTGACATTAAAAATACATGCAACCACAAGAAAAGTTATAAGCTAAATTTCATAATAAAATTAAATGGTATATACAACAAGGGACTTTATCAGCACAATGTTTTAGTGCCTAAACAATTTGAGAAAGAAGTAAAGAACTCATGGTGGATAAATTATCCCCAGTGTCTCCATTGTTAAGCATTCAGCAACAAACCAAAAAGTCAGTGATATGAACCTACTTCTTGACATAGGCCCAGCCTCTTAAGATAGGAACACAAAGGATACAGATACACTATTTTAACTGGAACAGTATTCACGAAAAGGTTGATGGAATCAAGATGTCATCAATATGTGAATGAATGCTTAAAATGCAATATAGACATACAATGTAACATACAATGTAATACAAACAATATACACAAACAAGTGATCTAAAGAATAGATCAATGCATTGCAGCCAAAGTGTATTAGTGCTGAGCAAAGCTAAATGA
>NW_006399779.1:18769531-18770716 GCF_000299155.1 Elephantulus edwardii
CTCTATGAGATGGATTGATTCGGTGACTGGGGTAATCGGGATGGGTGTGTCAGAGGCAGTGCAGTTGGCGCAGGATAGAGGAAGATTTAGGGCTGTTGTGCATAGGGTCACTATGAGTCGCAAACGACTCGACGGTACATAACAACAACAAAGAGACAAACACAAATAAGATAACTCAACCTACGATTTCTGTATTTATGTAATTAATACTTTCTTTAATAAGTTTCAAATATTTTGGTTCAATTTAATTTATAGATAAAAATATTCTCAGTTCCTCTAACCCATTAATAATAAGCTGATGGGTTTTTTTCCAATCAAGTATTTACACATCAAGAATTCCCAACTCTATGCTAGATCCTCAGGATATAAACATAAGGAATGCAAATATGATTTTACCTCATAAAACTCAGTAATATCTAGTGGATAAAGCTAAGAAAGTTTAAGACTAAGGAACGTTGAAGAGTGTCATACTGATAGCTTCAGGAAATCAATTTCTCATACATGGTCAAAGTAATAGTCAAACAAGGAGAGGAAACCCTTGCTTTCCAGGGCCTCAGCAGAGAAACTAAGTATTTCTGCTTCTAATGGGAACAAGGGAACTCATCTCCTGTATCTTCCACAGCAGAATCTCATTATATGTCCTCAAAGACCATTATTGAAGTCTGGACTTCAAGCACCATAATATGGCTTTTCTAGGCAGAGTAAGAAAGCATTTCATTTTTCAATCTAGCTAAAGTAGAAATTGGAAATTAGTTTAGTTATTTCCTTTTAGATCTTTTAATTCTTTCCCGAACAATAGCCACACAGTTGGACACAAATGACACACTGTGCTGCCAAACTGCCTGGTTCCATGAGACCCTGTTAGCTCACAGACAATTTATGAGCCAATTATGGCCTTGTGTGAGATATAGTACATGATATAGGAAACAGCATATGGTACTGGGATGAAGCAGTCAAAGAGCAAGGAGAAGTCTAACTGTGTCTTCTACACACACACACACACACACACACACACACACACACAAACATACTCAAGTGCCTTTGTGATACAAAGATAAAGAGGTTGAATTTCACTTTTCTATTTATTTAAGAAAGTAAAATATTTTAATTATACTTTAATTATGTGATCTATCTAGATAACCCCACAGAAAGCTAGTGAATTTTTCTCACGAATTTTTTTTAAAA
>NW_006399779.1:18771821-18791729 GCF_000299155.1 Elephantulus edwardii
TCAGACCACAATGCTACAAAACTTGAAATTAATAACAAGAGGATAAAGAAGAAATAAATCATACATTTGGAAGCTGAACAACAACTTGCTTGAAGATAAGTGGGTATTAGAAGAAATAAAAATGAAATTTAAAAGTTTCTTAAAACAAATGACAATGAAAACAAAACTTACCTAAACCTCTGGGAAACAGGCAAAAGCAGTAATTAGAGGTCAATTTATAGCAATTAGCAAACACATTAAAAGATAGGAAAAAATGACCATTGACTCTCTAACTCAACATATCCAACAAATTGAAAAAGAGCAGCAAGAAATCTCAAAACCAAAAAAGCTAATTATAAAAATGCAGACAAAAATAAATTAAATAGAAAACAGAAAAGCAATTGAAACCATCAACAAAACCAGGCATTAGTTCTTCGAAAAGGTCAACAAAATCAACAAACCACTAGCAAAACTAACAAAAGAAAATAAAGAAAAGGCACAAATAATCCTGAGATAAAATGGGCAATGTCACAATAAAAGAACTAAAATAAAAAGGTTAACAATGGAATATTATCAAATACTATACTCAAACAAATATGAAAAGCTAAAGGAAATGGACAAATACTTAGAAAATCACAGACTACTTGAATGGACAAAACCCAAAATTGAACACTTGGACAAACCCATTATAAAAGAAGACAGTCAAAAGATAATAAAACAACTTCCAGGAAAAAAAGCAAGCAAAAAAAAAAAAGCCCTGAACCAGAGGTTTTACAAGTGAATTTTATCAAACATTCAGAGAAGAAATGTCACCAATTGTACATAAAGTATTTCAGAAAATAAAAAAAGATAGAATTCTCCCAGACTCATTCTATGATGCAAACATATCCTTGATTCCACAACCAGTTAAAGACACCACCAAAATAGAAAACTATAAGCCAGTATCTCTCATGAATATAGATGCAAAAATTCTGAATAAAATCTGGCCAACAGAATCCAACGAAACACAAAATAAAAATTCACCATGACCACTTGGGATTCATACAGGTATGCAAGAATCGCTCAACCTAAGATAAACAATCAGGGTAATTCATCACATTAACAAAGCAAATGACAAGAATCACATGATCCTATTAATTGATACAGAAAAGGCCTTTGACAAAATCCAACATCCTTTCCTTATTAAAACACTCAACAAAGTAGGATAGAAGAGAATTTCCTCATTATAGTAAAAAGTATATACGCAAACCAGAGAGCCAACATTGTTCCCAATGGAGAGAGGTTAAAGGTATTCCCTTTGAGAACTGTAACTAGGCAAGGATGCCCACTTTCACCTTTCCTATTCAAGGAATAGGAGTGTCAACGATAGCAATACAATAGGAGTGTATTAGAAGTGTCAACCATAGCAATAAGACAAAAGGAAATAAGAAGTATCCAATTTGGTAAAGAGGAGGTAAAAATAACTCTATATGCAAATGATATGATATAAAACTCTAAAGACTCAGCAAAAAAGCTACTAAATAGTTGACCAATTCAGCAAAGTAGAAGGATACAAGATCAACATACAAAAATCAATTGGATTTCTCTACAGTGAAAAAGAGAATATAGAACTGGAGCTAAGAAAAACAATACCCATCACAATAGCTAATCACAAGATAAAATACCTGAGAATAAATCTAACTAAAAACACAAAGGATCTATTCAAAGAAAATTATAAAACATTATAAGAACAAAAACAGACCTGGAGAAAGGGAAGAATATACCTTGCTAATGGGTAAGAAGACACGATATCATGACAATGACAATCCTACCTAAAGCAATTTACATGTTGAATTCAATCTCAATAAAAATACCAATTTCATTCTTCCATGAGATGAAAAAGACAATTTTCAATCTCATTTGGAACGGAAAGAGACCTCAAATAAGCAAACCACTCCTTAAAAAGAGAAAGATTAAATCTCTGTTCACATAAAAAACTTTTCCAACAGGGTGAAAAGAAAACCACAATGAGGTACCGTTTCAATCTAGTAACAGTGGCAAAGTTTAACGGGAAAAAAGTAATAGATGTTGGAGAGGATGTGGCAAGAAAGGAACTCTTATACATTGTTGGCAGGACTGTAAAATGGTGCAGCCATTCTGGAAGGCAGTTTGGCGCTTCTTCAAAAAGCTAAACATAGAAATTCCATATGACCCAGCTATTCTACTACTTGGAATATACCCTAAGAATATGAAAACTGAGGCACAAACAGATTTGTACACCAATATTCATAGCAGCATTATTCAACATCACAAGAACAGGGAAACAGCCCAAATGTCCAACTACAAATGAGTGGATTGAGAAACTATGGTACATTCACACAATGGAATACATGCAGGATATAGCCCAAATGTCCAATTACAAATGAATGGATTGAGAAATTATGGTACATTCACGCAATGGAATACTATGCAGCACACAGGAGCAATAACTTTGTATATTATTACCTAACTTGGGAGAGACTAGAGAGAATAATGCTGAGTGAACTAACTCAGTCCCACAAGAATAAATATTGTATAGATTGTTATTGTAGAATGAGTATAAGGATCCAGGAGGGGTAGGAGAGGCTTGAAGCAGAGGGATGTGGATGTACAGGGGGAAGAGGAGATTATGATTGGGTTTTACAATTTGATGGGTAGGAATGGTGAGGGAAATTGAAAGAATTTGTTTGAATTTGTATTAGAATTTTGTAAATACACTAGAGGGGGAAAAGGAAAAATAAGGGGAAAAAAAGAGAGAGAGAAACAAAGTAGGAGGCATCTCACTCCCTGATTTCAAATCCTGCTACACTGCCATGGTGGTCAAGACATGATGATACTGGTACAATGACAGACACATAGGTCAATGAAAGATAATTGAGAACCCAGAAAACAGCCTATCTACCTATAGTCAACTGATTTTTGAGAAGGAGATGAAATCAGTTAAGTAGTGAAATAACAGCCTTTTTTAACAAAAGTGTGGGCAAAATGTGAAGACCATCCACAGAAAATTCAACAAGACCAACACCTCACACTATACACAGAAACCAACTCAAAGGAGACCAAGGACCTAGGACTAAAACTAAGGACTGTAAACATCATTAGAGAAAAGCTTGGAAAAACCCTAGAAGCACTAATACACAACATGAACAGTCTTCCAAGCATCCCGAGAAACCTATAACCAGGAGAAGATAAATAAATAAACAGAACCTTCTAAGAATCAAAACCCTATGCACATCCAAAAACTTCTCCAACAGGGTAAAAAGGGAAGCCACAGACTGGGAAAAAGTATTTGATAATGACATGTCTGATAAAGGGCTTATATCTAGAATTTATAGAATATTCGAGTGCCACAGCAAGACAAAAGTATATAACTCAATTGCAAAATGGACACAAGACATGAATAGACACTTCAAGGAAGACATTCTGATGGCATATGAACATATAAGAAATGTTCAAAATCCCTAGCTCTAAGAGAGATGCAAATTAAAACAACTATGAGATATCATTTCACCCCAGTAAGAATAGTAAAAATCAGCAGAACAGCAAATAATAAATACTGGCGAGGTTGTGGAGAAACTGGATCCTTTATTAACTGTTGGTGGGAATATAAAACTGTGTAACCACTATGGAAGGCAGTATGACACTTTCTCAAAAAGGCGGAAATAGAAATACCATTTGACCTAGCAATTCCACTTCGGGGAATATAACCTAAAGAAACAAGAGCTGCCATCCAAGCAGATATTTGCACATTCATGTTTATTGCTGCTGTGTTCACAATAGCAGAGTTGGAAACAACCCAAGTGCTCATTAACAAACAAATGGATAGAGAAGCTGTGGTATATTCACCTGATGGAATATTCTGTAGTAATGAAAAACAACTCATAAACTATTATACAAAATGGGTGACCATGGAGGACATTATGCTGAGTGGAATATCCCAGTCACTAGAAGACAAACACTGCATAATACCACTGTTATAAAACAGGACTGACATGGGGGTTGGAGGAAAACTAAAAAAAGAGGAGATAAATAATGTACATGGCATTGAAACAGACAAGGGAGAGAACTGTGTAACAGGAATATATGACTAGGTATTATTGTCATGACAAGAGTCCAGAATAAGAGCTGCATAATAAAGTGGTCTGAAGGTGCGGGCTGGGGGGTGGGGGGCTGTATAATAATGAAAGAACTTTTTTCAAAAAAAATAAGCGAACTAGGGGGTGGCAGGGAAGAAAATGTGCAACAATGAATGAATGGAAATCTAAGTTCTTTATAAACTTTCATTAAAATCTCAATTAAAAAGAATGAAAAATGAATAGTAGCAAAGGCAACACTCTTTTTTTATGTATTACTGAAAATTGTTTGCTGATAAAATACAAGGAGAGGGCAGAATAAAGTTCATTAAAAAATAAATGCCTGGCACATAATAAGTTACAAACGAATGTTGAAAATAAATAATTTTGTTTCCTGTGTTGTGTATAAAACTACACAAAATGAACTCTTAAGTGTTTTCCAAATCAAAGAAAACCGAATAAACTAATGGTAAAACTCTCATTGTTTTTGTACATAAGAATGTGTGTGCTCACGCACGCGCGTGCGCGCGCGCGCACACACACACACACACACACACACACACACACACTTTTATATCTAGAGGAATTATTGGGATTTAAGAAGCCAAACCTGCCTTCTTGTTTGTCATGCTGTGGTGCTTTGCATTTTGTTGTGACATTGGTAGCTATATCACAGGTCCTCACCCATATGTGCAGGTTTTTATGCATCTTGCAGACTAGGACAGACTAGGAAAAATGACCCAAGAACCTACCTCTGAAAATGAGTCAGTGAAAACTTTGTCAAATGCCAATGAATCTCCTAGGTTGAAAGACACTCAAAAGACACATTAGCCACAGCAATGGGTTCATGACAATTGTATGAGTGCAAAATCACAGAACATTCTGTCTTGTAAATGAGGCAAGTCAGAGCCAATTAAATTTCCGCTAACAACACAGCTAACAAAGCAGTCTGAGAAAATACACTAAAAAGAGTTTATGCTGCAAACATTGATTAACAAATCCGTAATAAGATGGATCTTGCCATCTAAAAACGTGAATGTTGGCAAAAATACTATTATTAGATCTAGTATTACCTATATATTATTATGTTGTATTACATTACTTTCTTAAGAGATAACTATACTTTCTATTCACAAGAATTTATCATGTTCTGGCCATTTCAGAGACTCGATAATAAGCATTTTAACAATATGTAATAGTCTTCACAACTTATATAATTTTTTTTACAGCTATTGGGTGTCAGTTGGTGGTCACAAATGCAGTGATTTAGATGGAAGTTTGTTTTCATTTGTGTATTTTGCTACACTTTAAAAAAAACCCATTTTACTGAGGAGCAAACTGAGGTAGACAATCTAGGAATAAATATAATTTGACAAGTATCAAGATAAGTTACAGGACTTGGTCTTATGCCAGTTATAAACAAGAGGACATTAATCATGTTTCTTCAGAATTAAATATATGTCCCCTGTCTTTTTTTAGAATTCTTTTTCAGGGTTGTAGAAATAGAACCATAGATTGAAAATGACAATCATCATAATAATGATTAATCATGAGTGACATTTTGAGTGCTGTTGTCTTAAAATATAACTGCGTCAACAAGATTTCCTGCAGTTTAATTTCTGCTGCTGAAGGGAAATACCTTCATTTGTATTTCCTCCAGGCAAAAGCTTGCAGAAGCTTGCCTGTAAATCCCAGCCTTCAAGTGCAATGTTGTCCTATCTGGGGCTTTCATGCAAATGTTTCATTGTGCTAAAAAAAATAATAATAACCAGATTGATTACAAGTCACATAAACACACATCTTCTAAGTTGTCACAGAAGTTTAGTTGCCTCTGGGCTGAAGCATGGCAGCTGTTAAACTGCAAGGCACTGTACCCTTCAATAATGCAGGACACTGTGGAAAACTGTTGATTCAACAATGCACTATTCAGTTGTTGCCGCATACATTTAAAACAGGGCAGATTTCTTGAACAACGAGGGGGAAAATTTTTAAGAGTAGTAAGGAATGAATTAAGAAATTTATGTACAAATAAAATCTTTTGAAGAATTAAATCACTACAGGCAAAGGGCAGAATCAAAATATAAATACGAAAAATAAATTCTATTCTGAAATTTCCAAGATTCAATTAGACCTGTAACAACTAGTAAGTTATCTGAACATGGTAAAGCTCAATTTTTTTTATCCAAGAAGACATTAGAATGTTATTTTCCAATATTTACAATTTCATTATCCATAGACATAGGTATGTAAGTATGTATATATGAAGTTAGATGCACATATACATAGACATAAATAATTGAAAGTATACACTTTTTTAGGGTAAAGCCAAAATTATACTTCTTTAATTACCAATAACATTTCCCCTAAACCACAGGATTATTTTCAGAATTAGATTATTTTATTAATACAAAACAAAAACTACATAATGTTTGGTATATACTAAGCACCACTGACCATGAAATTATTATGATTTTCATTTCTTCTATTTATTCTATTAGTATGAAAGGGGATATAATCATTTTCTTATCTGGAGATGAACATTTTATTTCTATTATTTGTACTTAATAAATACTTTATTTATTAAATTAGTGTATACATAAAGGCAATTTAATCAACATTCTTGGCACCAGCAGTTAAGAAATCTAAAGATGACTAGAGAGCATTATGGTATGAGAAATAACTCAGTCTCATAAAGATAGATACTGTATAGGACCATTTTTGTAGAGCATGTAAAAGGATCCAAAGAGGCGGGGGTTGGAGGGGCTTAAACAAAGGGTTGAACAATTTTTTGGATAAAGGAAAAAGGACTAGTCTGAAGTGACAACCAATATATATGAACTTTATGAGCTTTGTATGTATAACAGTATAAAAAATTTCCAAAAATATCAAAAGATGGATTGCTCTGGGGAAAACTACTGTCAGGGATCTCTAAAAAGTGCTGAATAGCAACAAAGGTCAGTCTAAGGTCCTCCTTTTATTATTATTACTATTATTAATTTTAAGAGACATTTACAGAGGTTTTGGATTTCCATTCATTCGTTGCCGCACCTTTCTCCATGCTCACCCGTCCCCACCAGCTCTCTCCCCCCTCTGAAGAGAAAAAGAAAAGAACAAAAAAAATATTCCTTCAACATGCTCTTCACAATTGCTTGCTATGCATTAGAGAGCTGGAAAATGATCAAAGATGACAAAAGAAGAATGGATGCTTTTGAGTCATGGAGACGGTCAAGATTATTGAGCTTTGTCGTGGACTGCCAAGAGAACAAATGGGTTTATCCTCATGGGAGTCAAACCAGGCTGTTCCTTGGAAGCAAGGATTTTGAAGCTCTATCTCACACACCAAGTTCTACACGCTATTTTGTGACTGAGCTTTTGTTGAGTACAATTGAGTCAGAACAAACTCATAGTTGACTCTTCAACAGGTTTTCAGAGGCAGTGTATCACTTCAGAAAGATCATCCACATTTACCCACCAGTGGAACTGGTGGATTTAAACTGTATACCTGTGAGTTGACAGCACTATTTCTTACCATTGAACCAACAAATCATATGGGAGGCTGGGCTCTCTGAGGAGGAATATGCATCTGACTGGAGAAAGACTCATCAACAACCTCTGTTATACAGATGACACAACCTTCCTTGCTGAAACTGAAGAGGACCTGAAACATTTGCTGCAGAAGGCCAAAGACTGCAGCCTTCAGCATGGATTGAAGCTCAAAATCAAGAAAACAAAGATTTTCACCACAAGGCAGTTTGGCAGCATCATGATGGATGGTGAAACTTGACTCCACAAATCAACACGATTGGTAATAGCAGTCAGAAAATCAAAAGACAAATAGCTTTTGGAAAGTCTGCTGTCAGGAACATCTCCAGAGTACTGAAGAGTAATGTTGTCAGACTGGAGACTAAGGTATGACTGATTCATGCCAGGGTCTTCATAATTACATGTTATGCATCAAAAATCTGGACAATGATTAAGGATGATAGAAGGAGAATTGAGGCCTGTTAGAACAGATTTGTCCTGGAGAGGATGAAAACAGGCTGCTTCTTGGAGGCAAGGATTCTAAAGCTCTGTTTGACATACTTTGGGCATGTTGCAAGGAGGGACCAGTCCTTGGAGAGGAACATCATGGTTGAGAGGGTTGAGGGACAGTGCAAGAAAATAAGACCCTCAATAAGATAGATTGACTTAGTGACTGGGGTAATAAAGGTAGGTGTGTCACAGACAATAAGGTTAGCTCAGGATAGAGCAGAGTTCAAAGCTGTTGTACATAGCTTTGTTATGTCACAGGGGATTTGACAGCTCATAATAACAACAATAAACCATAAGAAATTCCTATATGACTCTATGCCAGTGCATCAAAGTCAGTTATGCTATTGTTAGATGATGTTGTGTGACAACAACTCATTGAGACCCTGTGATTAACAGTTGTTGTTGTTGTTGATGGCTTCTAGTTGAGCACGACACATAGCAATCCTATGAAAAAAAGGCTTAAAGCCCCTCTACAACTATCAACATTTATCAAAGTTCATAGGATTTCCAGAGGCATGTTATTTAGGAATTGAATGTTATTTTTATATGCCATTGAGTCACTTGCGATGTATAGTGACCCAATGTACAGCAGCTCTGAACTCTTCCCAGTCCTGAGCCAGTCTCACTAACTCTGACACATCAACCCCCATCACCCCAATTTCTGTATCAATCCATCTCATGCTTGGTCTCCCTATCTATCTACCCTTCTGAGCATGATGTCCTTCTCCAAAGGCCGATCTCTCCTGGAAATGTGCCAAAAGTGAGTGAGGTGGAGTTTCGAAATCCTAGCCTCCAAGGAAAAACTTGGCTCCACCTTCTTCAAGACAGAACTATTTGTTTTTTTGACTAGCCATGGTATGTTCAAGACTCTTCTCCAGCACCACAAATTGAAGGCATCTATTCTTCTTCTGTCATCCTTAGTCATTGTCCAACTCCCTGAAGCATAACAAGTAATTGGGAAGACCATGGCCTGGATTAGGTGCACCTTTGAATCTAGGCTGACATCATTGCTCTTCAGCACTCTGGAGAGGTCCATGACAGCAGATTTCCCCAATGCAATTCTTCTTTTGATTTCCTGACTTCTGGTTAAGAGGGTTGATTGTGCATCCGAGCCAGCTGTAATTTTTAACAACCTCAATCACTTCTCTATCTAATATAGTGCTACAATTGGCCTAGTACTCTACCGTATCCTGTACCAACCTCAAAACCTCTGCTGTGCTCAAATCCATTGCTGAAGTCTGTATGAATACTTCTTATTGAGAATCTTTCTCTCTCTGACTGTGCTCTTCCCAACTTTACATCTTTCACAAGGATTGGAACCAACTGAAAACAGGTCAAAAGTATGAGAGACAAAGTTTCACCACCCCAACTTCTAAAGAAGCACCCTGCATGCATTTTTTCCAAGACAGATGTGTTGATTTTTATTTTTTTTTTGGCAATCTGTGAGATATTTAACACTCTGCAACACCACAGTTCAAAGACATCAATGATGTTATTTTTATTTCCCTTTTTCATTGTACAACTTTCATATGCCTATGGAATGATTGCATGTACCACAACTTGGTTCAGCTATATTGTTGTTGTGATGAACCATTGAGGCGGATCTTACCCATAGCTAACCCTCAGGTGGGTTTTTAGAAGTAATTAAGCACACGGGAGAAAGTTACCCTTATTTATCCTGTGGAGCAGCTGGTGGATTTGAACTGCACACATTCAGGATTGCAGCACCGCTTCTTGCCACTAGGCCACCAGAGCTCCTTTATATTAATCTTTAAATTGACATCTCTACTCTTTAGGATTTTAATGAAGTCTTTGAAGCAGATTTTCCCTATGTGACACACCTTTTGATTTCTTGACTGCTACTACCGTGGAAGTTGATTTCAATTTAAGTTAAATTAAATCATTGACAACTTCATTTTATTGAATGATACAAGAAGTGTCAAAAGAATATGGAAGAAATATACAGAAACACTGTATCAGAAAGAATTGGCCAATGCTGGACCATTTTAGCAAGCAGCATATTATTAAGAACCAATGGTACTGAAGGAAATATTTCAAAGTCACAGAAGGAATTAGAAGTAAAATAAAATGAAAATGAGAGTGCAGAAGTTGAAGGAAAAGCAGTTGAGTTCTTTGAACAAACAGATAAAATCCTACATGTGTTACTAGGCTATACTAAGCAATTTGGAAGACAGTTACATGCTTAACTAATTGGAAGGGACCCATAGTAGTTTTCATTAAAAACAATGATAAAAAAAGTGTGGAAATTATCGAACATACAACGCAAGTATTAAACAAGTATAATCTTGCTGAATATTATTCGGAAATGATGTGAGCAGTTCATTGCCAGGGAACTGCCAGAAAGTAAAGCTGTTTTCAGAAGACGTTATGGAAAAAAGGACATGGTTGTTTTTACCAGACGGATCATGGTGGGAAGTAGACAGTACTAAGAAAAAAGTTCAATTCTGCTTTAAGAACTGCATACGAATTTCACTATAAAGATCAAAATAAATTATGCGTAACATTGAGTAAAATAGAAATTCTAGAGCTCTTAATGAAAATGTCAAAATATGTGTAGATCAAGAAGTAGCCAGTCCTGTTTTACAACAGTGGCACTACGCAGTATTTGTCCTTTTGTGACCGAGATATTTTACTCAGCATAATATCTTCCAAGGTCACCCATATTGAATAATATTTCATGAGTTCTTTGTTTTTCAATGCAGCGTAATATTCCATTCTCCATCCATTCATTTGTTGATGGACACCTAGGTTGTTTCCAGCTCCTTGCTATTGTGAATAAAGCTGCGATAAACATGGGTGTGCATATATCTGCTTGAGTGGCACGGTCTCTTTGGGGTTGGGGGGAGACTGAGAAAGTTGGCATAAATAATATATACTGCATTGAAGCAGATGAGGGAGAAAACTATTTTAAAAGGCTATGTGATTAGATATTATTGTCATGACAGGAGTTCAGAACGAAGGCTGCATAGTGGAGTGGACCTAGGAGGATGTATTATAAAACAACGAACGAAGTTTTCCTTTACTTTTCAAAGAGAAGAGTATACTGGGTGGGGTTCAGGGAGGAAAGTGCAACAATGAATGGATGGAAATCCAAAATCTCTGTAAATGTTCATTAAAATTAATAAAAAAAGTAGTCAAGCAAATACTACATGGTTTAATATCGAGAGAGATGTGCTAAGATCATACCCTTTCTCCATACCTATTCAATATGTATACGTAGCAAATAATTTGATAAGTTAGACAATATAAAGGAGAATGTAGCATCAGATTTAGAGGAAGACTTGACAACAACCTATGTTGAGAAGATGACACAGCTTGGCTTGCAAAAGAGGAAGACTTGAAACACTTACTGAAGAAGACAAAAAAAAAAAACACTATACTCTTCCATACGGATTACATCTCAACATCAAGAAAACTATAGTCTTCAAAACTGGGCCAACATCAAATACCCTGATAGATGGAGAAAAGGAAATGCTCCCTCCACACATTTCTATCTTTTGAAACGATATTTATAAATCTATATGAAGATTGAAGAAAATTCTTTAAACAAAACTCTTCTCAGAGAAAATGGTATTAAAGAAGATTCTTAAAAGTCAAATTAATTTCTTGAACCAAAGTGTCTGTAAAGGTCAGGTGCTGTTGTAGCTAGGTGCTGTAGAGTCAATACTGACTTATAGGAACTCTACCTAATAGAGATCTAAGCCTTGTCTTACGCTGCACCATGTCGTTATTTGCACACTTTATCTGTAGTGTGCCTAAGTCCATTGTAGGTACTGCGTAAATCAGTATCCTTGAACTCCTTCTCTATTTTGACCCTCTAATTTTCTGAGCCTACATACCTAAGGAAAGTCTAAAATTTGGAGAAATGATGATAGTTATAGAAAGTCTTCAGGTCATTGTTCTTCTGTTTATATATGTATACTGCCTTCATGTGTACTCCATTTACATGGTACACAAATCATTGAAGAAGTTAGATTCTATGAGGAAACATGTGGCATCAGAATAGGAGCAGATTGAAGAAGCAGCGAAATGCTTGCAGATGGGCATTTTTGGGTGGTTAGAACCAATGAGAATGCATGATTATGGAGGCATTTGGAATGATGGAGTTCATGGAATTTGAGCCATGCTCTGGTTTAATTGTTTTGGGTAAAACACTCTTCTAGGTGGTATAACCCTGGTCTGACCACTTGCTGTACAGAGGTAACTCGTGGTTGCTGTGATGCTGAACACTGTGACACTGATGTTTCAAATGTGATACTGCTTACCCATGGTGGACTGTGTTTGGTGGAGCTCCCTAATTAAAACAAGTTTGGAAGCAAGAGTGGTGTCCACTTCTGAAATAGCTTGCCTCTGGAAACCCTATGAACCTGGAGCAATGATAAAAGTTATGCAAGTGTTCAGATCTTTCTGTCATAGGGTAGCTATGAGTCATCTACAACTCAATGGCATTTAGGGACAACAGTGTCTCCTTCTGAGGACAGGTCCATCTTCATCATCTGTCAATTTATTAAAGATCATCTCACCATCCTAACCTCTAAGAAGCACCCTAGTTGCCCTTCCACCAAAACAGATTTGTTTGGTGTTTATATCACGTCACAATCACTTCATAATATATTCAAAATTCTCTGCCAAAACCACAATTCAAAAGCCTACATTCTTATTTGTTCTTCCTCATTCATTGTCCAAATTTTACATGCATGCAACTGAAAAATACCTTGGCTTTGGTTACGTGTACTTTAGTCTTTAAAGTGATATCTTTGCTCTTCAATACTTTATAGAGGTTTTTTATAGCAGGTTTGTTCAATTTGATACATCTTTTGAATTCTTGGCTGCTGTTATTGTGGATACAAATACAGTGTACCCTTTATAACTTCAGTTTTTTCTCCATTTATCATGTCCAAAAGTGATGATTTTTGCTTTCTTTGTGTTGAGGCATAATCTGGTTTTATATGAGTGTAATTAAGTGTTGCAGAATTCCTATTCCTCTCAACATCATTAAAAAAATTATTCTGATGCAGGCAGTCAAATGTCTTCTTAGTTATTGTAACAGAAGTAAGCATTTTTCTGATATTCTCTGTTTCCTGCCAAAATCCATCTGACATCAGCAATGACGGGCCTCTTTCCAAGGCCTCTTCTGAATCCAGTTTGCATTGCTAACAGTCTGCTGCCTATAAACTGCACCAGCCACTTTTGAATAATCTTCAGGGAGACTTTATTTTCAGGTGACATTAAGGATATTTTTCAATAATTCCCTCATTTTATTGAAATACCTTTTTCTGTAATGGGAACAAATATTGATATCATCCAGCTGGCTGTTCAGGTAGTTGTCGCTATAATTTCTTGGCATGAGCACATTCAATGTTGCATCTGTTTAATATTCTTTAAATTCCTGCAACCTTATTTTTTGGCAATGCCTTCATTGCAGCCTGGACTTTTTTTTTTTTCCCCTTCAGTACCATTGGGATTTTTTTTCTCCCATTGCGTCCTACTTCCTAAAATGGTTCATGCCAGCCATTTGGGCTGTCATGAAATGGTTGCAATTTTCTTCAGCTTCAGTTCAAACAAGCATAAGAGAAACTGAAGGTCTGTTCCACAGGTTGTCCTTCGTTTTGTCCTGACTGCTGGTATTGAGCTCTGCACGGCTTCTTGCCACACAGATGCAGTCAGGTGCTTCTTGTGTATTCCATCAGACAAAGCTCATGTATAAGTTTGCTTTTTGTGAAGGGCTTATTTTTTTTCTGTTTGCTTGTGCTTCCCAATGGTTTTTATAATAGATAGATGGTATCAAAATATATCATGGGATGTTTTACCTCATTTATATTATCAAGGCTGTATTTTCCAACAAAAAGTCTTTCCTCTTCATTTCCAACTTTTGCAATCCAGTTACTAATTATTCATTCATGCCAATTATTTGTTCAATATATTTCAGACTGCAAAGGTTGGTAGAAATCCCCAATATCTTCATCTTTGGCTTTAGTCATTGGTGTATATATCAGAATAATATTCCTATAGACAGGCATTTTTTGTGTGTCTATAAATATTTTCCTATGAATAACAGGTTTAGAAATGATAAATCAAACACCATTCAACATAAATTTTTAATTCCAAATATTAGATCCATTTCAATTCACAAATATTTGTTGTTGTTATGTGTTTTCAAGCAATAATCAACTCATAACTGACCCTCCAGCACATTGCAATCATTAACAGAGACCAGGTGAAGTATAGTAGGATATAAAAAAAAATAGCATCTTTGAAAACCATAAAAGGTCATTACTAAGACAGAGGAAGAGGAAAAGACCAGATGGATGTTAGAAGAGATTCTGAATATGACACTTGAGTACCAAGAAGACAAAGCAAAGAGAAAAAAATCAAGAAGCTGAACAGAAGATGTCAAAGGGTAGCTCAGCAACAATGTAAATTATTATACTGAAATGTGCAAAGAGCTGGAGTCAGGGAATCAAAAGAACTTAACTTGCTCAGCATTTCTTAAGCTGAAGGAACTGAAGAACAAATTCAAATTCTGCGTAGCAAACTTTAAGGATCCTATGGAAAGAATATTGAATGATCCAGGAAGCATCAAAAGAAGATGGAAGGAGTACACTGAGTCACTATACCAGAAAGAACTGCCTGACACAGAAGAATTTCATGAAACAACATATTGTCAAGAGGTAATGGTGATAAAGAAGGAAGTTCAAGCTACTATAAAAAAAGCAATAATAAAACAAGGTCCCAGGAATTGTTGGAATACCAATTGCCATATTTCAATAAACAGACACAGCCTTTGACATTCTCACTGAGTTGTACCAAAAAACCTGGAAGACAACTACCTGGGCAACTAACCAGAAGAGTCCAATATTCCTTCCCATTAAAAAAAAAGTTCCCCAAAGTATGAAAATTATTGAATTATATCACTATTGTCATAACTAAGCAAAACTTGATGAATATTATCCCAAAATTATTGGAATGGTACATTGACAGAGATCTACCAGAAGTGTAAGCTGCGTTTAGAAGAGGCATAATAGCCAATATCAGATGAATCTTAGCTGAAAGCAGAGAGTACCAGAGTAGTATTTGTGTTTTATTAACTATGCAAAAGTATTTGACTGTGTGTACTACAACAAACTGCTGCTAACTCTGAGAAAAATGGGAGTCCCAGAACACCAGACTGTGCTTATGTAAAATCAATACTTGGACCAGGAAGAAGTTGTCAAAATAGAGCGAGGAAACACTGCATGGCTCAAAATCAAGAAAGGGATGAGTGAGGGATGTGTCCTTTCTTCATACCTTATTAACATATATGCAGAACAGACCATTCACGAGGCGAGACTTTATGAGGAGGAATGTGGCATCAAGATTGGAGGAAGACTTACTTATCTACAACCGGTGCTATACAAAGGCACAACCTTGCTTGTTCATTGGGTGATAATTCTACTCCATCCAAATCATTACGGTAGACCCTACGTTGAGGACATAGAGATCTCCCAGCCATATTTTGAGTTTCTTACAACCCAACGGACTCATTATATGTGACAAATCTCTATTATTATTCTGCTGCCTTTTTGGCCACCTTTCAACCTGGGCCAGTACTCTATTAGACAATATTCTGCAGTGTTTGTAGACTTTTAGAGGACTCAGTATATCAGAGGCAGATGGCCATCTGCTTCTTAGCATATCTTAAGTATAGAAGTTCCTTTCAAATCTATCCTTGGGTGGTCCATTCTGCATAGATAAATTAATTCATTTCACAAAACAGCAGTGAAATTCTTCCTCTTTCTCATTGCTGGAGACACTGACGGCTTAGTGGGAAGGAGTGATGTTGTCAGTCCAAAGGCACTTATTTCTAATTCATCAGCCGCTCAGTGAGAGGAAAATGGCAATCTCTTCCTTCTGATTTACTGCTTCTGAAAATCTGCTGGAGGATCAGTTGTGGGTTGGTTCTGAGTTACAGATACATAACAGTAACTCACTGATGCATTCATAATTGACTCGAAGCTGATCTTCCAGTGGGTTTGGGGTCTGTAAATGACACAGGAGGTAACTGTCGATTTTTCTTCAGTGAAGGTACTGGTGGGTTAAAATTACTAGGAAGAGGCTACATTTGATTTAGCAGCACAACCTGCTATGGATTATGTCCCAAGATCAGTAGGAGAACAACTAAACTGGTAAAGCAAATAAATCAAAGTCAAAGTCATTTTGGAAAAATCACTAAGGCAGAGTTTTTGTTAGGGTGTTGTGTTGTTTTGTGAATGGGTATGTTCAGAAAAGTAGAGGGTTAGTGTAACAGAGGAAGGAAGACCCTCAACCATTATTACAGTGATTGCATCAGTGAGCTTACACACAGCAGAGACTGTGAGGATGGTACAGAGTTAAATACTGTTGTCCTTAAATTGTTAAGAACTAAGGCCAACTTGGTGACACCTAGGAACTCCACTCGCTGTAATAGTGGATACAGGTGAACGGTTTATTAAAGAGAAATGTGTTCAAGATCTCTTTTGTGAAGTGGTTGCAGGAAAATAGAAGAGGGAGAAAGAATATTCTAATAATTTTTAGTGGAAAATAAATGAGGATATCAGAGAAAAGCAGGCTGAAAAAAAAGAAATCTGGTTTTCTCCTAAGTTAGATTGCATTGCTTTTTTTTTTGAGGTTCTTCAAACTGTTTCTTGAGCTTTTCATTTTATTCTAATTGTCGTCTTAAAAAACAACTCTAATGAAATTGCTGAAAGTGTTAGAAAAATAAAGGGAGAGGAACAAGGTGCTAAAATCATCCATTATTATGAGATGGTGAACTGTAAACATCAGAGAGGGCACCCATCACTGCAGAGACAAATTGAAAGCTGAAAGAGCTTTGCTTTATTGTCTCTCTGATTTAAAAATTGATTGAAATGCATATACAAATGGAAAAAGCTGTCAAAAGCTGCCTGTGGTAAGTTGATAGCTCCTCTTTTCCTTCTGAGCCAAAGCTTTAATACAATTCCCAACAGGCAGGGAAAAGGAAGTGCCTTTTTGTAATCCATCATGTACAAGTCTGAATGGACATCTGGACACTGAAGACAATCATTTCGTGGTATCTTTATGTATCACATGGATCATGAGCCCTGCATACTTCCCAACTTGATTAAATCTATGTCTATGCTGTATCGACGGCATTAAACAACAATAACAATGACGAAGACCAAGAGAGAGCTACATTGGCCTAGTGGAAGGAAGCTGTGCAACCAAGCCGAAGGTGGGTGATTGTCATCTGTGGCCCTCGGCCAGGTTCAAATTGTCTTCCTGTCAAATATTCTTCTAGGTGGTATAGCATTGGTCTGTGCGTTGCTGTACAAAGGTAACTTGTGGTTGCTGTGATGCTGAAGCCTGTGACAGTGATGTGCCAATCGTGGTAATGGGCACCCATGGTGGACAGTGTTGGCTGGAGCTTCCCGACTAAAACAAGCCTGGAAGCAGCAGGAGCGGCATCCACTCCAAAATGGCTTGCCTCTGGAAACTTTATGTATGAACAGTGCTCAGGCTGTTCGCTCATAGGGTCGCTATGAGTCGTCTATGACTCGACGGCATTAAACAACAACAACAATGCTCTATTACTATATTGTGATTTTTTTCTTCTTTTTCTTTAAAGTTCAACTCACAGAAGAAAATATCCTTAAAATGGAAAGACATCCAAGTGTCAGGTTAAGAGAAAATGAAAGGAATACTGGCAAATCCAGAAGAATACCATTCATTGTTTTGTTTCTTGTATTTATCCTATGAGGTTATCCTAGCCAATGTGTTGTCATCTCATCTCTGACCTCATACCTCTCTGGTGCCACGTAGCTCACCTAAGATGTATTTCTTTCTTTGCAACTTGTATAATATTTGTAAGGGAATATCATAGTTTTTTGCATTCTATACCATGCATCTTTTAAATGTATGCAACTGACTATATCTAAATTTAAAAGTAATCTTTGACTCTTTAGGCAGTCATTCCACTTTTAGCAATTTAGGTCCATTTTTTTATTTCTTCTTTTTGTTGTTTGCAGAGGAGTTGGAACCAAGGCATAGCTGACCCTCCCGCAGAATTTCTGAGCCAGTAAATATCACAGGAGGAGATTGTCCATCCTTCTTCCACAGAGCAGCTGGTAGATTCAAACCAGGTGTCTTTAGAATTGCAGCAAAGCTTCCTACCACTAGGTTTCCAGACCTCTCTTACTTATCAGCTGTTCCTATTCCTCTAGTGACCTCATAGTAAGGAGCTGTGCTAATAACCTGAAGGCATGGAATTCCAATTCATCAGCAATTCTGTGGGAGAAATACGGATAGTCTCCTCCTTTGCAATTATGCTGCCACTGAAAACCTGTTATGAGTAGGTTTGGACGTGAGGGGACACAGCAACATTCCTCATAAGGACCTGGATGCACCAGGTTAAGCATTTGGATGCTGGCCAAAAGATTGATAGTTTAAAGCACCAACCATTCCATGAAAGGAAAATATGACACTCTCCTTCCGTGAAGATTAAAGTTTTGGAAATAAGAGACTATTTAGTTGTCCTATGAGTCAGAACAGACTCCCATTAAAGGGCTCAGTTCTCTAAAGATTTTAGTATAAGTAAACAGAGCGGAGCCCTTCTTCATTGGGTCCTAACCCCAGGCACCTGTAACCCAAAACAATACCCACAGTTCTAATAATGCAAAACGTATGTTAAACATTCACAGTGTTTAGGAATAAGGACGTCAATCTAAAGAAGTACCCTTAAACTAAACCAAGGTATTTTTCAATTGCTCCTTATGCTTTTGGAAGTTGTATAATGAATTAGAATGACATGAGAATAATTGATGCTTTTGTGGTGCTGGAGAAGAATACTGAATTTCTCATATGTTTTAGAAGTAAAGAACAAATAAATCTGCATTGGAGGAAGGGTAACCAGGGTGCTCCTTGGAGCAAGAATGATGGATTTCACACTCTGAGTATATTGTTAGGATAAGCCAGACCTTGGAAAAAAACATCTTTCTGGGAAAGTAGAATGACAGGGCGGGGGCAGGGGGATGTTTAATAAGATGAATTACACAGTGACTGTAGCAATGCTTCAAGATTGGCAGGGGCTTAGAGGATGATACAGGATAGAAAAAGGTCCACATCGGGTCTTCATATGCTTGTTATGAGTTGCAGTCCACTGAATGACGTCTAACAACTACAATAACAATATTAAACATGTAGGTGAACTTTTCCCCTCGTCAACCTGAAGAATCTTTCTTGGTCTTGTTTCTTCAGGGTTTTGTGTGTTTTTTTTTTCCTTCAGATTTATACATCATCTGCTTAAGAAGCACTAGGAATAATTATTTTACTATAACAAGTTTTTATAACACAGTAAGTCTCACAATATGAATACTAGTTATAAAGATGTATATTATTTTTAGCAATAACAATTTTAAAAAATATCTACATGTCATAATCTTGGAATTTCTATTTCTTTTTCAAATGCAGGTATATCTATCCACAGTCAATATTTTACAGTGACGCAAAATAAATTTTCTTTTAAGAAAGTATCCTTGAAATTTTAAATTAGGAATTATATAACTGAAAACAAAAAACAGTCAACTAAACAAAATGATAGAATTTGATAAAACCCAATCCAAAATATCACAGATATTAGTATCAATCAAAGCTGTAACTAATGCCAACCACACCGGTTATAATGAATTGTTGTTGTTGTTATGTGCCATCGAGTCGCTTGCAACTCAGAGCGACCCTATGTACAAGAGCTCTAAATGCTGTTCTAACCTGTGCCAACCTAGCCTTCTCAAAC
>NW_006399779.1:18793091-18794653 GCF_000299155.1 Elephantulus edwardii
TTGCCAATTCCTTCAGAGCAATTTGAACTTCCTCTTTCATCCCCATAGGCTCTTGCTCATATGTCATTTCATGAAATTCTTCTGTGTCAGCCAATTCTTTCTGATACAGTGACTCTGTATATTCCTTTCATCTTGTCTTGATACTTTCTGGATCATTTAAGATACTGCCCAAAAGTTATAATGAATAATACACTAAAATTTACTTATAAATTAATTGAAATATTGGTTATTTGACAGCATTTAACTACTGGTCTTTGAGATATGAAAATTAAAGTTTATTATATTTTTAATGTGTTTTGCCCTAGATTTTATAATTGTTGGGATGTTAATATGTAATTTTGAAGAAATTAAAAAGAGGACTCTCAGTTTATCTCAGTATAAAGTCAATGTTGTCAAATATTTTAGACAAATTTTAAATCTGACTGTGAAAAAGCACTTACAGTATTGAGAAAAGTAAGCCACAATCTCACACTTAGAGAGAAGCACATATTCTCAGAGAATACTTTGTCAAATGCAGTGCTATTGACATTGAAACAAATATGCTATAAGAGCAAAAATCTGTGAAAATACAATTAACACAATTTCCTGAAAAGAAGCAAGAATATGAATTCAACGCACTTGACACCTTTTTTGAAGGCTGAGAATATTTGAAATCTTCACACTTCAGGTGAAAGATGCTTCAAATTTTGGTGTTCTTTCAATTTAACTGGTGGTTATGAAAAATTAAAAATATTAGGAAAGTGATTATTATAAAAGTCTTTTCAATTGCTATGGAAGTAAGTCTGTCTTTAAAGAAAGAAATCAGAGCCATGGTAATACCTATAGTGATAATTTTTGGTCCTTCAAATTACTTAGATACCCTAGCAAAGTAAGGGAACTCCTTGGTCTCCTAGTAGTACATAGTTGTGTTCAAATCTACCAGCTTCTTTATGGAATAAAAATAGGTAATCTCCTTCTGTGAAATATATAGCCTCTAAAAACCCTCCAGAGTTTCAGTTATAAATTAGCTCTGACTCAACAGCACATAACAACAAAAATAATCAAGTAGAGTGTCAGACATATGATGATATTAAAACACTTAACAAAATAGTAATAGAGGGGAATTTTCTCAGCATAATGAAAAGTATATGTGCAAAACTAAGAGCCAACATCATTCACAATGGAGAGATTAAAGGCAGTCCCTTTGAGAACAGGAATTAGGGAAGGATGCCCATTATCATCGCGCCTATTCAATATTTTATTGGAAGTCTTAGTGATAGCAATAAGAGAAGAAAAGGAAATAAGAGGTATCCAAATTGTCAAAGAGGAGCTAAAATGATCTCTATATGCAGATGAAATGTTGTATACTTAGAAAATCCTAAAGACTAAGTGAGAAAACTGCTGGACATAATTGACCAATTCAGCAAAGTAGTCAAGATACAAGATCAATATGAATCAATTGGATTTCTCTATAGTAACAAAGAGAACAAAGAATCTAAGAAAAATAATGCACATCAAATAGCCAATCATGAGATTTAGTACTTTGGAGCAAATCTAACTAGTGGAATAAAAGACTTATAAAA
>NW_006399779.1:18797793-18815136 GCF_000299155.1 Elephantulus edwardii
AACAACCTATTTTATGAAGCTGACTCAACCTTGCTTGCTGAAACTGAGGATGACCTGAAGTGCTTGCTGCAGAAGGTTAATGACTATAATCTTCAATATGTATTGAAGCTCAACATTAAGAAGGTAAAGAATCTCATCACTGAACAATTGGAAACACTGTGATAGATGAAGAAGAGATTGAGGTTAACAATTACAATTTTCTTGTCTCCACAATCAACACTCTTGGCACCAGCAGTCAAGAAATTAAAAGATAAATTGCACTGGGAGAATCTGGTGTCAGGGACCTCTCGAGAGGACTTAGAAGTAATGATGTAAGTCTAGGGAATAAGGTGTGCCTGATCCAGGACATGGCCTTTACAGTTTCTTGCTATGCATCAGAGAGCTAGACAATGACAAAGATCATTGAAGAAGAATTGATGCCTTTGAGTTGTGGTACTGGAGAAGAATCTTTAAACATACCATGTACTGCAAAGTAAACAAATAAGTTATTAACCGTAGTTTCTCTTTGGAGGCAAGGATTTTGATGCTCCATCTTACATACTTTGGGCATGTGGCCAAGAGTGACTGATCCTCGGATAAAACCATCATGCTAAGAAAGGTGAAGGGACAGTGTAGGAGAGGAAGACTCCAGATGAGACGGATCGACATGGTAATGGGATACAGAGGTTGGGTGCGTCAGAGTCAGTGAGAATGGCTCAGGACAGGGCAGGATTCAGAGCTATTGTACATAGGATCTCTGTGAGTCGCAGGTGGCTTGACAACACATAACAACAAGAAGAATCAAGTCCTTGTACACATCAAAAGCTTCTCCAACAGGGTTAAAAGGAAACTCACAGACTGGGAAAAAATATTTAGTAATGACATATCTGAAAAGATACTTATATTTAAAAATGATAGAATACTACACCACCTCAAAAAGAAAAACGTTAACTATCTTGTCGCAAAATGGGCATAGGCTATGAATAGACACTTTGCCAAAGAAGACATTCAATATGGCAAACAAACACATGAAGAAGTATTAAAAATTCCTACCTATCAGAGAGATGCAATAAAACTATGAGATAGAATCACACCCCATCACCAGTATCTTAGTTCAGCAAAGCAGCAATCAACAATGCTAGCAAGGTTGTAGAAAGATTGAAACCCTTATTCACTGCTGTTGGAAGTGTAAAATGGTGCAAGCACTTCAGTCTGTCACTTTCTCAAAAAATTAGAAGTATCTTTTGACCCAGCTACTTCACTCCTGGGAATATGCCCCAAAGACACCAAAACCGCTATCCAAATAGATGTATGCACATCCATATTTATTGCTGTGTTATTTACAATAGCAAAGCAGAAGTGGCATCCACTTCCTAAACAACAGCCTCCGGAAACTCTATGAATTTGGATAAGTGTTGATAGTTGTAGAGGATCTTCAGACCTTTTGCTCATAGGGTCGCTGTGAGTCATGCTTGACTGAGTGTTATCGACTATAACAACAAAGAGATGGAAGCAACAAAATGAGGTACTACCCAGCACTGAAAGACAATGAACTTGTCAAACATTACACAACATGGGTGACCCTGAAGGACATTATGTTGAGTGAAATATCTCAGTCACAGAAAGACAAATAGTACATAACACCACTGTTAGAAAGCAGGACTGACATGAGGGTTGGCGGGAGAATAGGATGAGTCCATAGATAATGAACATTGCTTGGGAAAAGATGAAGGAAAACATTGTTTAAAAGGAATATATGATTAGACATTATATGTATGACTATAGTCCAGAATAAGAGGTACATTGCAATGTGGACTGATGGAGGGGGATGGAGAGGGAGGAAAATATGCAACAATGACTGAATGAAAATCCAACTTCTCTGTAAACCTGGTTTATAATTAAAATTTCATTTAAAAAAGAAATATGATATCTATATTGATAATTTGAAAACAATAAACAACTGAGACTTTTGTTTAACTCAGTGTTTTATAGACAAACAATCTCTTAAAGAAAGTTATGCAAATACAATTATCAGATTATAGTCTATTAATTTCTGATTCAGAGGATTTTAATTACATTTTGTTCAAACTTCGTTGTGATGTTAATTGAACCAGGCTTCTGTTTCTTTGCTTTTCGTTAATTCTCCAATCTGTTTCATATCCCAATGAAAGGTTAAGAGTTGAGAATTTAAAATAATATTTCAAAATGTTGTTTAAATAATTTGCATATTTTTACTGCTTATAGTAATGGTGTAAATGAACCCTATTCACATCCATAAAGTCACTTACTTGTAAGTGTAGATGAATTGTCAGCATTAAAATGAAAGCCTAAAATTTAATTTCAATACACAAGGAAGAATAAATTTAACAAGTTGAAATATTGAATACTTGTTTAATAGGTAAAAGTGAGGTATCTAATTTTATGCCATCTTTGAAAGGGTCTTAATTTTCAAGCCACATTTAAAGAAAGAAAACCACAGGTTGTTATCAAATAATGAATATTTTCTTTGGAAAGGGAGTGCATTCAGTTCAATATTAATCAGATTTAAAACAGCACTTTTATAAGTTAAATAACCAACCAACTTCTTTGTCAAGTTTCCAAAACAATTTAATTGGATTGTGAAGCAAGGTAACATATTTCAAAACATTTGAAACTATCTGTGTCAATAAAAATTTTTTTCATTCCTATATATAGGGTTGTTGAGTCACAAGCGACTTGATGGCACATAACAGCAACAACAACATACTATTAAAAAGCACTTTTAATTTAATTTAATTTAATTTAATTCAGAGTGGAACCCATCTGTTACTTTACAGGAGAAGAATGACCAGTTTTCCATGATTTACTACCTCTGAAACCCCACTGAAGGGTCAGCGACGGGTGAGTTTCAAAGAGTGAATTATTGGCAAACAACAATACCATTAACACACAAACTTTAGTTTCCAATAAATTAGAAACTTAAAGTGGATTAAAATTAAAATAATTTTTACCGACACACCACTCTTCTGATTGAATTTGTAGATTAGCGTTCCATGTAAGAATTCCATTAATAAGAATGGATTAAGAATTGTTAAAAGGAAAAATGACTGAACTAGGGGATTATCAGGGACATACACATTGAAATACATAACAGAAGAGGGATGGCTTTATTTTATTGCTTGTGGGTTTCTTTGTGAAAGAAGGTAAAGAGGAGAATTGCAATTCTAATTAGATTAATTTTATTACTAACCATACCTTGAGTTTTATATGTATCTAATTGCTTGCATGAATGAATGGATTAATAGCACGCTGGTTACTAGCTAAGTATCTGTTCAGATTAAAGCATAGTAGTGAATACTTTACAAAATCACTTTCATTTAACTTGTGGGCGATTGAATATTTCTCCTTCTCTTCCCTATCTTGTGGTGGAATAGTTTTAGATTATTACAGTCAAAGAAAAAAAAATGTTGAAAATAATCTAAATTTGGTGTTCTTTTACTTTAACTATGTCTTATATAGTTTCCATAACTTACATAAGTGAACCATAACTTTCAAAATGAGCATAATAAATTTGATGAATTTCCACTTTGAGAACTCTATGGTATTGTGAAGGTTTGTGGAAAAAAAATTTTCTTCAGTTATGTTCATTTACTTGCGAAAAAAATATTTTCTTTCTGTTTCTTACCTCTGAAACTTATAGGGGAAATCTTATTTTCATGCTGTCTTTTTCCAAAGTGTAACAACATTTCTTATATTCAGCTAATTTTTGTCTAAAATAGAACAACTATAGGCTGATACACCAGAACTCCCATACCAATAGAGAACTTTCTACATTCTTTTCTGTCGACTAGTGGCTCCACATGTCTGCGATCCAGATTTAGATTTTATAAGATTGCCAGTTCTATTTTTTCTCTACTTGTTTGACCATGATCGGGAGGAAAATATGGTCTTGGCAGTGTTCCAAGGAAGTGGCTAATACCTTTGAAGAATCATGTATTCAAAGTAAAATCAGGTTTAAATGGATGAATTGAGATGTTTAAAGAGATAAAAATGGATTGGACCTAAAATTTAAAGAAGGATTTCTCTTTGTGTTTCAGCGCAATTGATTCTGTTTCCTTTTTCAGAAAGAAGAACATAAAGGTGGGGTTTCCATGAGACAAGTGCCTCAGCTGTCTATGGCTCCTAGAACACTTCTAAGGCAAGTAGTTTATTAATCACTTTTTGAAATGAAATCATTCTTAGTAAAAACTGATGATAATGACTAGAGTCTTTAAAGACAGAAAATAGAAGAGGCAGAGGGAGTCAGTCACCCCATGTGTGGGAAGAGCTGTAATCTGCCACTGACACATTTAGAATTGAATAATCCCTCTGTCTCTGTATTTCTCTTTGCCTCCCTCTCTCTCTGTCTTTCCCTCTGTGCATCTCTTCTATGTAACTCTTCTTTCTCATGTATTTGCTTTGGGTTAAATTTTTGATGATAATGGCAGATATAATTTATAAGCAAGGTAAACTTATTGAGAATTTATAGAACGTTATGCTACCAACCTGAAGGTCAGTGATTTTAATCTGCAGCCCTCAAGCCAGGTTAAAATTGTTTTCCTGTCAAGCATTCTTCTAAGTGGTATAGCACTGGTCTTTGCATTGCTGTACAGAGGTAACTCGTGGTTGCTGTGTTGCTGAACACTGGGATACTGATGTGTCAAATGTGGTTACCCATGGTGCACAGTGTTGGCTGGAGCTTCCCGACTAAAACAAGCCTGGAAACAGGAGTGCCATCCACTTCCGAAATGGCTTGCCTCCAGAAACTCTATGTATGAACAGTGCTCAGGCTGTTCGTTCATAGGGTTGCTATGAGTCATTTATGACTGACTCGATAGCACATAACAACAACAACAACATAAAAAAAAGTTGCAATTTGAACACACGTGCTAAAATTCAAGCACTTTGTAGAAATGACAAGTTAGTGAAAAAAAAAATAACTGAACAGGCAACTTCATATTTTAAGAAAATAAACATGTGACAAATGACTGGCTCTAAGTCAACATAAAAAAGTCCATCAGAACTATTTGTTTAAACATATTTAAATCTTTTCTTTTACTTTTCCATAATTTTTGGACTCATGTACTTATAACTTGTTAGTCAAATTTGTGTCTTCTAGGTTGCAACACCCCCATGATACATCTTGAAGGATATGTACATGTACAGCCAAGCACAATCAATAAGAGTGCATCTGAATTCCAAAATCAATCTCCATAATAGTCTATGTGTTTCCTACTGCCAAAGGGGCCCTTTAGAGTAGTGAGAGAAGATCTTCACCCTGAAACCCACAGCGTCCCTTTTCAGCAGGAAGTAGCTAAGAGAATACGCCGTCCCCTTTTCCTTATGACTCAGGGTGAAGTCTCTCTCAGGGAGGAGTGATAGGGAATGGCAAAGGATACACTGACAAAGAAGATTAATCAGAACTGGCTTTGACAAGCACTGTGGCATTTGGACAAGAACAAACTGGGAGGAGGGTAGAGAGAATAGTGCAACAATGAATGAGTGGAAGCCCAAAATCTCTGTAAATGTTTATGAAAATTAATAAAATACAATTATAGAAAAAAAAGAAATAAAAATTTGCTATTTTAAAACAACAACAACAACAAAAAAATAATCAAACTACTAAAAACACCATGTAGTGGTGTCTTAAATTCTTATAAACACTTATTTGTATAACTTTAAGTGCAGCTTGGTAAATTGCCATGGTGTTGCTCAAAGAAAAGACACAATTGTTCAAAATTTGTATTCGTATTAAATAAAAGCAAAGTAAGAACGATGCTAATGACTTCCACATACATATGCTCTGAAATGACTGAAAGTAATCTAATACTTTGCTTGGTGATTGATCATAGTGAACACTTTCAAGAGGGAAATGCATGTGTGAATAGAGCCCAGAAGAGTTTCTATCTATAGCATGTTGTGCTCTATGTAGTTGTGACTTTCAGTTTGCTGCCAACCAGCCAGAGCACACAAGAATTGACTGAAAAGCTAATTAAAAATACAGGATTCTGGGCATCTCATCAGAAGATTTTAATTCAGTAGGTCCAGGATAAAGCTTAAGAATGTTCTACAAGTTTCCCTGGAATTTCAAATTCAGTTTGAGAAACCTTTAAACTATGCCTTTAGCTCCTCCCACTCCTCCCCAGGAATTTTGCTCCTTTCACCACCTTCAGTGTATAGAAAGTTGAACGTCTTACCCAAAGGCAATGCCTCTCTGCTGGTTCAAATCCATTAAAAAGATCTCTTCTGTGGTTCGTAAGCTCAGGAAATCTACTAGAGGGTAAACCGTAAGTCAGTGCAGTCATGAGGCCAATGACTCTGATTCTGATTTGGAAAAGCCATTTTCTTGCATTGTTTTCAAGTCTTATTAATTTGATCTGATGCTGCAGTAAAGGAAAGGCAATTCACATATTCAACATGAGGATTCATAATATTATTAGTATGTTCATCACTCTGTAGTTTTAGAGAGATAGATTGTTTTGATCATCTATCAAAACCTTCAGAGAGATTTCATCACAGCACTCCAAGATATGAAGAAATAAAATCTGAGAAAAAAAGAAGCATTTTGCCCAAGGTCAATATTTTCAAACATTTTTGTAGGTTATCACTCATGTCACCTTTCTTTATGAAAGATAGCATCAAGGCTTACAGAACCAGGTTGGAAAACACTGAGAATATTCAGGGCAAGATAGAGACAAAGAGCTCTGACAATGGTCAGGAATTTCACATTCTGAAAACTTTTATAGATAAAAATTCATGATATACTGTGCAACATTCATGAATCTAAAATAACTTATGCTGACCCACACCAGGTCATTACGAAAGGACTAATATGAGAGTTAAGGAAATAGTTACACACAGACAGACAGACAGACTCAATTGTGCCAGGATGATTGGAATGGGAAGAGAAGGGAAATAAAAACCAATAAGTAGGCAAGTTAGTTAAAGGAAAGGCAGCATAGGATAAATATTTGATTAGACATTGTAGCAAATGAATTACATTAATCAATAGTAGTTAAATTTATAAGCCAAATGTCTTTGAATGATTGAATAAAGAACCAATATGGTTTATAAATTTTCACTCAAATCAAAAACAGACGAAAGAGAAAACATATTAAGAAAATCTAAGTATACACAAAAAAACCTGCTTTTTGAGCTCTGGGGTCGTGGTGCTAAAAAGCTGTGCTGCAATTTGAACCCAGTGGTTCAAATCCACCAGCAGCTCTGAGGGAGAAGGATGGACATTCTTCTCCTTGCCAGGTATTGCCTTGAAAACCACCGAAGGGTCAGCTGTGAGAGGGTTTCAACTCAACAGCATGCACCACTGACATCAGGGCTTGGGGTAACCAAAGAAAAGAGGAGATAAATAATGTATATTGCATTGAAAGAGATGAGAGTGAAACTGCTGAAAAGAAATATAGGATTACGTATTATTTTCATGGCAAGATTACAGAAAAAGATGCATTTTAAAGTGGACTGGGGGAGATTGTATAATGAAAGCATTATTTGTTTTTCTTCAAAGAGAAAAATGAACTGGGGGAGGGGTGGACAAGGAAGTAAATGTGCAACGATGAATGAAAGGGGGGAAATTAAATGGCAAGAATATGCGGTAAAAAAAAACAAAAACAAACAAACAAACAAAAAACCACAACCCAAAACAGCATAACAACTTTTGGCATAATATACATAAATCCATCAAAAAAACCTTCCTAAGTAACATTTTGTATTGCTTTCTTGTCTTAGCAGTTTTAAAATATACAAGTTTTATGCCTTTGGGGGCTTTAATTATGGCTGTAGGTATTTCACTCATATCAGGAGAGACTATGGCTTGAGTTACGTGCACTCTAGTCATTAAACTGAACAGTCATCCTCCCTCGATAGCTCTCTAAGGATATCCTTGCAGCAAATTTCTCTATTGTCTTTGATTTCTTCATTGTGGTTTCCCTGGGTATTGATTGTGGATCCAAGAAAATGAAGTCCTAGACAACTTCCACCTTCTCTTGTTATAATGTTGTTTATTGATCCAGTTGTAAGGATCTCTGCTTTCTTTATATTAAGCTGTAATTCTTACTAAATGTTGCAGTCTTTGGTCTTCTTCAGTAAGTACTTAAGTCCTTTCTTGTTTCTAAACCAGGCAAGATACTTACGTTCTTTTGAAATCATCATTTCTTGATCTGCGTACAGTTTCTACAAAGTGTTCTAGAATGTTTATTCTTCTCAATATTACCTATAATTTCTACGATCCACATAGTTCAACATCTGTATACTAAATAAAACATAAATAAATCTATTTCTAGTATACTCCGTCATTGGGGTTTATTATTGTGTTCCATGGAGTTGGAAGAGACCCATAGCTGATGCTTCAGTGGTTTTTCAGAGGCAGTAAATCACCTGGGAGGAGACTGCCCAACTTTCCCCCTTAGAGAACCTGGTAGATTCAAACCACTTACTTTTGGACAGGAAATGGTATTCCATATGATTATGCTATTAGAGCTCCACTTTTGGAGATAATAATACCTATTTCATAGGATGATAACAAACAATTTAGTAGGTTAGAACTGAATAAGTATTTCAATCATTGTCTTTATTTGATATTAGACTCATGAATGAGTTTTTCAAGCCTTTAAATGGTTCTTTCACACATTCGACCAGAAACTAGAACATGTCATGCATGGGGTTTGGAGTGGGGTCAGTTAAACTTTTTAAACTGAGAAATATTAAAATTATTATTATAGATAGTAATGTACTAATGTTTATAAAGTTAGATAAGCAACTTCACTATAGATGAAGAAAAGATCAGGTTCTCAACAATTCCTTCTTTCTTGGATCCACAATCTTGTACCAGCTATTAAGAAATAAAGAGATGAATTGCATTGGGTAAATCTGCTCTCAGGCACCTTTACAAATTACCGAGGCACAATGAAGTCAGTTGGAAGACTAAGGTGTGCCTCATTCAGGCCACGATCTTTTCAATCACTTGCTAGGCAACTGAGATCTGTCCAGTGAATAAGGGTGGCAGAAGAAGAACTGATGCTTTTGAGCTATAGTGTTGGAAAAGAATACTAAATATCTCATAGACTGCCAAAAACCCCCGAACATATATGTCTTAGAGAAAGTGTAGCCAGAGTCCTCTTTGGGGGAAAAGGTGATAAAGCTTCATTTCACATACTTTGGGTATGTTGCTAGGAGAAACTATTTCTTAGAGTACATCCGTGCTTGGAAAGGTGGACGGTTGGAGAAAGAACGGAAGACCCTCATCCAGATGCATTGACACGGTGACTGCAGCAATGGGAGCAAGTGTGTCAGAGATGATGAGGACAGCGCAGGATAGGACAGGGTTCACACTTGTTCATAGGGCTGGTGTGAGTCACGCTTGACTCCAAGAACCTGACAACAAGAACATTAGCAACAATGAAGCTAGAGGAATCATAAGATAACATTTCACATTAAAGGTTTATTTAGGCAGTGTAGTTAATTTTTAAAAGAACAAAGGATTGGGAGCTCTGGAGGCCTAGTGGCAAGATGCTGCACTGCAATCCCAGAGGTACGCAGTTCAAATCCACCAGACGCTCTGCTGGAGAAGGAGGGGGCAATTTCCTCCTGTACCAGCCAGGTCTGATTTGACGGTACACGTAAAAATAATACAATAAAAGTAAAAACAACAACAACAATAACAACAACAACAAAAAAACCCAAAAAACAGAGGATTAGGATC
The DNA here is from genome assembly GCF_000299155.1 of Elephantulus edwardii. Classification (NCBI taxonomy): domain Eukaryota; kingdom Metazoa; phylum Chordata; class Mammalia; order Macroscelidea; family Macroscelididae; genus Elephantulus; species Elephantulus edwardii. The sequence continues at coordinate 18,807,506 of NW_006399779.1, forward strand.
TGCAGTTTTGCAGCAATATGGTATTTACATTTCACACCCAAGTATGAAATATAAGACTAAGTGAAGCAACAATATTTGAGATGGTTTATTAAATTATTGAGTAACATAGTTTGTTGTGTTTTTTAAAGAATTTTTCCTTGTAAAATACCAGCTTTTCAAGTTGAAAGCTCTTTTATAAATATAGTAAAATGATGAAAAGAAAAAGAAATTGGAAATATCAAAAGCAAAGCATCATGTTGAATTATGTAAATGAAGAAGATATAAGTTGTTAAAGTTAAAGAAAGGAAGGGGAGAAAATGATTATTGATTAAACATGCCCTGCATGTTAGAAGGCAGTCTACATTTCTTGCATACATAAATTTAATAAAAACCTTATGAATTCTTATGGCCAAATCTGTTACAAATCATGGCTGTGATGCAGAACGAAGCAGTCTTTGGAGCTGTTGTATAATCAGAATGATTAGAGGGAAACAAATCACAATAAAATTCACTTCAAACCTACACTAACAATTTGGGATAAATTCTGGTATTCTCATTTTACAGATGTAAAAATAGAGGTTCTGACAGGTGATTGATAAAGACCTTGATCACATAGCTATTGTTGGAAAGATTTTGGGTTCCTACTCTCATTCTAGTTACAAAAGCTATTAAAATTTTTCCACCGTCTTTGCAGAAAGGTAAGATTATATTAGTAATTCTAGGCTTTTAGCATAATAACAGATGTTTGCTGGTCCCTAGCTGATGCATTTGAAAGAATGAAGGTTTTCTAGTTTACTCTTCACCTGCCACTTTGTATAGGTGACATTTGAAATGTGCTGCTTCAAGACTATGTAAGAAAAAAAAAAGACTGTGTAACCACAATCAGTTTAGAGCAATGATTCTCTGTCTAGAAAGTGCAGAAAGTGGGAAAGTTACCCACCACGTTGATGTTGTGTCAATGAGATATAAACCTTTAAATTGTACAACATGAATTGACCTCAGGTCCATTTCAAGGACAAAGTTTTCTTTTCCTATATTTTGTCTCTCATAAAAACCCCATTTCTAGCCCTTAACTAAAAAGGACATTGTGCATGTGAATCTCATGAATGCTCCTTTCTGGTGATGGTTAGACAAAATAGAAAAAGATGGTTTGGTCCTCTAAGCATCAGAGAAATAGTATGCAGTTCTCAGCGTAAGAATTTTCCCATTTATTATCTAAGTTAGCTTACAGGAAACGATTCAAAGGACATATTTGCATTTTTAAACTTTTGTTCCACCATTAGGACTCCCATAAGTGAAGGCATTGAAACTTCAAGATCATCTAAATTCTTTGCTCTGTTATTTACGGAGTGACTAACGAGAACTGATTGTTCTGCTCATCCCCTTAATTTTCAGAGAAAGAATGATTTTGAAAAATTTCTGGTTCCAAACAGCTAAACCATAATAAATAATTCTGGTTTTAAGTACAAAATAAGTTTCTTAAAACACTATAATGTACATTCTCAGAGTATTAATAATGCCTTTCAAATATGACTTTGTGAAATGTTCAGTAAGTACTTTTATTTGAATTCCCTGAGAAAAATTACATTTTAAAGTGTACTGTATTCTAAGGCCAGCAGTCTATAAACCTGAGTCAAATGATTCTGATTGTTTTTCTGTTCAAACTTTGAAACAGTCTCACTTTATACTCAAATTTGGATTCCTAATTTCTAAAGCAGTGTGAATTACTATAAACTCTCTTTAGTTTGGTAAGTAATAGAAGAGAAAAAAAATCTGTAACCAACTAATAAATCATACTATATATTTTACATGGACTTTGTAGCCTGTTGAACTAGGAATCATTTTTTTCAGTGTTGTTTATAGTTCAGTAATCACTGTATTAATAGGGCTTGTTCCTTTCTTTGTACTTTTAACAAAAAAACAAACCAGGTGAGGCTATAATACCTAAATATCCTCTCAACATCTCTGATTGTATACTAGACCATGCATAGAACAAGGGATGTGCATTGTGAGGACAGAACACTGATCAGGTAGGGACGCTACTTCTTTGTCATCTCTGTGTGGGTGATGACTGACGTCCAATCCTCTTGGATTCTTTTTCCCAGAAACACATTTGGAAGGAAATCAAGGTTATCTCTAATTTATCATGAATCTTCTTTATGTTCATATGTAGAGAGTCCAAATGAAGAGTTACCACTTCCAGAAACTAAGAAATAAAAAGGAGTGGGAGAAATTATTTCTCCTAAAATAAGGATGGTACATGAACTCAAGGTACAATTTGCCTGAGTAAGAAAGCATTATATTCCTTTTTCTAGTCAAAAGAAATCCAAAATATATGGGTAGACTACAGCTAAAACTGAGTTTCTAAAAGGTCTAGTGGCAAGAAACTGCACTGCAATCCCAAGGCACACAGTTCAAGGTCACCAAATGCAACATGCAAGAAGGATGGGCAATCTCCCCCTGTGTGATCTACTGCCTATGAAAACACATGGGAGTGTCCACTATGGGTCAGTTTCTACTCTACGGTACACAACAAAAACATGAGCAGATTTTAGGGGCAAACATATTCTGCTATATAGAAAGACAGCATATCAAAATAAAGCTTGAGCTAGTAAGCACAAAGCCAAAAGTATAAAGTAGGGAACCCAAATTTCTGGCAATGGTATATGAAGATAGGAATTAGGAAAAATTCCTATGTCTCCATAGCTCAGTCCAGACCCCACTTACTTCCTGTACTGTAAAAATAATCTCCTATAGAAAAAGGAAGAGTTTACATAATTCTTCAGTCACTATAATGATGAGCTTAAGCATAGCAGAGATTGTTAAAATGGCACAGGATCTATCAGGGTTTTAGTATAATATTCATGGGATAACTGTGAGTTAGAGCTGACCCGATGCGACATAATAACAACAAAACCCAGCAATCATCATCATCAAGAAATGTGCACTGAATTGGCCAAGTAGAGTTCAAAGGAATGCATGCAATTGAGTTCATAAGGCAAATACTGGTGTGCTTTATTTCTGATATTACTGTTTGATAAGGAAATAAAGCATCCTAGTTTAAAGACACAGTGCTAATAGAGTTAGAACCTTTGAATGGTAGTTTGCGCTTGATGGCAAATGCAATGTGGGTCTCTGCGGATGCATTTGCTTGTATAATAAGTGAGTGAACCCATGAACCACTGAACCAGATAATGAATCAGTGTTGGACCTGATTACATTTTAAATATGTATTAACCATTTAACCTCAATTGGAAGTTGTATGGGAAAATATCCAAAATGATTTACAATTTCCACATAAATTAGTGGATATCTTTAAAATGTAAGTGCAAGGAGCTTGCATGGGCATCAAGCCATCTAATAAAACCCAGTAAACATCAAACAAACAATATTTCTCTCCTAATGACTTGTGAACATATCTGACTTTCTGACAAATAATAACGATTGTAGCTGTAATATTATTGATCAAATCTTAGAAGTGAGCCAACTTTAATTTGGTTACTACAAAATATCTGTTGATGTTCTAACTCTGGAACCTAATTTGGAAAAAGGTTTTGAAGATGTTTTCAGCTAATGTGGAGCTCTGGCGATGGAGTGGTAACGACGTGGGCTGCCAAACCAGAGGTGGGTATCTTGAATCCACCAACTATTTTGTGGGAGGAAGATGGGAAATCTCTTCCCATGTGATTTACAGCCTGTGAAAACCTCTGTGGTGGCAACGATCAGTCGGTTCCAACTCCACAGTATATAACATCAACATCAGTTAACATTAGATCATACTGGATATAACTGTCCTAAACAAATATGTGTGGTATCCTTATAAAACAAAAAAACCACAAAGGGGCATATGCTGCCATGTTATGACAGATGGAGAGATTAAAAATTTACAGCATCTTCATTCCAAAGAATTCCCTACACTCCCAGAAGTTGGTCAAGGTAAGATGGAAGGTTCTACTAAAGTCTTTAGAGAAAGTATAGCCATAGATTTGGATAATAGCAATTCTTAGTATGAGAATGACAATAGATTTTCTCATAGACTTTATATTTGTTATTAGAAATGGTCAAGAGCAACAGGGTCTCTCTGGAGACTAAGGTGTGCCTGATATAGGCCATGGTCTTTCAATCACTTGTTATGCATCAGAGAGTTGGACAATGACTAGGGAGGATAGAAGGAGAATTGACGCCTTTGAGTTGTGGAGCTGGAGAAGAGTATTGAATGTTCATGGACTGCCAAGAAAACAAATTGATCCATCCTAGAGAGGGTTAAACCAGGCTACTCCTTGGAGGCAAGGATTCTGGGGCTTCGTCTCACATACTTTGGACATGTTGTAAGGAGAGACAGGTCCTTGGAGAGGGACATCATGCTTGGTAGGGTACAGGGACAGCGCGGAAGGGAAGACCCTCTATGAGGTGGATTGATTCAGTGACTGGGGTACTCGGGATGGGTGTGTCAGAGGCAGTGCGACTGGCACAGGATAGAGCACGGTTTAGGGCTGTTGTACATAGGGTCGCTATGAGCCGCAAATGACTCGACGGCACTGGTCAGTCCTTGGAGAAGGACGTCATGCTTTATAAAGTAGAGGGTCATAGGTAAAGAGAAAACCCACAAAAGACCGGAATCAAAACTAGTATGACAGGATCTGTGGCCTCTTGCAAACTTGACAAATACTGCATGAATACCCTAGTTAATCCAATAAATTATCATTAATAGATAATGAACTTATATACCATTTTTAATAATAACACAACATTTTCAAGATAAGGCTTAAAGTTCTACCAGTGTCTCACATACATTTTAAAGTTTTTATTTTAGCCTATCACAATAACTTTGGCTGTAGGTAATTGTTTGTGCTCCAGTGATTACAAAAAGAAGGAGCCAATGAAAGATTATGATTCATAACAAATCAGTACCTGTTAGAAATGTATAAAAATTCCAGGAAATTGTACCCCTTTAAATTTTTCCCTGTTCATAGCCATTGTACTTTCAGACAACTTCCTATTAATTTCTTTTGATTTCTGATATATTACACAAAAATAATAGCTTTTCATTAAGGAAGGTTTGTGTGAAATTGTGTTACTCTAGAAGCTATTCCCTTGAATGAAATAGATTGACTCAGTGTCTATAGCAATGGGTCCAGGCATAGTGATTACTGTGAGGCTAACACAAGACTGGTCAGTAGTCTGTCCTGTTACACAAAGATTGGCGAGGGTTTGGAAGTACCTCAACAGTATCTAACAGCAATAAGCATCTAGACAAGTGGAAAAATCCATACACGTTGTTTTAACCCAGCTAGTTTGTAGAATTTTGCTCTAGGAAAGCAAAATAATGTGCCATCACTCGTAGAAAACTTTGCACAACAGAATGAAATAGTACTCGATCCTATGCTCTATACTATAGAGTAGATGGAATCTTATTTCCATAATTATGCAGCAAGCGCTTCAGGTCCTCCTCAGTTTCAGAAAGCAGGGTTGTGTCATCTGCATAACACAGATTGTTGATAGATCTTCCACCAATCCTGATGCCGCATTTCTCCTCATAGAGCCCAGCCTCCTGGATGATCTGCATACAGGTTGGAAAGGTATGGAGACAGGACACATCCATAGCGTGCACCCTTCCCAATCCTGAACTATGCAGTGTTTCTTTGCTCTGTTCTGATGACTGCCTCTTCATTCAGGTATAGGTTTCACATTAGCACGATCAAATGTTCTGGTATTCCCGTTCTTCTCAGAGTCAGCCACAGTTTGTTATGATCCACACAGTCAAACTCCTTTGTATAATCAATGAAGCACAGATAGACATTCCTCTAGTACTCCCTGCTGTCAACCAAGATCCATCTAACATCAGCTACAATATCCCTAGTACCACAACACCTTCTAAACCCAGCCTGGACTCCTGGCAGTTCTTTGCTGATGTGCAATTCCAGTCGTTTTTGGATAATCTTCGGTAGAATCTTGCTTGCATGTGAAATCAATGATACGGTTCTATGGTTTCCACACTCTCTTGAGTCACCCTTCTTTGGAATGGGAACAAATAAAGATCTCTTCCAGTCAGTTGACCAAGTGGTTGTTCTCCAGATTTTCTTTGAATTCCTGAACCCCAAATATCATCTAAATAGCCTGTCCACAAGTCAGTACTGGGTGTACTACTTACTGTCAACGAGGAGGTCGCCATCTACATAACTTTGGAATATTCCAGAGCAAGGAAGAAAGTTTAAAAAAAAAGAATTGAAAATGCAGGTTAAGGAAAATATTGTTATATTAGAATTTAATTAAAAGTAAAACATAATTATGTTTAATTCTGTGGATGTGAAAGAAGGTTAGGATTTGGGTCAAATAATCTTTACATTTTGAGTTTTCAATTTGCTGCTAATTCCTATTGAAGATTTTGAGTCTTTTAGGAAGATTCTGTAATGAACAATCAAGCCGTTTGCCTGGCATAAGACTTCCAGAAAAAACAAAGTCATGGTAATGACAGTGCAATAACAAAGTCAAATTGAGGTAGAAACTAAGGATCATTTTGGTGTCAGAGTCTCTATTGAGCATGGAGGTTGATGTTTTCATAGCTCAATTTGATTCCTACTTGCTCTATGCAAGAAATAACATAATTAATAGCATAATGTTTGCCCTCCAGGGTCTCACAGATTTGTGAAGAAACAAAGAGCAGTAATGATTTTAACACTGTGACATTGTAGCATTAGAACAAGCTGCCAAGGGAGTTTAGTTTAAAAAGAAAAGACATTCATTCTAGCAGGGAATAACAGTAAAAGGTTCTTAAAAGAGTATCTCTGCTAAGCTTTGGAGGACAAGTAAAAGTAATTAAGTTAGTGCAGAAAACTTTGATATGATATTGTAAGGAGGAAAACTAGCAGCTGCAGATTTCAACAGATGGGGTGAATGTAGGTAACTCAGAGATTAAGTTTGACTTTCTTAATACAATGGATCAAAAAATGAGGTGAAAAACACTGAATGGCATATTAGTTATTTTGTCTTAAATGGTTGGTAAAGTAGAATGGATGTCTTTCTAAATGAGTACTACAAGTAAGTGTTAAAAATTTTATATCTAGAATTTATTCTTCAGTCACAGAGGGAGAATATTTAAAATTAAGCAAGTCTGGCTTCTCTCTAGGTCATATAAATATTAACACAGAACAGAGTTCTTTCAATTTCCACAACAGTGTTCTAAACCTGATTGACAATTTGCCTACAGTAAAACCAGACACCTAACATACTTGAGTAGGATGGCTATGACAACTCTTTCTTATAGGTGATATGAGGGGAAAGTGTAAAACAATCTCCCAGTGGATGTCAAATATCAAAACTCTTTAAAGATATTTTACTTATCTTGGACTACTTCAATAGTAAGCTCAAAATTAAGTACTAATAAACAAAGAAACCATAATATTACCCACAGCAAGAGGGTAAAAACGTCCTTGGAGAATTGTGCTGTTTCAGGACATATTTACTAATCTTTTATTAGTTAAATCACCAGGAACTTTTAGGTCCTTCTTATAGTGGCTTATTTTCCTTGTTAGGTATGATCGAGTCAACTACCACTCATAGCACATCTATTAAAAACAGATGATAACCATGTCATATTTTGAACCATCCTAACAATCTGTGATATGCTTGAATCTATTGTTACAGTCACTGTG
>NW_006399779.1:18816026-18832298 GCF_000299155.1 Elephantulus edwardii
GAATGAGTGTGCTTGAAATGGCTAGGTTGATACAGGATAGAACAGCGTTTAGAGCTCTTGTACATAGGGTCACTATGATTCGCAAGCGACTCAATGACACATAACAACACCATATTGATATGTAATCCATGTTGAATATAGTAGTGTCACCTTCAAGCAAGTTTTTAAGGGTCTCTTCACATTTACAAAGCGAAGTTCTGTCATCTGCATAACACAGGTTGTTGATGAGTCTTACACCAAAACTGATGCCACATTATTCTTCATATACTCTTAAATGATTTTCTCAGAATAGAGATTGACTAGGTACAGAGAAAGGATATGATTGTGATGTACATCTTTCCTGATTTTAAACTGGTCAATATTACACCTTTCCTGATTTTAAACCGGTCAATATTCCCTTATTCTGTTTAGACAATGATTTCTTGGTCCACATATGGTGTTGTGGAATACTCATTCTTCTCAGTGTTATACAGAATTTGTCAAGATCCACACAGTCAAATGCCTTTGCAATGTCAATAAAACACAGGTAAATTTTTTGTATTCTCTCCTCTCAGGGATGATTTATCTGACATCAATAATGATGTCTTATTACACAGCCTCTTCTGAATATAGCTTGAATTTCTAGCAGTTCCCTGTTGATGTGCTGTAACAGTCATTTTAAAATAATCTTCAGCAAGATTTTTCTTGCATATTATATTAGCGATATTGTTAATTCCCACAATTCTGGACATTTTGCAAGGTGGGACCACTCCTTAGAGGGGGACATCATGCTTGAGAGGGCGGACAGACAGCACAGGAGAGGAAGAACTTTGATGAGGTGGATTGATTCAGTGACTGGGATAATGGGGGTAGGTGTGTCAGAAATAATAAGATTGACATGGGATAGATCAGGGTTTAGGGCTCTTGTACATGGGATGGCTATGAGTCTCAGGCAACGCCATAGCACATAACAACAACAACAACTTCCACATCTATTGGACCACCGTTTTGGGAAATGGAATAAAATATAGGGATCTCTGCCTGTCAGTTGGTCAGGTATCAGTCTTTAGAATTTCTTGACAAAGGCTATTGAGCAAGCACATCCAGAACTGCATCTCCTTGGTAAAAAATCTGTTCTGACTAGACAACAAAAGAAATCTATATTCCAAATACTTTCATAGATGTTTGGGAAATCAGTGTGAATAAGTCCTAGCTGATGTCTTGTAATGCCATACAGGATATGTTGTTGTTGTTATGTGCCAATGAATCACTTGTGACTCATAGTGAGCACACATAAAAGAGCTCTGAAACTTCCCTATCCTGAGCCAGTATCACTGATTCTGATACACCTAATTCCATTGTCTGGTTCTCATGATAATTCATCTCATATGAGGATTTCTTCTCCTGTGCTGTTCCTCCAACCCTCTGAGCATGATGTCCTTCTCCAAGGGCATGTCCCTTTTGCCCATGTGCCCAAAGTATGTGAGCTAGAGCTTTGAAAGCCTTGCCTCCAAGGAGAAACTTAATTTCACCCTCTCCAAGACAGACCTATTCGCTCTCCTGGAGGTCCATGGTATTTCCAGTACTCTTCTCCAGCACCACAACTCAAAGGAATAGATTATTTGTCTATAATCCTTAGTCCAGTTCTGTGAAGCATAGCAACTAATTATAAAGACCATGGCCTAAATCAGGCACACCCTAGTCTCTAGACTGACATTATTGCTCCTCAGCACTCTGGAAGGTCCCTGAAAACAAACTTTCCCAATGCAATTTTTCTTTTGATTTTCTGACTGCTGGTGCCAAGAATGTTGATTGTGTAGGCAAATAGGCTGAAATTGCTAACAATCTCAATCTCTTCATCCCTCATGAAGCTGCCAATTGGCCCAGTGGTGGGAATCTTTGTCTTCTTGTTCCTTAGTTTCAATCCATATTGAAGGTTGCAGTCCTTGACCTTCTGCAACAAATGTTTCAGATCCTCTTCAGTTTTTATCAACCAAGTTTGTATCAAATCATCTGTGTAGCACAGGTTATTAATGAGTCTTCCTCCAAGCTTGATGCCACATTTCTTCTCAAAATGCCCAGCCTTTTGAATGATCTTTTCCACATACACATTGAAATGCATGGAGACAGCATGCATGCCTGACACACTCCTTTCCAAATTTGGAACTATGCAGTGTTTCCTTGCTCTTTCTGACAACCACTTTCTTGTTTACAGTTTCACATGAACACAATGAAATGTTGTGGGGTTTCCATTCTTCTCAAGCTTAGTCACAATTTGTTGTAATCTACACAGTCAAATGCCTTTGCATAGTCAATAAAACACAGATAGGCATTACTGTTAATCTGCTTTTAGCCAAGATCCATCTGACACTGGTGACAATATCTCTAGTGCCATGGCCTTTTCTAAATCCAGCTTGTATTTCTGATACTTCTCTGTTAATGTACCGTTCCAGTTGGTTTGGATTATTTCCAGCAGATTTTGCTTGTGTGTGATATTAGTGATAATGTTTGATAATTTCCACACTCTGTCAGATCACCTTTTTTTTGGAATAGGAATAATTATGAATATCTTAGAATAAGTTGGCCAGGTAGCTGTCCTCCAGATTCCTTGGCATATGACCTGGTGAACATGTCCAGGGAAGCCTCTGTTTGTTGAATCATGTCAATGAGTATGCAGTTTCTAAAAAGCATTAAAGGAAAAATAAATAGCTAATTATGCTTTTCAGCCTTATATACACATTTACATACTTTGTGCATGTTACAGGAAGTGTCCCTTAGAAAAGGACATTATGCTTGTAAAAGTTGAAGGAGGGTGAGGAGTGGGCAGGGAGAAAAGTGCAACAATGAATGACTGAAAACCCTAAGTCTCTACAAACTTTTATTAAAATTAATTTAAAAAAACCAAGAAAGTTGAAGGAGAGGAAGATCTTCAACAAGATAGAGTGGCACAGTTACCACAACAATGGGTTAAGCATAGGAAAAATTCTCAGGATATCAAAGGATTGAGTAAGGTTTGGGTTTGTGGTCTATATAAAGACAGTAAGAGTAGGAGGAAAATGGGACTCTGTCACTGAATAACAAAACCTTGTGTATGTTATACTAAACCTTAAAGAATAGTCACTACGACTGAAAAAATGGAAAGAAAAGAAAATTGAGGCACAGAACCAAAAGTTCAAGGTAAATGTAAACTTTATTTTTAAAGATGTAAATACTTGAATTATACTAAATCTTAAAGAATAGTCACTATGACTGAAAAAATGGAAATAAAAGAAAATTGAGGCACAGAATCGAAAGGTCAAGGTAAATGTGAAATTTATTTTTAAAGATGTAAACACTTGAATTTACTGAAAGCAATGAAATTGGATATCAATGATATTGGAAATGGGATAAAATGAGAAGAATAAAATCAGGGGTCAATTAACCAAGAATTATACTTTTATACATTGGTATGTCAGAATGAAAACAGTAAAAGTAGGTCAGAATATTGACAATAGATACACAGTGAATTCTCATATTGCAATGAATTAAATAAACCACTTAAGATTAATACGTAAAAGGAAATCATCCAGAATTTTTTTAAAAAATCAGATGTTATCACAATAAGAAAACAGCGAATGAGAGGCGTGTTCGATTTTTCACATTTTAAACTGACAGTATATACTCTGTCAATTGGCCTCCCTCATATTTAAGGCCTGATGACTACGAAGATAAGAGGTTGCCTCAGATGTAATTTATTAATTTGTTTTTAAGTATTTGATGCATTTTTATACTGGGTCACGAGAAATTCTCGATCCTGGAACTATGCAACTAAACTAGAATTAAAGTCGTTTTATGGTGAGAGTGAGTGGATAGCCTGTTGTTGCTATTTTCTCAAGAAAACTGAAGTCTGCATCTGTCTCTCCTTAATTATTAATAGTGTAACCTTTCACTCTAAGAACTGTCCCCATTAGAGCAATTAATTTTAAGTTTTTCTGCATACTGGAATTGAAGTCATCAGAACATGAAGTCTAGGTTTTGGGATGGGTCATACAGATCAACAATGATATTACCAAACATAATTGGGATAATGAGAACAAAGAGAATTTTGAGACAGCGTGCAAAATGTTTCCTACTTAAATTAGGGTGATGGGTCTACTGCAAGACACCAAGGCCTTCATGGTATGGCTGGCCCAGGGCATCTTCCAGCTTCCTCCCCTGTGTCAGCTAAAGGCTGTGGCCCAGCCCAGGTGCACTCACATCCTGGCCAGCAGCAGAACCATTGCCTGCAGGGTGACGGGCTGCAGTTATGGTATAGCCCAGACCACTAAACTGCTTCCCCCACCACCTGGAGATCCTGCTGACCTGCCACCTGGAGACTATCCAGCTACTGGCCCACTGTCCAGCTCCAGGAGCACCAATATCGCAGAGGCCAGGCAAAAATGCCCCCTGTCTCCACTTCTATTCAATATTGTACTGGAATTGCTTGCTAGGGCAATATGAAAAGAGAAAAAAAAGGCGTCTGTTGTTGTTATGTGCCATATAGTTGCTTGCGACTCCTAGTGACACAATGTACAACAGCCCTAAAACCTGTTCTGTCCTGTGCCAATCACACTGTCTCCAACTTACTCACTCCAATTACCCAGTCACTGAATCAATACACCTCATAGAGGGTCTTCCCCTCCTGTACTCTCCCTCCACCCTACCAAGCATGATGTCCCTCTCCAAGGACCGGTCTCTCCTTACAACATATCCAAAGTATGTCAGACGAAGCCCCAGAATCCTTGCCTCCAAGGAGCCACCCGGTTTAACCCTTTCCAGGATGAATTTGTTTTCCTAGCAGTCTGTGGTACTCTCAATACTCTTCTCCAGTACCACAGCTCAAAGGCATCGATTCTCCTATCCTCCCTAGTCATTGTCCAACTCTCTGACACATAACAAGTGATTGCAAAAGCCATGGACTGTATCAGACACACCTTAGTCTTCAGAGTGACACCATTCCTCTTCAGTATGTTGGAGAGGTCCCTAACAGCAGACTACCCATTGTAAAATGTCTTTTAATTTCCTGAATGCTGGGGCCAAGAGTGTTGAGTGTGGAGCCAAGCAAACTAAAGCAGAACACAATCCAAATATCTTCACCATCTAGCCTGATGGTGCCAATTGGTCCAGTGGTGAGAATCTCTGTATTCTTGATATTGAGCCTCAATCCATATTGAAGCCTACAGTCCTTGACCCTCTGCAGTAAGAGCTTCTGGTCTGCCTCAGTTTCAGCAAGCAGGGTTGTGCCATCTGCATAACGCAGATTTTGATAGATGTTCCACCAATCCTGACACCGCACTTCTCCTCATAGCGCCCAGCTTCCCAGATAATCTGTTCTGCCTACTAGTTGAAAAGGTATGGAGACAGGACACATGTCTGGCTTACGCTCTTCCCAATTTTGAACCATGCAGAGTTTCCTTGCTCTGTTTGGACGACTGCCTCTTGGTTCAAGTATAGGTTTCTCATTAGCATGATCAAGTGTTCTGGGATTCCCATTCTTCTCAGAGTCAGCCAGAATTTGTTATGGGTCCACACAATAAAATGCCTTTGCATAATCAATGAAATACAGATGTTCCTCCGGTATTCCCTGCTTTCAGCTAAGATCTATCTAACATTAGCTACAATATCCCTAGTACCACAACCCCTTCTAAACCCAAGCCTGGACTTCTGGTAGTTCTCTGCTGATGTGCCATTGCAGTTGTTTTTGGATAATCTTCAATAGAAATTTGCTTGTGTATGAAATCAATGATATTGTTCTATAGTTTCTGCACTCTGTTAGGTCACCCTTCTTTGGAATGGAAACAAATATAGATCTCTTCCAGTCATTCGGCCAAGTGGTTGTTCTCCAGATTTCTTGGCACAACTTGGTGAGCACATCCAGGGCAGCATCTGTTAGCTGAAATACATCAATTGGTATACCATCTATTCCTGGAGCCTTATTTTTTGCTATTTCCTTCAAAATAGCCTGAACGTCTTCTTTCATCACCATAGGCTCTTGCTCATATGTGTTTCATGAAATTCTGTGTCTGCCCATTCCTTTCTATACAGAGACTCAATATATTCTTTCCATCTTCTTTTAATACTTCCTGATGATTTAATATTCTGCCTAAAATATCCTTGATTTTAGCAACTGGAGGTTTGAATTTGTTCTTCAGTTCCTTGAGCTTAAGAAATGCTGAGTGAGTTCGGCCACAGATCGACATCTGGATAGGCAAAGAGATGGTTAAACTATTGCTATCTGCAGATGACATGATAGTGTACACAGAAAAGCCAAAGACTCAACCAAAATAATTGATAGAGCTAGTAGATCAGTTTAGTAGAGTGGCACGATATCATTCCAATACTCACACACACACACAGAGACAAAAAAAAAATTCTACCAAAAAACAAACAAGCCCCCCCAAAAAACAACAACAACAAAAAAAAAACAAACCAAACAACCAGTGGGACTTCTCTAGAGTAACAAAGAGAATTCAAAGAAGGAAACCAAGACAGCAACGACATTTACAGTAGCCAACTACAAATTGAGATGCTTGGGAATGAACCTAAGTAGAGATACAAAAGAACTGTACAAAGAACACTCTAGAACATTTCTTCAAGGTACAATAAAAGACCTAAATAAATGGAAAAATGTGCATTGTTCATGGATCAGAAGACTCAATACTGTGAAAATGACAATCCACCAAAAGGAATCTACATGCTCAACATAACCCCAACACAGATACCAAATTCATTTTCCAAGGATATCAAAAGGAAAATCGTCAAGGGCACTTGGAGAGGAAAGAGATCCAGAATAAGAATTGCTTTTCTGGAAAACAAAAACGAAGTGGGAGGCATAGCACTCCCTGACCTCAAAATCTACTACTTAGCAGTAGTAACCAAAACAACACGGTGTTGTTAGAATGTCAGGCACATAGACCAATGGAATAGAATTAAGAACCCCGAAATGGAACCAGCTATCTATGGTCAGCTGATATTCAACAAGGTATAAAACTTATCAAATGGGGAAATGACAACCTCTTCAACAAATTATGTTGTCAAAACTGTACTGCTATCTGCAGAAAACTGAAACAGGATGTGCATCTCACATCATACACAAAAAATAACTCAAGATGGATCAGAAACCTGAGGGTAAAGCCCAAAACCATAAAGTTCATCAGATATAAACTGGAATCAAGCTTAGACAGCTTAGTCTATGGTATAAAGAGATAGCCAAATGCATCCAGAAAGGTGCAGTCTGGAGAAGATAAACTTGATGAATGGGACCTTCCAAAAATTAAATCCCTCTGTGCATCAAAAATGTCTTCCAACAGAGTGAAAAGCAAACCTACTGACTGGGGGAAAGAAAACAAATGAAACAAGAAACAAAAAACCTTGGAGATACCATTTCAGACAAGTCTCATATTAAAAGCTTATAGAATCCTACAAGGCCACCACAAGATAAGAGTGAATAGCACAATTTTAAAATTAGCAAAAGATATGGAAAACATTTTCACAGAGGAAGATAGCCAGATGGCCAAACAACATGTGAAGAAATGCTCAAAATCACTGGCAAAAAGATATATGCAAATCAAGACAATAATAAGATAGCATCTCATTCCAGTAGCAATGGCAAAGTTTAACAAGACAGCAAGTAATAAATGTTCAAGAGGATGTGGACAGATAGGAACTCTTACACAATGTTGGTGGGATTGTAAAATGGTACAGCCACTCTGGAAGCCAGTTTGGTGTTTCCTCAGCAAGCTGAACATAGAAATTCCATAGGACCCAGCTATTCCACAGCTTGGAATATACCCTGAGGAAATGAGAACTGAGGTAAAAATGACGACCTGTATACCAATGTTCATAGCAGCGTTATTCACCATCACAAGAACAAGGAAACATTCAAATATCCAGTCACAATTGAATTGCTTGAGAAATGATATATTCACATGGTGGAATCTTAAGCAGTATGCAGGAACAATGATTTTGTAAATCACTACCTAACTTGTGAGGGACCAGATAGCATTATGCTAAGTGAACTAACTCAGTTCCATTAAAGACAAATACTATATAAGACCATTATTGTGAACCTGTATGAGGATCCAAGGGAGAGGGTAGGAGCAGAGGAGTGAGGATGAATCATGGGTGGAGGTGGTTAACCATAACCAATTTGATGGGTGGAGGGAAGGATGGGTAAAGAAAATGAGAAAATCCGGTGTGAAAAACAATGTATATGAACTTTATAAAAAAACAGTATAAAATATTATTTAAAAGGATCATCAGAATAACAATAGATGACAAATATGAGCTGTAAAGATTATCTATTTGGGTGGTAAGATACTGAAGTATGTGTATATGTGTAGTCTTTTTGTTTTTTTTAAACTTAGAGGAATCAATATAATCTAAAACATACTTAGCCTCACTGATCTTTCTTTGAACTCATGAATACTTAAAAGAAAGATAAAACAATAAAACCAACAGAGTTGTTTCAAGTGAATTAGAATTTATGACAACTGTCTTGTGCCTAGAGGAAAACTGCTCCATGGAAATTCAGTGACTGATTTTATACACATCGATTGTCAGACCTTCCTTTTGAGACATCTTTGGGTAGACTGAAACCTCCAGACTGAGTTAACAGGAGAGTGTGTTAGTCATTTGCACCACTGAGGTGCCGAGGAAATGCAATCTTTTACAAACTCATGTTTTAATTTGATAAAGAGGAGGCAGACAGGTAGGACAATATATGGAAAAGATATTTTATGAAAAACATAGAACAATATGAGAAGTATTTTAAAAGATCATTGATTATACTTAATTTATATGTTGGGTAATGATTAAACATACCAGGATTGTGAAAAAATGTAAGTTAAAAAGAATATAATTTTTCCAAATTAATTGATTCTAGAAATTACTTTTGAGATGGTAAGTGAAAATATAAGTTCTTGACCAAGCTCTCAAAATGGGCTCACTGCAGCTTAAAAGCA
The DNA here is from genome assembly GCF_000299155.1 of Elephantulus edwardii. Taxonomy (NCBI): domain Eukaryota; kingdom Metazoa; phylum Chordata; class Mammalia; order Macroscelidea; family Macroscelididae; genus Elephantulus; species Elephantulus edwardii. Next base: position 18,824,987 of record NW_006399779.1, read on the forward strand.
ACCATATTTCATAGAAGCTTTACTGTTGACCCCATGGTGCTTCCAAGGGAGAAATATGGTCAATCTCCTTCCGTACAACTTACAGCCTCTGAAAACACATTGGAGAGTCAGCTGTGAGATAGTTTCAACTAAATGACAATGAGTTGTTTGTGAGATTAGTGTAGGTGAGTCAGTTGTCCATGGGACAAATCCGTTTTGTCAGCGCCATTCCATTCAGAAATAAACACAGCTTTTAGAGCATAAGAAGATTGAAAAGAGCCAATGGGAAATCAAGGAGTGGCTAGAGACAAAAATGAATACCTGTGGCTATTTGTACTGTCTCGTGTTCAATATAAAATACCTGTAGAATCATACATCCTGTAAAAAGTCTCTTTAGTATATCAGAAACATTTGAACATGCCTTTATTAATTAGTTGAACTTATGATGAGGAAAAGACAGACAAACAGAAGTTAGAAAATACTGGAAGAAAACAGGAAAAAAGAAAGAGAAGCAGTTTTTCCCTGTCTCCAATTAGATGCCAGTGATGAAAGAAGGAGAAATTAAAGTAATAGAGTTAAAAAATAAAATGACAGAATACTGCCCTTGAAAAGAAGGATATAGGTTCAAAAACTGAATATTAGCACTGTGAAACCCAAGGATAATCACATTGAATCAGAAAAGCACCGTGAGAGGAATAAAATATTTCTTAAAAATCTTTTACAAAACAAGAACAGGTAGAAGATATTTTTTTTCCAGTAGGCTTTATGTACCATTGGGCTTCTTATAATGAGATGGTATTGCTGATAATGATTAAAACTCCACAGGCAGATAAGACTGAAAAGATTAATAGGCTGTCTCACACTGGGTGAGTATAAAGATAGCTCTGTTGTTGGGGATTCGGTAGCTACAGAAGCAGTAGTAACTTTGAGCTTCACAGTCTGTCTCAGTCAACCTTTCATTCTCTCCACAAATATTTATTGAACTTTTATGCACCAGACACAGTCTGATCACTTTCTTTCAAAAACACTATTACATTTGTGAGGATTAACAGCACATGTCTTTTTTTGGAAGGCCTCAAGTGCAGTGTTTTTGATAGTTTTTGCATATGCAATTCTGGTGGCAGCTGAGTAACAATGTGTAATTTAAGTGTTTTTAAATCGCCCTCACAGTATTGCAGGAAATTCCCTTGATATGCTTGTCAGTGTGGATCATCATGCCTTAAATATACACTTGTTTAGCTTGCATTCGACCAAGTATATTTGCATATCTGATGGGACACAATTATGAGTAACTAACAAGTTGGAGGTGATTATCTCAAGGATCCCCAATTATTACTGCAAACTCTTGATTTACAAAATGAGCTGCAAAACAAGCACAGAAAATACTTCTGGATCTTTGGTTGTTAAAAATCTTCAAATAGAACATGAATTAATGTGTCAAGTGATTCAAAGCCCTCTGTCAAGATGGTCCACTTAGTTCTGCATTTCCCTATGAGAGTAATGTTAAGATGTAGAATGACAAATCATTAAAGGTTTCCTGGCAGGCCAAGCTGACAAAATGTTGGGTTAAAACAAACTAGACAGATCTCTGTCCTGCAAGACTTCTCAAAGTCTCTCTTTAAATCAAGAGGAAAAAAACCATCCAAAGTTATTAGACCTGAAAACATCAATTAGGTGTTTCCGTGGTATTCATATTTCACAGAATTGTTGTTGTTGTTGTTGTTGTTATGTGCTGTCGAGTCGCTGTGACTCATAGTGACCCTATGTACAACAGCCCTAAACCCTGCTCTATCCTGTGCCAATCACACTGCCTCTGACACCCCCATTCGTATTACCACAGTAGCTGAATCAATCCACCTCATAGAAGGTCTTCCCCTCCTGCACCATCCGTCCACTCTCCCAAACGATATCCTTCTCCAAGGACCTTTACCTCCTTACAACATATCTAAAGTATGTCAGATGAAACCCCAGAATCCTTGCCTCTAGGGAGTAGCCAGGTTTAATTCTCTCGGAAGAATCTGTTTGTTTTCTTGGCAGTGCATGGTATATTTAATACTCTTCTCCAGCACCACAGCTCATAGGCATCAATTCTCCTTCTATCTTTCCTAGTCATTGTCCAACTCTCTGATACATAACAAGTGATTGCAAAGACCATAGCCTGTGTTGGATGCACCTTAGTCTCCAGAGAGTCACTGTTGTTCTTCAGTACCCTGAGAGGTCCCTAACAGCCCACTTTCCCACCGCAACACATTTTTTATTTCCTGGTTGCTGGTGCCAAGAGTGTTGACTGTGGAGCCAAGCAAACTAAAGTTGTTAACAATCTCAATCTCTTCGCCATCCATCCTGACGCTGCCAATTGGCCCAGTGGTGAGAATCTTTGTCTTCTTGATATTGAGCCTCAATTCTTACTGAAGGCTGCAGTCCTTGACTCTCTGCATCAAGTGCATCAGGTCTTCCTCAGTTTTAGCAAGCTGGGTTGTGTCATCTGCATAACGCAGATAGTTGATAGATCTTCCACCAATCCTGACGTCATACTTCTCCTCATAGAGCCCAGCCTGCCGGATAATCTGTTCTGCATACAGGTTGAAAAGGTATGGAGATAGGACACATCACTGGCATGCAACTTTCCCAATTTTGAACCATGCAGTGTTTCCCTGCTCTGTTCTAACGACTGCCTCTTGGTCCAAGTATAGGTTTCACATTAGAATGATCAAGTGTTCTGGAATTCCCACTCTTCTCAGAGTCAGCCACGGTTTGTTTTGATGCACACAGTCAAATGCCTTTGCATAATCAATGAAACACAGATAGATATTCTTCTGGTATTCCCTGCTGTCAGCTAAGATCCATCTAACATCAGCTACAATATTATCCTTAGTACCATGACCCCTTCTAAACCCAGCCTGGACTTCTGGCAGTTCTCTGCTGATGTTCTGTTCCAGTCATATTTGGATAATCTTCAGTAGAATCTTGCTTACATGTAAAATCAATGATATTGTTCTGTAGTTTCCACTCTTGAAGGGTCATGCTTCTTTGGAATGGGAACAAATATCGATCTCTTCTAGTCAGTTGGCCAAGTGGTTGTTCTCCAGATTACTTGGCACAACTTGGTGAACACGTCCAGGGCAGCATCTGTTACATGGAATGTCACATTTAGTAATTTCTTGTGAAATCTTGAATTTGACAACCCAAAAAAATGGAATATTACCTTATAAAGATATTCTTACTGTTTTTTAAAGAACTTTTTCTGCAATAAAATAGGACCTATCACATGTTATTGTCAGTTGACCTTTAGTTGACTATAATTCATACAGACCTTACAAATATTTCAAAACCTTACCAATAGTCATATGTGTCTTCCCTTCTTTCTTTGATTTGTGTTTTTCAAAGAATGATATATTTTTCCAAGAACTGATACCTCCTGACAATATGCTCAAAGTTTTATCATCCTTGCCTCGAAAGAGCATTGTGGTTTCACTACCTCCAAGGCCAAATTGTTGGTTCTTTTGGCAGTCAATGATACAATCAATTATATTTGAGGACCTATGATAATGTGTTTCCTTGCTCTGTTCTGGTGACTGCCTCCTGGCCCAAGTATAGGCTTTGCATAAACACAATCAAGTGTTCCGGGTTTCCCATTCTTCTCAGAGATAGTCACAATTTGTTGTAACACATACAGTCAAATGAATGGTGAATGAAAAACAGACAAGCATTCCTCTGGTACTTTCTGCTTTCAGCCATGATCCATCTAAAATTGGTTATAATATCCCTAGTACCATGACCTCTTCTAAATCCAGTCTGCACATCTGGTAGTACTCTGTTGATGTGCTGTTCCAGTTGTTTTTGGATAATTTTCAGAAGGCTGGGCACTGTGAGGAAGAATGCGGCATTAGGATTAGAGGAAGACTGATCAACAACCTGCATTATGCAGATGAAACACCTTGCTTGCTGCTACTGAGGAGAACCTAAAGTGCTTGCTACAGAAGGTCAAGAACTGCAGCCTTCGATATGGATTGCAGCTCAACATCAGGAGGACAAAGATTCTCACTACTGGGCTTATTGGCAACATTATGATAGATGATGAAGAGACTGAGATCATTAACAGCTTTAGTTTGTTTGGCTCCATCATCGCTTTTGGTAGGAAATCAAAAGATGAATTCCACTGGTGAATTCTGCTGTCAGGGACCTCTTCAGAGTACTGAGGAGCAATGAGTCAGTCTGAAGACTAAGAGGCACCTGATCCAGGCAAAGACTTCACAAACACTATCTATGAATCAGAGAGCTGGACAATGACTGTTGTTGTTGTTGTTATGTTGCGTCGAGTCGCCTGCGACTCATAGCGACCCTATGTACAACAGCCCTAAACTCTGCTCTGTCCTGTGCCAATTGCACTGTCTCTGACACTCCCATCCCAATTATCCCAGTCACTGAATCAATCCACCTCATAGAGGGCCTTCCTCTCCTGTGCTGTCCCTCCACCCTCCCAAGCATGATGTCCCTCTCTAAGGGCAATGACTAGAATGATAAAAGGAGCCTTTGAACTGTGGTGCTGGAGAAAATTATTGCATATAGCATGGACTGCTAAGAAAATGAACAGGTTCATCCTAGAGAGGGTGAAACCAGGCTGCATCTTGGAGGCAAGAATTCTGATTCTTCGTCTGACATACTTTGGACATGTTGCAAGGAGGGACCAGTCCTTGGAGTGGGTCATCATGCTTTAGAGGGTGGAGGGACAGCACAGGAGAGGAAAACCCTGGATGAGATGGATTGACTTAGTCACTGCAGTAATGGCGGTTACGTGTCAGAAGCAATAGGGTTGGTTCAAGATAGAATAGGGTTCAGAGCTGTTTTACATAAAGTTGTTATGAGTTGCAGACAACTCAACGGTACATAACAACAAACAACAACTTGATAAAGTGCTGCTAACGTGGAAATGTTTAGTTGTTTTGGTAGATCTGTAAGTTAAAACAGCAAGTGCACACATAAGGGAGCTCTGGGGACAGAGTGGCAAGAAGTTGCACTGAAATCCCAAATGCACTCAGTTCAAATCCACCAGTTGCTCTGGAAGAGAAGAATGGAAAATCTCCTCCTGTGCAATTAACTGCCTCTGAAAACCTGCTGGAGGGTCATTTACAATTCAGATCTGACAACGTACACAACAATAACAACACAAATAGGAAAAATAAAATCAGTACAACAGATATAATTTTAATTTGCTGAACTTATTCTTCTCTAAAATGCAGTAGAAAAGGCCACATCTTTCAGAAAGTTAGAATCTATGCACAATTCTACAGACCATCTAAAGATGAGCAATCTCTTCCCATGTGACTTACTGCCTCAGAAACCCAATAGAGGGCCGTACGGGTCAGTTTCTGCACTGAGCTTAACCACATTTTTATTATTATTCGAGACAACAGTGCTTGCTAGTTAAGGACATGAGCTAGGGCAATGGTCTCTTTTTGAATAATTTCTGACTTCGACAACTACTAATTTCCTAATTGTGGTCAAGTCTATTTCCTTACTTCTCAGGAAAATAGAAATAGTACTGAAAATTAACTTTCCAAAGGGTTTTAACAATTATGAAACATGCAGTGTCTGCTTCTAAAACTGCACAACACATTTTACAAATGATTTTATTCTTATTATATACAAATGCATTGCATTAAGCTCTATAAAAGAAGCATATTAACATTACAAATTACAAAATTAAATTCAGAAAGAATATATATTAAATCGACTGGTTTTCAAATTTGGTGATTTCTTCTAATACTCTGAAATGGAATAGTTTGATGTATTATGCAATTAAAATCATAGACATATTATATTCTTTGCAAATAAATTAAACTTCAGAAGAAACTTAATTTAATGTTATTTCTTAATTGACATGGATAAATTACTACAGACAAATTATTACTTGTTTTGAGCTAAGATTCTAAACTAAGAATATTTTTATATGAAATATGGGGGAAAGTGGGAGGGGTTTTTTTCAGCTTTTTCTTTGTACAGTCCTTTTGTATAACTTGAATAAATAAGGAAAGTTATATACAATGAGGATAAAATAACTTGCCAAGGCTAAAATAACTAATAATTAATAGATCTTAAATTTGAACCTCTCTTCATGTAATTTCAAAGTAACTACGTGCTAATAACCTATTTTCTATGGTATCAAGGGGTATGGAGTGCACGTCAAAGCTTCATGTTACCTAGATAACAGAACTATTAGATGTATAGTTAGAGACACTAGAAGAAGACAATGGTCATCATGTTTTTGAGTGCTGTGCCCTGATATTTTAGTAACTGAACCTATAAACAAGAAGTTCTTGGCACTACTCTTCACATTCATCAAACTTTTAGCACTTGCACACAGTGCTTCAGCTCATTTAAATAACTGATAAGATTCACAACAATGCCCTGCTCAAAAAATGCAGAGGCTAAAAGACTAAGTCTCCAGGTGCTGTCTTGGAAAATTTAGGACTTAATGTCCCCTGGGAAAATTTTATCCAGCTGACTTTGATTAGGGAATAGCACACTCAATTTATAAACCTCCTGAAAAGTCTACATGCTTCCTGACTTGTGAATAATTACTCAATTTGGTTTTTGGTGGCTGCTGTACAGTAACTAAGTATAGAGAACAAAGAAAGGACAAACAGGAATACCAGAAAGACATGTATGTTCCTTCTCTACCAAATACAAGATGTTAAACAGGTCTCTGACTGTTGTAATCTCGAAAATGCTGATAAAAACATGTCACCAAATTATGTTTGCCTGGTATGATTTTCAGTGTAGAAATATTCCTTAATGTCTCTGGAGTGAATCTGTAAATCTATCAAGAGTGAAATGCCTTGTCTTTCTGCTGCAGAGTTGCTGGTGGATTCCAACAGGTCACAGCTTGGATAGCGCCTAATACATCATTAGCCACTGAGTCATCCAATCTCCTTATGCTCTCCATTTCTACCCTCAAAATGCCTCAATTCATAGATTATTAAAATGAATATGTGTCCATTAGAAAAGCATATATTCAGGGAAAAATAATCATAATCAAGTAAATGAAATGTTTTGATGAAAATCTGTACTTTTTAACTAGTTAAAGAAAACAATCAGCAGTTTATTCAACCTGAAAATAATTAATACGTGGATAATTTTTGGAAGAAATGTCCACTTCTAACAATTTATTTTACCAAAATTACTACACATACGTAAGGATGTTGTGTACCATGTTTATCAATGAATAATTTCTTTTAACAGTGAAAAGTTGGAAATTATCTCATTTTTTTTGTTCTTACTAAAAATACTTGAAATAGTGCAACAATGAATGAATAGAAATCCAAAATCTCTG
>NW_006399779.1:18832398-18844982 GCF_000299155.1 Elephantulus edwardii
GTGAAGATTATAAAATAACTGAGGAGGAGATATCATGAAAGCCACTGACACAGAATTAGGCATAAGAAATAATAATCACTCACACCCTCAGTTCTTGCCATCCAGCCAGAACTGACTCATAGCTGTCCTTCCAAAAAATTCTCAGATCCTATAAATTTGCTGGATGGAATTATCCATTTTACAAATAGGTAGACAAAAGGAAGATTCATATTTGTTAAGTAAAATATATTTACTGCTACCACTTGGCATGGTCCAACTAGTAGATACAGATCTAGATGTGCAGAGAACTCAGTCCCAGAATATTAGGACAGCTATCTGGCCAACTGACTGCAAGAGATTCATATTTGTTCCCAAGGTGACCCAACACCGGGTGAAAATAATCAATATCACTAATAGTACGTTCAAGAAAAATGTTTCTGAAGATTCTCCAAAAATGTCTAGAAGAATACGTTGACAGAGAATTGCCAGTTCAGACTGTTAGTTAGAAAAGGCTATAACACCATGAGTATCTTTGCTGATACCAGATGGATCCTGTCTAAAAGAGAATGCCAGAAGAATGTCCATCTGTGTTTTATTGACTATACAAAGGCATTTGCCTATGTGGATCACAACAAACTATGGCTAACATTGAGAAGAAAGGAAATTCTAGAATACATAATTATGTTTATATGAAACCTGTACCTAGACCAAAAAACTTATCCAAACAGAGCAAGGGAAGATTTCATGGTGTAAAATTGGGAAAGGTGTACAAAGGGCTGTATTTTTTCTCCATACCTCTTCTATCTATGTTCTGAGCAACATATTAGACAAGCTGGACTTTCTGAAGAAGAATGTGGAATTAGGATTGTAGGAAGACTCATCAACCACTTGTCTTATGCATGTAACACAAACTTGCTTCTTAAAAACAAGGCCTTGAGGGACTTACAGCAGAGGGTCAAGAACTACAGCCTTCAACGTGGATTTCTTCTCAACATAAAAAAACCAAAAACAACCCTTTCCATAGGATCTTTAGGTAAGATAAAAATAGAGAAAAGATTGAATTTGTCAATATTTCCTTCTTATTTGTATTCATAATTAACACCCTTGGTACCAGCAGTTTGGAGATCTGGAGACATATAACATTGGGACAATTTGCTGTCAGGGCTCTCTCCAGAGTTCTGAAAAGCAATGATGTCAGTTTAAATTTGAAGGACAGCTATTGGTCAACACATAGAGGAGATCCATATTTGTTCTCCTTTCCAAAAAATGAGAATATTATTTTATTCTCAAAAATGAGAATATGAAATGATTTATTATCATTTCCAAAAATCAGGTGATTCAAAACTATTTTGAAATTATGGAACAATATAATATCACATGAAAGCCAAATATTGATAAAGATTATACAATAAACCTGCCTAGAACAGTACTTTGACGGAAAATTGTTGTTGTTGTTAAGTGCCGTCGAGTCGCAGGCAACTCATACCGACCCCTTGAAGGAGAGTCCTCAACACTTGGGTGCCTTTCATCCTCTCTCCAGGTTTATAAGTTTTCCAGAGGCAAGCTATTCGGAAGTGGATGCCACTCTTCCTTCCAAGCTTGCTTTGATTGGGGAGCTCCACCCCACTCTCTGTCCACATTGGGTAACCAGCCATTAACACATTTGACACATCAGTGCAACAATGTTCAGCCTCACAGCAACCACAAGTGACCACTGTATGGCAACTTCAGGGCTATACGACCTAGAGGCATGTCTGAACAAAAACAATGAAAGGCCCGAGGGCCACAGATTAAAAGTCACCCACTTTTGACTTGGTAGCATCGCATTCTGTCCACTGGGCCAGCTGATCTCCTCTCTCTATGTTGATGTTATTGTTGTTAAGTACCGTTGAGTCACAGGCGACTCATAGTGACCCTATGAAGGAGAGTCCTCAATGCTTGGGTGTTTTGACAGAATTACCAGAAATATAAGCAATGCTTAGAAAAGGCTGTGGCAGTAGGGACATCTTTGTCAATGTCAAATGGATCTTGGCTGAAAATAGAGAATACCAAAAGGCTTTCTATTTTTGTTTTATTGGCTATCCAAAGGCATTTGACTGTGTGGATCACAACAAATCGTGGCTAACATTGAGAAAAACAGGGATCCCAGAACAACTAATTGTGTTTATGCGAAATCTATACATAGACCAAGAAATTATTGTTCAAACACGGCAAGGACACATTGCATGGCTCAAAATCAAGAAAGGCGTGCATAGGGATGCATCCTTTCCTCCATTCAATCTGTACACTGATCAGATCATTTAATAGGCTGAATTTTATGAAGAAAAATGTGGCATCAGGATCAGAAGAAGACTCATCAGCAACTTGTATTATGCAAACCTGACAGAAATTGAGAAGGACCTAAAACTCTTGCTGTAGAAGATCAAGAACAGCTTCAATGTGAATTGCAACTCAGTATCAAGAAAACTAAGGTGGTCACAACCAGTTGACAGCATCATGATAGAGGAGAGATTGAGATTGTTAATAATTTCATCTTGCTCAGATTCACAATCAACATTCTTGGCATGAGCAGTCAGGAAATCAAAAGACAAATTTCATTGGGAAAGTCTGCTGTCAGAGATTCGTCCACAGTGTTGGAGAGTAATGATGTCATTCTAGAGACTAAGATGCAGTTGATCCAGACAATGCTTTTCTCAATTACTTGCTAGGCATCAGAGAGCTAAACAATGACAGGGTAACAGAAGAGAAATTGAAGCCTTTGAGGTGTGATGCTGGAGAAGAGTATTGAACATGGATTGCCAAGAGAACAAACAGATTTATCCTGGAAAGGGTAAAACCAAGTTACTCCTTGGAAGGATTTTGAAATTTTATCTCACTTACTTTAGGCATGCTGCCAGGAATGACCCAATCCTTAAAGAAGGACATCATGCTTAAAAGGGTGAAGGGTTAGCACAGGAGATGATCCTGGACAGGAACTGACATAATGACCATGGTGATGGGGGCAGGAAAGTCAGAGACTGTGAAATTGGCTCAGGATAGGGCAGAGTTCAGTGCTATTCTTCATGAGGTTGCTGTGAGTTAACTAAATGGCACATAACAACAACAACATGAGTAGTGGATGGTTTGAACAATCCCTGCCTGGCTGTCACTGCTGATATTTAGCTTCTCAGATGTCCACTTCCAAAGACCTGGTAGATCTTTATCTCTGCATAGTTCATCAGGTGAAGTTCACATATATAACCCTCATTTATTTTTTTTAAAGGTATTTTCAATTAGTATAATTCTATCGTGTGATCTCTAATTTCATTTATATCCTCAAAGTCAAATTTTCCAACTAAAAGGCCTTTTTATTTGTTTCTAGCTTTTACATTCCAGTCAGCAATTATTATTGATGCATTGACATTATATTAAGGTCAGTCAATTTCAAACTGTACAAGTTGATAGAAATGCTCAATTTCTTCATCTCTATGCACCAGTCATCGGTCAGCTTTCTGTACTGACGTGACTCGTGTGTTACTATGATACTGTAAGCTGTGAAAACTGGTTTTTCATATTGTAGCTCCCCGTGGTGGGCAGTTTTCAGTGCACCTTCCAGACTAAGACAAACTATGAAGATGGACTGGCCTTCAACTTCTGAAATAACAGACGTTTGAAACTATCAAATCCAGATATGTTGTTGTTGTTGTTGATTGCTGTCAAGTTGAGCACAACTCATAGTTACCCTATGAACAAAAGACTTGACACATTTTGATAACTATCATCGTTTCTCAAAGTTCATAGAGTTTCCAGAGGCCTGTTGTTTAGGAAGTGGATGCCACTCCTGCTATATCTGTGTAACTGTAGATAAAGAATTGTTTTTGAGATAGATAAGCTCCTTACCAGCATTACTATCTTGTATTTGCTATTAAGATAGCTTAGCTCTCCAGTTATTCTAGAGGCATAAACTCAGCCAATTACAATACTAGCAGCAAATCCATGCAGAGCTGTTGATCTTTAACAGAATTTCACTCATTTCACAGGCCATCCAGTGGAATCTGTTAGAATTTGCTCTATGATTACAGTTCTGATTTCAGAAACTACTACACAAATCTTTCTAGACCGTGAAAGTATTTTTTTAATCATTTCATATCTGTATTATAGTTTTTAAATTCTATCTTACTTGAGTTTCAAATGTGCCCCAACTAGTCAGTGCAAATTTAGTTTCTTTCTGTGGTGAAAAGAAAATTAAAACACAAAATAACAAGACAACTAATAATAAACTTTCCATGTTGAAGTATCACTGTGTTCTGCTAACAGCCAGAGCCAATACTGAGGATTACACCAACTCAAATATATTAATTAGTGGAACCACCAATTAACTTGCAGCCCATTTATCAGAAACGCTTAATGACTCTGACATAAGCCCATATCTCATTTCACAACCTGCTGTACTACCCCTGATCCTTGCAGCTGTTCCTTGTTGTCTGCAGAACACCAGTATGCCCACAATATACGTGCCAGAATCAGTGTCCCTGAAATCTCCTCACCTCTGGGGCAGGGACCTGGCAGAGATCTGGGCCAGCTAATGTGACCATGATGCCAGCCTTTTCCTTTTCCATCCAGTTCTTTTGGCCTGTTTACATGATCGTAACAGATGGTTCCCTAGTCTCAGATGTTTTGCAAATCTCAAAAAAAAATGTCTCATTCCTGTCATTCCATTTTTCATGTGGAAGAAAGGTGAGATCCAGAATGAGAAAGGTGTCAAACGCGTGTTGATCCCAGAGAAAATGGCAAAACATCAATCCTTGCCTCCATTAGAGGAAAAGCAACTGCAAACCGGGTAGTTTTTACATACCATTTGCATTGTTTGTCTTTAAGCTCATTGTATTCTGTGTCTCTGGAAAACATACAAAGAGATGAAAGAATATGAAAGACTCTGAAAGGGTTCTGTCTCTTTCATAAGGCACGAGTTTACATTTTAATAACTTATTTTCTCCAGAAAAAAAAAAAGATAATTACAAAACAAATAGTAAGGGGGAAAAATATCTGTAAATCTAATCCAAACTTTAGCTTTTTTTTTTTTAAACAGTGGCAATGTTCCCTTTCCATACATTAACACCTCTACACAGTGACCATCCCCTCTTCCTTGCTCACACTATTTTTAGCACAACTTTGGATTTTCCTTAAAAATTCCCAATTTGTAATCTCCATATTTAAAACTGGCAATTGTTGTCACGTTATTTTACCACCTTTGAAGTTTTTGGAAGCTGTAAAATGTATGGCCAAAAGAATAGCAAAGCTGTTAAGTTGTTGACAGTGATCTTCTATGTTATCTTCTATGCTTAAAAATGAAACTTTAGTTATATATTAAGATGTTCTCTTTGACAAATTTATCGGATCCAAAAGAAAGGTCAGATTTTACTCATCACTTATTACATACATAAAACACAGACAAGATAATAGAACAACAAAGAAATTAGTATCAAGAATTTGGGTTATCTAAAGACAAAGATCCCTGGTGGTCTCTTGTAAGAAATATCCCTACTGAGCTGAAGGTGCCTTGTTCAAATCTACAAGCTGCTCCACAGTAGACAAACCAAGCCCTCTCCTGTGCAGTGCACTGCTTCTGTGAACTTGCTGGAGGGGCACCTGTTAGATGGTTCTGACTTCACGGCATATCACAAAAGGAAGAGTCCTGGTGGTTTGAACCATCAGGATCACCAGGAAAGAGAGATGAGCATTTATTTGTTTTTATTTTTTTTTCATCTGCTTTATCGATGCAGAAAATGCACTGGAAGACACGCTATGAGTTGGTTCAGACTTGATGGATGTGGCAATGAGTTGGTTTCAATGAGGAGGAAGGGAAAGAGCCCTACGTAACAGAGTTCCTAAGTGTTCCTAAGTGAAAAGTCAGTGTGTGTACCTGTGTGTGCTTGGTTATTTCTGAGACACTGATTAATAGATTGATTCTCTTCTATAGTGGGGGGGGGGGAAGTCAGCAGTTAAAAATGAAAATGGAAAAAGCATCTGACAGGGAACTGGAAATGAGATGAAATGCCATGGGACCTGGGTGAGCGAGGGCACGCTAAAACAGAAGTGCTTGGCAAAATTGAACATTACCCACTGGGACTGAATGAGGGACCCATTTATTTCGGTTGTTTAACTTTCCTCTTTTCTGTTTTCCCAAGATGGAAGCTGTGTTTAGAGCCTTGTGAACTGCTTGAAAATTTCATATTGGCCCTCACTGAGTAATGGACAACCTGAGGATATGGATTGTGAAATGATTAGCAGGGTGGTCTTGGGAGAATGCTTATGCAGAATGCTCAGAGGGGAAGGGGACATGTAAATATCAAAAGATGGCTTGCTGGGTTGCTTTTAGGAAGTCTGTGTTAGAGAGTAGAAGAACTGAAAGCATTCTAATTTGCTATTGTTCTGAAAGAATGTAAGATCATTATCTGCAATCCACCCCCACCCATGTCTACTCCCACTCAAGTATTTTCAATTAACTGATCCTCTCCTTTTTTGTGTAAAGGCTCACTTCTCCCTCAGAATACCAGAATGTGTCTTCCCTGGTTCTAGTGTATCTATTCCTCAGTGAACTTCTTTGTGTTAACTTCTGATAGAATATTGGCATTTTCTTCTACAACAAGCAGAACAAGAAATGATCAAAGAATATAGAGCATATGATTTACAGCTTTACATCTTTTAAAAATTACAAAAAAAACCCAAAATATCTAACTTTCAGTAGATTGTGGATTTATAGGACGGGGTAAAAATACTCTTCAGGATTTCCATAATTATATAATCTTATGGAATCTGATAGTCACAACTTCAACCTGGATAAGATTATTTATCTCCAAGTTAGGTGGTAAGTCCACCAGCTACCCTGCAGGACAGGGATGGACCATCTCCTTTGTGATTAACTCTTCTGAAAACCCTCTAGTGGGTCACTGAAGTGTTAGTTCTAACTTGACAGTCCATAGCAACACCATCTTCAGTTAGCGAACAAACAAATAAACCTGGTGCCATCCAAGATCCTTCTGTAGACAATATTTGGTAACACAGATTAATATTGTTTCCCCAAAAAAGGCATTCGTTGTCAGAAGCTTTTTCAATACTGGGAATCCTAATGTCACCACACAGTCTGACAGAGGAGCCTAGAATGCCGCTTTTGTGAGGGGCCAACAAGTTGACTCTAACTCACAGTGATCTGTGAATGACATCGCGGAGCTTCATCTTTTCCTGCACCACGCTCACAGATAAGCCATGCTGCAGCCCATTGTTGGCGTCACCACGCCAATCTATTGCACTAATGGTCTTCCTCTCTTTTGCTGATCCTCTACTTTTCCAAGCATATAAATGTCTTTTGTCAAGAACTGCCATCTCTTGAAAACATGGCAAAAGTATATAAGATGAACTTCCATCATCCTTCAAGAATACTGGGTTCACTTTTAAAGAGATTAGTTTGTCCTCTGGGCAGGTCATGGTATAATCAATACACTTTGTTGCACAAATAAACAGCATAATTTTTCTTTGATATTTCTTATTCCTTGTTCAACTTTCATATGCAAATGGAGCAATTATGAAATCTATGTCTTTGGCCAGGTGTGCCTTTGTCTGTAAACTGATATTCTGAATTTGAAGAAGTCTTTTCCAATGAAACATGTTTTGGGTTTTCTTTATTTCCTCATGGTGTCTACCATGGATATTGATTGTGAATCCAAGCAAAATTAAATCAGTGACAATGTCTCCGAGTGTCATGAGGTTACCTATTGATACAGTTGTAAGATTTTTTAAAATTCTTTTTAATAGTTTAATTTTCCAATATTATTACTCTTGTATACTCATTATTATTATCAACTTAATAAGGTTGTAATTGTTAGATATAAAAAAGAGTGTGAGGGCATGAGGGAGAGAAAGAAAGAGAGGAACTGGTCTGAAAGGGATGCCAAGTGACCCAACTGCATGACATGCAGACAGGATCCAAATGGCACGCGGACAGTTTAGGGGGTTTCTTTTTTATTGGGGTCCTGGGGAGGAATTAAGATGGTACTTCTCCTAATTTGGCATGTTAATTTAGTTAGGATTTAGTTTTTTTTGTTTGTTTTCTCAAGCTCAGTCAGACACTTATTAGGATCCATTGTTTTGTCTGGTCTTTGATGTGACCAGCTCAGATGTTACTAAGTTTCTCAGAAAGTGATCAAGCTTGGGAGTGGTGGGGCAATTGCCATAGTCTTCCTTCAGTAGTGGTGGTAAAATAAAATAACGTCTGTTCAATTATTTTGAAGGCTATAAGGCATTATGAAATAAAATAGTTCATTATATATCTTATTTTCAGTAATACATAATCCTGCATACATACATTCTCTTCCACATCAAACCACTTGACAGGACCTAACAGTCATTAAGGGTATCTTTTCTTCTTCCCCCTAGTGAAGGCTTTCTCTCATTTTCATAAGGAAGAAAATGTGAAATCTCATTTGCCCAGATTTTGTCAGTTGTTCCTTCTATCTTCTGGGGCCAGAAAATCAAGGCCATGTGAACCAAATTAGAACCATATGGCTGAATGGAGAAAGAAATTGTGCAAAGAATATTCTGTACCAAAAAGAATTGGTCCACATTCAACCATTTCAGAAAATAACATATGATTAAGAACTGCCGATACTGAAGGAATCAGCTCAAACTTCACTGAAGGCTATGGTGAAAAGTCATACTCCAAAAATTAAGGCAATATCAATTCAACTGTTTTAACAAATGTATGAGCATGAAGTGCTAGAAGTGCTCACTGGAGGTGGTGGAGATAACAAGAAATCTGGAAGACAGCTACCTAGCCAACTGACTAGATAAAAACAAAACAAAACAAAACAAAAAAAAAACAACACAAGTGCAGTTTTAAAGACAAGTGCTGCAAATTAATGCAGAAATTATTGAAAAATATCATTAATATAACTGATTATTATATCTTACTAAAGGAAATTAAGAAAAACAAGGCATGCTCAATGAACTTCCATTAATTCAAGTCAGATCTGGAAGAGGTTCTGGAAGTAGGTAAATCATTGTTGATGTCAAATGGGTCTTGACAGAAGGCAGAAAATAGAAGAAAAATGTTCACCTGTAAATTGCTTTTTTATATAAAATGACATTGACTATGTGGATTTTGCTTTACACATTGTGTATAATATTGCAAGGAATGGAAATTACAGAGCATTTACTTGTACACATGCATAACTTGTACATAGGCCAAAATAAAATTCTTTAGACAGATACTACATTATTCAAAATCAGGAAAAGGGTGCATTAGGCTTGTATTATTGACCATGATTACTTAATGTGTGGCAAGATTGATTAGATGGAGAAGAATATGGCAGTAGAATCGGAGAAAGGAGAACAATCTGCAATGCACAGATGGTAAAATCTTGCTTTCCAAAGGTTTGCCGCATTTTCTGATGAAGCTCAAAGACTATGGCCATCAGTATGGGTTACAATTCAAGTGTAGAGAAAACAAAAATCTTTACAAGTGAACAAAGACCATAATGATAAACACACAAAAAAATTATGTTGTCAAGAATTTAAATTTACTTGGATCCTCTGTCAACACTGATGGAAGCAGCAGTCAAGAACTCAAATGATGTGTTGCCCTGGTTAAATCTGCTGCAAATGGTCTCTTTAAGGCTTTAAAGAGTACATATGTACCCTAAAGGACCAACATATGCCTAGACTCAGTTGAAACCTTCACTAACTTCATGTGTATGTAAAAGCTGGACAATGAATAAAGAAGACCAATGAAAAACTTTTGGTTTTAAATTATGGGGTCGGTATTGGCAAAATTCATTAGATATACCATGAGCTAGTTCTGATGGCCAAGTGGTAAAAAGTGGTGCTGCAGGGAACTCTGGTGGCCTAGTGGCAAGAAGCTGCATTGCAATCCCAGAGGTGCATGATTCAAATCCACCAGATTCTCTGCTGGAGAAGGAGGGGCAATTTCCTCCTGTACCAGTCAGATCCGATTTGATGGTACACACACACCAAAAATTAATAAAATTTTTTTTTAAAAAAAGTGGTGCTGCCAACCTAAAAGTACACAGTTGGAATCCACCAGCTACTTCATGAGAGAAAAATGGGCAATCTCCTCTTCCCATGTAATTTAAAAACCTCTGGGTGGTCAGCTATGAGTTGTGCTGACTTGACAGTTTAACAACAACAACAACAACCAGAAGAACGAACATGACTGTCTTGGAAAAGAAAAGACAGAATACTCCTTGGAAACTAGGATAATAAGATTTGGTTCCACGTATTTTAGACCTGTTGTTAAAAGGGATCAGTGCCTGGAGAAGAATATCATTCTTTGGAAAGTACTTTAAAAAGAGAAAGTTCTTTAAGGAGCTGAAGTGACACTCTGACTACAATAGGGCCCAAACATAAAACTGTAAGGATCTCGTAGAACAAGACAGTATCTCTGCCATTCATGGAGTCTCTTTGAGTGGGAACTGGCTCTGCAGTACTTAATGGTAACAAGCATGTGTATAAACTAGTTGGACAGTTAGTACGACAGACCCAGATTCAGAACAGAGCCATTGTTTGAATAATTAACATATAATAGTGTGGATTATGTCTACTAATAAATAATTAAACAGGGACCTAGTAATAATAATAACAGGGGCAAGCATTAATGTACTGAAAAAGAAATCATTCACCTAAAATACTTTTTAAGTAATAGAAAATGCAGATGTGTCTTGATTACGTTTCCTTGGAACTTATGTTAGTTTATAAGCCATTCATTCCTGCTTTCCAATGCTGAAAATAGATAGTATAAAAGTTCTCCTCTGTTGTCATCCTTTAGTACCGTTGGCGATTCTTTTAACATTAGCATCTTTGTAGGGGTGAAACAGTTTCCCACTGTATTGCATTTGTTTTGTTGCTAAATACCATTGCCTCAAATCCACTTCCTAGTGACCCTGCATAGAGAAGGAAACATTGCCTAGTTCTATGCCACCCTTGATATCATTACTGTATTTTAGTCCATTTTTATATCTGTTGTGGCTATCCACTTTAAGATCTTCCACTTTTTAACTGACGGACTACTCTATCACCATGTCCTAGTCTAGATATTGATCCTTCCTGAGGTTGTTGTGTTGTTAGGTGCCGTCAACTGGAGTCAGACCCATAGCAACACTATGAACAGCAGATCTTCCCCCGTCCTGTCCTGTGCTATCCTCACACTGTCTGACACACTTGAGCCCATTGCAGCAGTCACTATGTTAATCCACCTGGTTGAAGATCTTCTTCTCTTTCACTGACCCTCCACCTTTCCAAGTGTGATGTCCCTCTCCAAGGACTAGCCTGTCCTGGAAACATGCCCAAAGTATGTGAGACAAGCTTTATCATCTTTGCCTCCAAGGAGCACTCTGGATACACTTTCTCCAAGACGTACTTTATTATTGGTAGGCCATGGGATATTTGTTACTCTTCTTGAACACCACAATTCAAAGGCATCAATTCTTCTGGTAATCCTTATTCACTGAGCTCTCAGATGCATAGCAAGTAACTGATGGCCTGAATCTGATGCACCTTTGTCAGCAAACTAACATCATAGCTCCTCAATAAGTTGGAGAGGTCCTTGACTGAAGACTTTCCCAGTGCAATAGGACTCCCGCTCTCCTGACTACTGGTACTAAGAGTGTTGATTGCAGATTCAAATAAAATGAAACTACTGTTTCAATCTTTTCTCCATGTATCATGATGTTGCCTAAATGCCCAGTAGTGAGAAATTATTTTCCTTACATTGAGATACAATTGATACTGAAGAATGTATTCTCTGATCTTCCTCAGGAAGTGCTTTAAGTCTTCCCCACTTTCCTAACAAAGCCAGGCTCTGTTATCTGTAGATAACATAGATAATTGATGAGAATTCCTCCAAATACTGATGCCACATTCTTCTTCAATGAGTCCAGCATTTCGAATAATTTGCTCAGTGTACAGATTAAATTTGGGAGGGAAAGAGAATACAAGCCTGGCACATACCTTTCTTAATTTTAAACCTTGTAGTGTTCCCTTTCTCTGTTCACACAACAACCATTTGGTCTAGGTGTATAGGTTTCACATAAACACAATTAAGTGCTCTGGGATACCTATTTTTCTCCATGTTATCCATAGCTTGGAGTAATTCAAAGAGTCAAAAGCCTTTGCATAGTCAATAAAGCATAAATAGACATTCTTCTTGTATTCTTTTCAGCCAGGATCCAACTAACATCAGCAACGATATCCCTGTGCCATGACCTCTTCTAAATACTGCTTGAACTTCCAGTAGGTCCCTAACTATTTTTGGTTCTAGTAATTTTTGAATGCTTTTCAACAATGTTTTGCTTGCATATGTCATTAATGATATTGTTCCATTCTATCCACATTCTGTTGGATAATTTTTCTTGGGAATGGGAATAAATATGGATATTTCCAGTCATTTAATCAGACAGTTGTCCCCCAAATTTCTTGGCATGGACTAGTGAGCACATCCAGAGCTGTATGTGTTAGGTGAAACCCATCAATCCAAATCCCATTGGTCCCTGGGGCCTTATTTTTTTGCAGTGCTTTCAATGCAGCTTCAACTTCATCTTTCATTGGCTCTTGTT
>NW_006399779.1:18845202-18902072 GCF_000299155.1 Elephantulus edwardii
TTTTTTTTAGTGTCAATCAATTCTTTTTGATACAGTGGACTCTGTGAATTCCCTCCCTCTGCTTTTGATGCTGCCTAGATGATTCAACATACTGCCTAGCATTCTTCAATATTGTAGCTCAAGGTTTAAATTTGTTTTTTAGTTCTCTTAGCTCAAGAAAGACTGAGTAAATTCTTCCCTTTTTGTTCTCCAATTCCAGCTCTTTGCACATTCCTTTTTACGACTTTGCTTTGTCTTCTCAAGCTGCCCTTTGAAATCTGTTAGGCTCTTTTACTTCAGTATCTATCTTTTCACTTTGTTTTGGCTTCTCGAGGCTTTAGTGCAATTTTCAGAGTTTCTTCCTACATCTACCTTTTTTCTCTGTCTTTTTAATGACTTGGCTCTCTTCATGGGTGATATCCTTGTATTAACAAGTCTTCCTTGTATACATGTGGATATCCTATCATTCATAACATTGTGCTTCAGGATAAAACTTCAAGTTGTCTTTTGAATTATGAAAGTAACTTCAATTTCTCATTCTCAGCACAGTATTCCATGTGATTGGTTGATTCAAAGTGGCCAAAGCTAATCCATTTCACCCCACTAGCATGTGGATGTCCATGTGTTCTATTTTATTTTTCTCAATTTCTAGTTTTCCAACAATCTTGCTTTGTGCAATTCATGTTCCAATTATTAAAGGAAGCTGCTTGTTGCTATTTTTCTTCATTTTGATAGACTTCTAATGTGGGTTCTATCTCTAAAATTGTACCTATCAATGTTCCTCTTATATTCATAATGTTTTTCAAAGTTCTGCTATTTAAGAAGTACATGGCCATTCTGGCTCCCTAGTCTGTCTTAATCTGTGATCTCTACTAAACATGCCTACCATGGGTAACTTTTGTGGCATTTAACATACCATTGGCATAGCTTTCAGAATCACAGCCACCTAAAAGTTACTTCAGTAAAGCAAACGACAAACAAGTGCTATACTAATGAAGCCAATGAATTCCTTCAATACAAAGAACTGACAAATTAATGTTGTACCTTAATAACAAATAAGACACAAATATCACATTACCAGATCCAGTTGAAGCCTGCATGGATGTTGCAGGATATGCTCCTGGGAGGTTGTTGAATATATCAACTGAGACTCATGCCTGGCACTCTGGGGTAATATCCAAGATGTCGATATTGGGGTCACTTGGAAGTCTCTGCTGAATCTTTGATGTTGGTGCCTTACACAAAGCCCAGTGGCCCTAGGGTCTAATGGGTTATTGGTCATGAAGTCCCTATTTCCTGGTCAAAGAGTATTTGAATAAGAGACCCAAAATACATGAGACCAAATTTTCTGCTAAAGACTAAAATGCTTATCTCTCAGTTTTTTTGTTCCTAATAAGTATACATATGACTGATTTATGATCTGACAAAAAATCACATTGCAAGCTATTTGATCAGGAAGCACAAGCAGTTAACAAGCACAATAACACAAGTCGTCTAGAGCAGAGCAACTAATGTGTTCAAATGACCAAACTTCTCCTTCACACCACCGCTGTCCTTAACAACAGAAATAGTGGAATTCATGAACTGCTATGTCATGGTGTCCTTAATGGTCTGGCTCTGGGCCGTCAGACATATTCTGAATCAGTCTCCTCCCTAGTTTTACTTACTTTGGCTTATTTTAGGAACTGTTTTTCTAGCTTTCACATATCTAGATCTTCATTCGTGTGTGTGTGTGTGTGTGTGTGTGTGTGTGTGTGTGTGAAAGTTTGCCTGGTACATAAGAAGTCAAAACTAAGTCTTAAAAGTTACAGTCTTCCAAGAATAAATTGCATTTGATAATGAAGTTTCTTAAAATATTTATTTTTGTAGTTCAACAAAAGAACAGTGTATAGTTAATATATAACTTGTGAGTTATATAATTGTATACAAAGTAAAGTATCCTTATACTTAAATAGTTGTCAATGTTTCAATCACTCTACATGCACGGATACAAGAAGAAAATACAAATGGATTACTTTCTAGTCACTTCATATTTTATTTATGGTGTTTTCCTCAGGTATAGCTTTTAAATTAGCACTGGCCCCAGAAAGTGAATAAAGTTTGAGAAATGTGTTCTACTCATTTATTAGTCAATGTTCAAAGCATCCTCTAGCTAGATTTTAAGTAGAATAGGAGAACAACCAAAGAAATAGTATCATCAAGAAAGTCATATTGTAATTGGATAATTTTACTATGAAATGCAGAGATGGAATATAATGACTGTAAAATCCAAGTGGGTTAACTTCTGTATATGATCTGAAATGTAATTAGATTAACAGTTTGAAATTAACTTTCCTTTCCAAGACTTCTTTGAATTAATTAATGCAAGCCTTTATGCCCTTAGTTTAACATGATCTCAAACTATTGTCCAGAGTCATATCATTCTTTGTCAAAATGGAATGTATCCACTAAAAAAAACACAAAACAAAACAAAAAAACCCAACACAGATCCTGTGCAATAGAAATTGTACATATTTCATTTAATAATATAAGTATTTTGAAATAAATTCCCAAGGAAGTAAAGCTTTCTAAATTTGCATGCAGTCATACCTTACATAAAACACTGTTTTCTTAACACAAATTTAAAAAAAATTAAACAAAAATTATTTCTTAAACGAAATTGCATTTAAGCTATTAAAAACACCCCATTCATTTTGTTGTTGTTGTGTACTATGGAGTTGGAACTGACCCATAGCTGACCCTCTAGCTGGTTTTCAGAGACAGTTGGTGTATTCAAACCTTGTACCTTCAGGATTGCAGCACAGCTTCTTGCCTCTAGACTACCCTATTATTAAAATCAATCTATATTCCATTCCAGAGAAGAGTGAACTGACAGACTTTTTAAATTATGTAACAATATCATTAATATTACATGCAAACAAGATTCTGTTGAACATTATCCAAGTACTACTGTTAACAGCACATTAACAGAGAGCTGCCAGATGTGCAGGCTGCTTTTGGAAGAGGCCATGGTACTAGCGATATTATGACTAAAGTTAGATGGATCTTGGCTAAAAGAAGAGAGTACCAGCGGAATGTCTGTATTGCATTGACTATGTAAAGGTGTTTGACTATGTGGATCACAAAAAACTGTGGCTGACTCTGAGAAGAATGGGAATCCCAGAACACTTGATTGTGTTTATGCAAAACCTATACTTGGACCAGGAGGCCTCAGAACAGAGCAGAGAAATAGCACATGGAACAAAATTGGAAAGGATGTACACGAGGGATGTGTCCTACCTCCATACCTTTTCAATCTATATTCAGAACAGATCATTCAGGAGGCTGGGCTCTATGTGGAGGAGTGTGTCATCAAAATTAGAGGAAGATTCATTAACAACTATGCAGACGACACAATCCTGTTTCCTGAAACTGAGGAGGACTTAAAGTGCTTGTTGCAGAAGCTCAAAGACTTCAACCTTAAATATGGAAATTCAACATCAAACAAACAAAGATTCCCACCACTGGACTGATTGGCAGCATCATGATAAATGGTGAAGAGATTGAAAGAGCTTTAGTTTCCTTGGCTCCATAATCAACATTCTTGGTACCAGCATCCAGGAAATCAAAAGATGTATTGCACGGGGAAAGTCTGCTGTCAGGGACCTCTCCAGAGTACTGAAGAGCAATGATGTCAGTCTGGAGACTAAGATGTGCCTGATCCAGGCCATAGTTGTCATAGTTACTTGCTATGTGTCAGAGTCTGGACAATGACTAAGGATGCTAGAAAGATAATTGAAGTGTTTGAGCTGTGGTGCTGGAGAAGCATGTTGAATATACTATGGACTGCTAGAAGAAGAAACAGGTTTATCATAGAGAGGATGAAACTAGACTGCTCCTTAAAGGCACGGCATCTGTGGCTTCAACTGATACTTTGGGCATGTTAAAAGGAGGGACCAGTCTTTGCAGAGGAACATCATGCTTAAAAGGAGGAAGGGACAGTACAAGAGAGGAAGACATTCGATGAAATAGATTAATTCAATGACTAGGGTACCAAGGATAGGTATGTCAGAGACAATAGGGTTGGCACTGGATAGAGCACTTATAAGTTGTAAGTGACTAGATGGTACATAACACCAACATATTTCAATATGAATAGGTAAAGACTATTAAAAAAAATTGGTAGGTATACCACTCCCTCCCTGACCTTAAAACGTACGACAGAGTGGCAATTGGTACTGGTACAATGACAGGCACATAGACCAATGGAACAGAATTGAGAATCCAGGAATAAACCCAGTTGTCTATGGCCAACTGATTTCAACAAGGAAATAATGTTTATCAAATGGGGAAATGAAAACCTCTTTAACAAATGGTGCTAACTGCAGAAAGCTCAAATAGGAACCACATCTCACATCAGATATAAAAATCAATTCAATGTGAATCAGAGACCTGGGGATAAAGTCTAAAACCATAACGTTCATAAAAGACAAACTAGGACCAAGCTTAGAAGGCCTAGTCAATAGAAGAAAGAGGCTGACAAATAAAGCCAGAAAAAAAGACAACCTGAAGAGGATAACATTGATAAATGTTGATAAATAAATCTCTGTGTTCATCAAAAAGTTCTCCCAACAGGGTGAAAAGAAAACCTACTGACTAGGAACAAACATTTGGCAATACTGTCTCAGACAAAGGTCTCATAACAAAAGTTTACAGAATATTCTTGGGCCTCCAGAAGAAGAAGACTGATAACCCAACTACAAAATGGGCAAAAGATGTGGAAAGACTTTTCATAGAAGATATTTGAATAGACAACAGACACATAAAAAAATGCTCAAAATCACTGGTAATAAGAGAAATTCCAATCAAAACCACAATGAGGTATCTCTCACCCCAGTAACAGTGGCAAAGTTTAGCAGGGCAGCATGCAATAAATGCTGGAGAGAATGTGAAGAGCTAGAGACTCCTATACACTGCTATTGGTATTGCAAAATGTTACAGCCACTCTGGAAAGTAGTTTGGCATTTCCTCAAAATTTGAACAAAGAAAGTCTATATGACCCAGGTATTCCACTACTAGAAATATACCCCAAGGAAATTAGAACTGAGGCACAAATGGAGATTTGTACACAAATGTTCATTATTCACTATCACAAGAACATGCAAACAGCCTAAATGTCCAACCACAACTGGATTGAGAAATTGTGGTACATTCACATAGTGGAATACTATGCAGCACTCAGGAGCAACAATTTTGAAAAATACTACATAACTTGGGAGATACTAGAGAGCATTATGTTGCATGAACTAACTCAGTCTCAAAAGGACAAATACTGCACAAGGCCATTATTGAAAAAAATAGAAGGATAACTAATAAAATGTGTATGGGTATCCAAGTGGGGGCAAAGGACAGGAGCAGAGGAATGAGGATTGTAGGAGTGAAGCCACAGGGTAATACAATTTCATGAATGGAGTGAGGGGGTGAAAGTAATGGGAAGGATCTGGCAGGGACCTGAAAAGACAGGGGACTTATTTTTTTTTTGGCTCAACATTCAGTCTCCTTACTAGAATTACATTGAAGGGTTTATTCTGACATTTTTTGAAATTCTATAATAGAATTGCTTTTCTGCTTTCACTGTAGGCAGGATAAGACTGCTTACCTCAGGTTGGTTAGGTTAATTGACCCATACTTTACTCCTTTATATTTTCAAATATAAAATTTATGTTCTTTCCCTGCTCATTTGCCCTCTGCCTCTACAGGTTTTCTTTCTAAAATTACTTTTGTGTTGAGGTAATGGGATGGTTTCAAAGGAAAGTAGAGCTAAATGCAAGTGTTCATGCTCACATTTCTAATCAGAACTTTCCTCCTTCTTTTATTCATTGATAGAATTGCCATTTACCTTAAGACTCGGTTTTTATTTTAATTCAGCTCATCATTTGACTATTAAAGGATTTTTTTTTAGTTGTTGTGGGTCTGAAGAGACTGCAGTGGAGCCTCCAGAGCAAGACAGGAAAGGAAAGAAAGCATGGTGATCTACTTCTGAAAACCAACCGGTAAACACTTTATAGACGATAACACTACAATATCAAGGCAATCAAGATAGTGCAAGACCAGGTATCTTTTGTTCAATGAAATTGCTATGGCTTAGGGGCAAACCAAGTGATAGATAAAGCTTTTGTGTTGTTATGTGTCCCTGAGTCTCTTGCAAGTCATAGCAACCCTATGTACAACAGCCCTGAAACCTGTTCTATCCTGTGCCAACTTTATTGTCTCTGACATACTTATCTTCATTACCCCAAATCACTGTATCATTCCATCTCATCAATGGTCTCCCTCTCTTTCTCTATTCCTCCACTTTTCCAAGCATGATGTCCCTCTCCAAGGACTGGTCCCTTCTTGCAATATGCCAAAGTATGTCACACGAAGCCTCAGAACCCTTACCTTTAATGAACAGCCTGACTTCAACCTCTCTAAGACAAGCCTATTTGTTCACCTGCCCATCCATGGTATATTCAACATTCTTCTTCAGCACCAGAGCTCAAATGTATCAATTTCTCTTTCCATCATCCTTTGTCATTGCCCAACTCTCTGATACATAGCAAGCAATTAAAAAACTATGGCCTGGATCAGGTACACCTTAGTCTCCAGACTGACATCATGGCTCTTCAGTACTCTGGAGAAGTCAGTGACAGCCAACTTTCCCAGTGCAATTCATCTCTTGATTCCTGGCTACTGGTACCAAGAGTGTTGACTGTGGAGCCAAGCAAACTAAAGTTGTTAACAATCTCAGTCTCTTCACCGTCTATCATAATGCTGCCAATTGGCCCAGTGGTAAGAATCTTTGTCTTCTTGATGTTGAGCTTCAATCTATATTGAAGACTGCAATCCTTGATCGTTTGTAGTAAGTGCTTCCGGTCCTCCTCAGTTTCAGCAAGCACGGTTTTATTATCTGCATAATACAGGTTATTGATTAATCTTCCTCCAATTCTGGTGCCACATTCCTCCTCATAATGCCCAGCCTCCCAGATGATCTATTCTGCATTATAGATTGGTATGGAGACAGAATGCATCCCTGACATACACCCTTCCCAATTTTAAACCCTGCAGCTGTGGTGCTGAAGAAGACTATTGAGGGTACCATGGGCTGCTAGGAAAACACACAGATTCATCCTGGAAAGGGTTAAACCGGGAGGCTCCCTAGAAGCAAGGATTCTGAGGTTCCGTCTAACATACTTTGGACATGTTGTAAGAAGGGGCCCGGTCCTTGGAGAGGGACATCATGCTTGGGAGGGTGGAGTGACAGCGCAGGAGGGGAAGGCCCCCTATGAGGTGGATTGATTCAGTGACTGCGGTAATTGGGATGAGTGTGTCGGAGACAGTACGATTGGCACAAGACAGAGCACAGTTTAGGGCTGTTGTACATAGCGTTGCTATGAGTCGCAAGTGACTCGATGGCACATAACAACAACAACAACAACAACAACAACAACAACAGTATGTTCTTGCTCTGTTCTGACTACTGCCTCCTTCCTTGTCCCAATATAGGTTTTACCAAATGTTCTGGGATTCCCATTTTTCTCAGAGTCAGCCCTGCTGTGTTGTGATCCACAGTCAAATATCTTTGCATATTCAGTGAAAAACAGACGTTCCTCTGGTTCTCTCTGCTTTCAGCCAAGATCCATATAACATTAGATATAATATCCCTATTATCACAGCCTCTTCTAAACCCAGCCTACACATCTGGAAGTTTTCTGTTGATGTACTACTGCTCCAGTTGTTTTTGGATAATTTTCAGTAGAAGCGTGCTTGTATATGATATTAATGATATTTTCGATATTTTCCACACCCTGTCAGGTCACATTTCTTTGGAATGTAAACAAATATAGCTAATAGCAACAAAAAATTTGACTAGTTTCATCTTCATCATGTAAGCAAAATAGAGGATGCTATGATTTGCGTGTTGCTACTTAATTAATTCCAACTCATGTTGGTCTCATGTATTATAGACTAGAACTCAGTCCCATTGGATTCCTTTGTATAAACTGTCTAAGAACAAATCTCTAGGCATTTATTCCATGGAGTGACAGATAGGTTCAAATCTCAAGCCATTTAGTGAGAAAGATGAGTCTCTGGTGGTTCAAGTTCTCCCCTTGCTATAAATGGACAATCTCATCTTGTACAATTTTAACGTCTCTGAAAACCCACTAGAGGGTCAGCTATGAGATGATTCTGGCTCAATGGTACTCAATAACAACATCAAGACACAAAGTTAAGCCTTAAAAAAAATCAGTTACTTGGAAAAATTCTCGGATCTGAATTTATATATACCTCAGGTCTGTTTTTTGTCCAGGATTCCTTGTCAGGGATCACAAAGTCCACCCAAAAATAGGTGGCTTTTGGCTGGCACTCAATAGTAATGTATGCATGGAGTACTATGCATATTATTGTATTACAGCCAGACTATTTTTTAAAACTATTCTAAGCTCTTTTTTTAAATTTTTATTTTGGCTTATTCTTTCAAATTAATAAGACTAAGAATTGCAAAACAAGAATCCATGCTTTTCCATGTAAGTACAAGGGAAATTATTACTTGGCAAAGGAAGACGAGAAGAACCAAAGCGACCCTAGGTTATGTCTGTGCAAATAAATAAAGTAGATTTCCTTTGATAGACTTTGGAGGTATGAAAAAGATAGCACGTTTATTCATGTGGGTGGGGTTTTCAGTTAACCTATCAAAAGCATCATGTTTATTCATGAAGGAGGAGGGGGCATCTGGGATTGACTCAGTGAGAGGTAATATGCTAATTAAGCACATACACAGTTGTCCCTTCAGGCTGACTGCCACCTGGGTCTTGAGGAGAGCATGTGCAGATGATTAGGATGGTCATGAGTAAGCATAGTTCAGCAACATGTGCATGTGGGTCTAAAGATTGCCTTCCCAAGTTGACCATGTGATCACCGCAGAACATGACCTTACAATATGACTGCTCTCTATAAGGTCATACAGGAGTCACTGGCATGGCACCCTGAAATTACTCAGCAGAGTTAAAGTTTAAAAGGGGGGCACCTGAAGGAACCTAGGCGATTCACTGAAGTTGTATATGTAATGCTTACATTCCTTGAAGGCTACTTTCCTGATCTGAACAATCCCGAGGGAGGGAAAATAAAGTTTTATTATTATGATAATAGAAGTAGGGACAAAGATTGTAGGGAGGTAGCAGACTGCAACGTTTAAAAGATTTAAACTTTATTAGAAGTCTTTCCTCAAAACCGTCTCCTCTACACGAAAAAGATAGTGTCTTTAAAAAACAAAAAAGTTTTTAATTGTTCTTACCTGTTACGTTATTCATGATGTCTGCTACACACATATACATACAAACCACTCTGGTGGCCTAGTGATAAGAAGCTGTGCTACAATCCCAAAGGCGTAGAGTTCAAATCCACTAGCTGGACAATCTCTTCCTGAGCTATTAACACGTTGCAGCACACTTTTAATTGATGACTGTGCTTAGAAATACATTCCCCCCCACACACCCCTTTTATTACCATCATTTGCGGCAACGGCAACGTGATAACTGCCACTGAAAATTCACTGTAGGGTCATCACTGGGTGGGTTCTGATTCAATAGCACACAATAAATGCACACTAAGTCATTATTCTACCACCTATATGTGGCATTTATGAGTTTGTGCTAGCTTAGTAAAACTCATGGAAACAGAATAGCTCCTATTCCCTTGTCTTGTTTGGGCACCAGCTTCTCGTCCAGGTGTAGATTTCCTATGAGCACAATTAAATGTTCTGAGATTCCCATTCTTCTTGATATTATTCATGATTTGTTATGCTCCACAGAGTCAAATACTTACATAGAAAATAAAACAAATACACATTCTTCTGGTATTCGCTGCTTTCAGGATCTTTCTGTCGTCAACAATTCTATTCCTAGTGTCATGCCTCTACACCTAACTTGAACTTCTGGCAGTTCTTTGTCAGTATACTCTTCCAGCCATTTTTGGATGATCTTCAGTGATATTTTGCTTGTGTATAGTAGTAATGTTTGTTCAATACCAACATTCTGTTGGATCACATTTCCTGGGAACATGTTGTTCTGCCTCCATCTGCATTTGTTTCCTCACTACCCTGAAAGAAATCTATGCATGCCTGCTGACGATAGCCCAGGCTCCTCAAAAGGGACTTGCCTGGTGCCTTGCCATAGCCTAATAGGGCTGATGTCCACCTGCTGGTCAGATTTCTAGATTTCCCAGACCTTGTGTCACTGCCTCGCTGAAAGGCTCTCCCGCTTGCACTTGATATCTGCTCACTTGTTCTTGGAGTTTGATCTCTTGTGTGCCAGTTTCTTGTAGTAGGAGGGTTATTTGCAAATTGTTCACAAATAGGCCTGTCTAATGTTTGGCTGAAAGAGTTAAAGGGATAAGTTTAGTTCTAGACTCAAAGGGTTACTGAGAGCCAAGACAGGGAATTCTTAACAGTCTATCTGATTATCAGCAAGGCTGTTAATTTTTACAATTTTGAGTTTTGTTCCTTATTTTTCCCACTCTGTCCTGGACATATATATTGGAGCTACACACACACACACACACACACACACACACGTACGTATATATGTGTGTGTGTATATATATATATGTATATGTACAAATATATACATATATGTATTATTTTAACCACTGATTAGTTAATAATATCTCCTAATGGAATTCTGTAAATATACACATATTAAAATAAATTTAGGCACATGGGACTTGTCATGCAAACTATGAAAATTTTATTTCTCACAACATCATGCCTTTGGTCTAAGCCCTAAAGCATGGCCAAAGAAGCGAGTCCCTATACACATTCTTACTCCTTCTTAGCACAGACTTCTCTCCATCCCTTTCCTTTCCATGGAGAGTGACTTATTCCTTTCTCTGGAACATTAGCTAATAAGCTCTCTTTGCTTTCACTTTCTGTCCCTAACTTTTCCTGTTGACAAGCAAGACATTCCATTAGATCCTTTTGCTCTATCAAGGTCTTGGCCCACATCAGGACTACTTCTAACAACTTAAACATCAGCTCTCTTAAGAGCCATTAAAAATTTCTGTAACACTTGGAAACAGTTCTATTAAGGGACATTGAGATTGCTGTACACTCTCCAGGGCCTCCATGCCACTGTCCTTCTTGTTGTCTCCCACCCAGTTCAGTAGTTTGACCAGGCAAGGGAACCAAAGCCAAGGTACACACAGCCAGCAGTTCCCTGGGAGAAGGATGAGAAGTGTTCTGTTAGTATTTACATCCTCAGAAATCCAGTTCAGGGTCACTTTGAGTCAGAATCAACTTAATAACAGTGAGTTTGAATTTTTCAGTTTTTCTATCTATTTATTGAGTTGCCATTTCCCGTTCCTCCTATCCCATCTCTGATATTCCTAGAGGACATAATTGGGCTTGTTTTCTGTTTCCATATTGACGGGTGAAATGTCATTTAGATTGTCAGGATCAGAGCAGGCATTCTAGAAGGCGTCTATATGTAAGCACTTTTTTGTCAAGATCTAATTCTTTCTTATATATAAATATAAAATTATTTTGCAAAGTTTAATAAAATTTTTAACATTAATGGCCATATATGCATACTGATGTAAAAATACCATTTTTTCCTATAATCATTACTTGACTGAGTTTTCATGTCTCCAATAACAGCAATTTTTTTTGCCAGTTGCATAACCAATGCAACACACATATATTAATCTGTGTTTATATAACTTTAACCACTGATTAATTAATAATATTTTCTAATGGAATTATGTAGACATACAGATCTTAAAATACATATCCTTTTTTAATAAGTTTATTTTTATATTTATTTCAGTTACATCATATCAACTTTTTAATTGAATGCTTAAAGTAGTTTATATTATCTATTAATTTTAATTCAGAATACCATAGGGAATATGCAAATATTTCACAAGGGTTTATGGTTCTGACAGGACTGAGAATCAAAAGACTTTTGGTCACATAGAGACTTCAAGGACTTAAAGTTTTATATATCTTCTTTGAATGCAGATGCAACATGTGTTTCATTATTCATGAGATGCCTACAGCAGAGGAATGAGATGCAGTTAATTTCTTAATAAGATCATTCTGCCTCATTAAATTGCTAATAATCATGATATCATAAGGCTTTGGGATATATATGTCTTTTAAAACTTATGTATTTATAAATTCAGAAAATATTTATTGAAAATCTACTTATAAACTAGCTAGTTGTATAGTAGTATTTTAAATTTTTTCACCCTTTGCTTTCTTCCTTGCATTTCTCAAAGTTTTCTTGTTACTTTTACAGAATACAAAACCTGTGTATATTCTCCTCACAAAAAGTAAAAAAAAAAAAAAAAAAGTACAAACTTTGCAAAGAGAACCTAATTTTTCTTTTCATTTTTAAAAATGAATTTTAATGAAAATTTACATCAACTTAGGGTTTCCAGTCATTCATTGTTGCACTTTTCTCCCTACCCACCTCCTCTCCTTGAAAAGAAAGAAAAACTCTTTGATTGTTATGCAATCCCCCCAAGTCCACTCCAATATGCAGGCTTCACTTTTATCATCCTTTACAGTACTATTCCTACAAACAATCATCAGCTATTTATGACTCTTTTTCTAATTTATACGTATATATTTATATCAATAGGAAATAAATATTGTTATGGAAGGGTGTTAATATATTATTTCATACTGTAGCTATTTTCTATATTCTATTGAAAAACATAAACCTTTTATCAATTTTAATACATCTACCTTTTCCTTTTCTTCTTATTTTTTTTGTCAGATGCTTTCTATTACACATTGTAAGAATTGCATTATATCTCCCCAGGATGTCAATGTGTTACAATTTTTGTTCTCAGTTACTTGTAAGTTATATAACCGTGTAATTCAGCATTTGTTTAATGAAGAAACCATTCTCCATAAGGTGATATGATATGATAAACCAATCAGCTGTGAGGAGATTAGTGTGGTATGCAAAACTCTAACTCAGATCACAACTAGAATGCATTGTAAGAGGAATTTACCTGGTATGTAGTGTGCCTCACTTTTTATCTTTTAAGAGAGAAAAGGAGAATGAATAAACACTAAAGTAAAAGATGAAGTATTGCTAAGAAAGAAAAGTCAAGAGCATAGTATATCCATTAGATTCAGTGTATCTGTGTTGAGAGGCTCCTAGACCCAGGAGAAGTTCGATGGCAAGACAAATGGAGAACTACAAGGAATATTGAGCTCACAGATCTTAAAAACAGACAAAGGCTTTACTTCAGAGCTGAAAATAGAGACAGCCTTCCTCTAGCACCCTAGATTCATACTTCTAGCCTCCTAAACTCTTTTTGTTATTGTTGTTACATATCACCAAGTGAAATATAACTCACAGCAACCCTGTGAACAAGAGGTCTGGAGCCTATCCTATTCTGTGCCATCCTCACACTCTCTGACGTACTCAATCCCATTGCTGCTGTCATGTGTCAACCCACTTAGTTGAGGATTTTATTCTCTTTCAGCATCCCTTTACCTTTTCAAGTATTATGTCCCTTTCCAGCGAATAGTCTTCTAGCAATATAGCCCCAGCATGTGAGATGAAATTTCATTATCTTTACCTCTAAAGAGCACTCTGGCTGCACCTTCTTCAAGACATATTTGTTCTTTCGGCAGTTCATGGAATATGCAATATTCTTCTCCAACACCACAGTACAAAGACATGAGTTCTTCAATCCATATTAATTATTCAACTCTCAGTAGTAAAGCAAGTGATTGAAAAGACCATGGTTTGAATCAGGCATAGCAAAATCCTCGAACTACCGTCATTGTTCCGCAGTAATTTGGAGAGATCCATGACTGCAGACTTTCCCAGTGCAATATGTCTACTGATCTCCTGACTGCTGGTACCAAGTGCATTAATTATGGATCCAAGTAATATGAAGTCATTGAAAATATCAATCATTTTTCATTTCACATGATATTGTCTGTATGTCCAGTGGTAAGAATGTTTGTTTTCTTGACATTGTGAGGCAATCCATATCTCCTAAACTATTAGAAGACAATTTTTCTATATTAAAGCCACCCACTTGAGATACTTTCTTTACACCAGCACTAGATGATAAACACATCGTGTATTTCTCTTATTAAAAAAAACACTCATCTTTTTTCAGGGAACTCTGGTAGCATGGTGATAAGAAGCTGCACTGCAATCCCAAAGTTACACAGTCCAAATCAACCAGCTCCTCTGCAGGAGAAGGATGGCAGTCTCTCACTATGTAATTTATTGTTTCTCAAAACCCACTGTAGGATCAGCTATGAGTTGGTTCCAACTTGATTGTACAAAACAACTTAGTCATTAAAATTCTAGTTAACAATTACTCAAGATATTATTTTGTTGTTGTTGTTATGTGTCATTGAGTCACTTGCAACTCATAGTGACCCTATGTACAAGAGCCCTAAACGCCGTTCTATCCTGTGCCAACCTTGCCATCTCAAACACACTCATTCCCACCACTCCACTCATGGAATCGATCCATCTCATCAAGGGTCTTCCTCTCCTGTTTCGTCCCTCCACTCTCCCAAACATGATGTCCCTCTCCAATCACCAGTCCCTCCTTGGAACATGCCCAAAGGATATCAGACAAAGCTTCAGAATCCTTAACTCCAAGGAGCATTCTGGCTTCACCCTCTGTGGGACAAACATGTTTGTTCTCCTAGCAGTCCATGGAATATTCAACACTCTTCTCCAGCACCACAGTTCAAAAGTATCAATTCTCCTTTTATCATCTGTATTCACTTTCCAACTCTCTCTGATGCATAACACATAATTGAGACTATAGCCTGGATCAGGCGCACCTTAGTCTCCAGCCTGACATTGTTGCTCTTCAGTGCTCTTCAGAGGTCCCTCACAGCTAACTTTCCCAATGCAATTTGTCTCTTGATTTTCTGGCTGCTGTTACCAAGAGTGTTGACTGTGGAACCAAGCAAACTATAAGCTGCTCAAATGTAAGCAGGAAAAGACATAGAAGGGGCATCTGAAGGACCATTAATAGAGGGATTGAGAGGGGGTATAAAATATTCTGAAATTAATGTGATATTAATTTGAAAAGACTCTCCCTATTTCTGAATTTTCTTTGCTTAACAAAGACAAAGAAAGTAGCAAATGATAAAATTAAAAAGTGAATTAAGGATATGAAGGAAGAGAGAAAGAGAAATATTACAATTACTTGCCATAATTTATAATGCATTTATATGAGTCCAAAACAACTAATAACACAAAGTATATAAAACAATATTGTGTGTGACAGCTTCTTTTCAAAAATGTAACCTACACTACTATTTTAGATTCTGGTGTTATTTAAATGATCTATTCTCAGATTTCATGACTTTATAATTTAGAGTCAACTTCCTCCAACTCCATTACCTTATTTAGAATGCATCTACCTCTTGGAATATGTCTTCTGTAATAGAGAACTGTTTGGCTATGCATAGAAAAGTTTCTCTCTTTCTTACAGAAAGGAAGTAGAATTAACCTCACAAAGATTAAGAAAGCATCATTAGAGTTATTCCAAATTGGTTAGAAAACAAGTAATAGATCATATAATCTATATAATCATACAATAATTTAATTGAAATTTGACCTTAATATCTTTAAATATGAATCACAAGTTCTATGAATTTTGAAGGAAAAATAATAAAATTGGATTTTGTTGCCAGCCTGGACAATTTTTCAGCTATATTTTTTAGTATTTGTATTTCTTTATTTATGAATAATATAAGATAAAAATCACAGAAGTAAAAAAAAAGGGGGGTTAAAAAGTCAGCCACATTTTTCTTTTACTTTTGTTACCTATGTGGAAAAATGAAATTCTTGGACATTTAAGTCAGAATTTTCTGTGAAGAAACTCAAAGATTCAACTGTATTAGCAGTGTTTAGAAATCATTCTTTTAAGTCTCAGTAAGATGGAACTTCTTTAATTTATTCAGCCCTTCTGACATGGCAATCTGAATAGTATTATCCATAATAATGGGATTTCACTTTCTTAATTTATCTTCCAAGTCTTACTCTATCCTTATTCTGTCTGGAAAGTTTTTACCATGGTGATTATCTACCACAGTAGTAAAGCCACAAGGATTTATGAGGACAGAGATTTTTCATGATTTTAACTGCTTATGTTTTATCAGTCATTGTGGTGATTTGTATTATAATAACCCTAATACATTTCCCAGCATCCTATCACACTCTAAGTCTGTTTGTCAGAGTGTGAATTGTGATCCATGCGTTCAACCTTTCCCAATGTAAAAGAGAGCTCAAAATAGGACAAGTATGTTAAAAAACAATCTTGCAGTAGCATGTTAACCATCAGAGTGTTTAAATAGCAAATTTAAATTTTATGAAGAAAGTAGCATATTGTTATTCAATGCACGTCATTATATCCAACATCTCGTAATTTAACTTAAGGACAATTGCACATATTTCTTAGTGAATAAATCCTAGAGCTGATAACTGTCATTAGCAGCTATGATTTTCATAACTAGTATATGATTTCTACTCTCATATACTAAAGTATTATAAAGCACAGTTTAAAAGTGATATATGATAGCATATTGTGATTATCTAGGAATCCAGAATTAAGGTTGCATAGTAGAGTGCATTTGGGGCAGGGGGGAATGTCAGGGCCGGGGTCTGGGGTGATTGTGTACCAACGAAGAAGTTTATCTTTTGCTTTTCAAAGAGAAGAGTGAACTGGGGGGAGGGGGGTTAAGAAAAAAGTGCAACAATGAATGAATGAAAATCCAAAATCTCTGTAAATATTCATTAAAATGAATAAAAAAAAACCCCACACTTAAATGAACACTAAAAATTAGGAAAAATAAGTAATAATATCGCCTTAATAATCTCAACGGTTTTATAAATTAATTATAGAGTAGAATTACATAAATAAATAGATGGAATATGGAGTTATATATTTCTTTGCTATGAACCATCAATTTGGAACCAACTCATAGTTGATCCTGCAATAGATTTTCAGAGGCTGTAAATTGTAAATTGCATGAGAGATGGTTGCTAATTTTTCTCCCATGGAACAGCTCGTAGATTTGAACTGTGTACCTTTGGGTCGGCAGTATAACTCCTTACCATTGAGCCAACAGTTTTACCTTAGTATTAACTAAAGATATGAAACAATTTTATTTTCCATTTTGTTTTAATACGAATAGAGTGACACTATGTGTATTTAAAGAACCTTGAAAAATCAATTTTGCTCTGAGAATATTTATCTAAAGTTATTTTAAATTTACAATTGATTTTTATCACCATAAATGTTATATAGTTTGATATTTTAAAACACATTTATATGAACACTAAAAATTAAGAATAATAAGTGGTAATATCACCTTAATAATCTCGACTGTTTTGTAAATTGGTTATTCATAGAGTAGTATTACATAAATAGATGGAATGTGTTCATTAAATTTATTAAAATGTTTATTATTAATTTATTAACTTCATTCAATTAGCATACTATTGAGCTTCAATTATAAACTAGGAAGTAAGCTATTCGTTAGACGAAACAATCATCTTTCTAGAATTTTTGTATTGACTAAGAAGAAAAATATTAGAGAAACACATTTTGTAAAACTACTTACAATGAGAACAAATCTATTGATACATCTGCTTAAGCTGCAATATGAACATTTTGTATAAAAATATGTAGAAAAGTATATGCTGGGTAAAAATATGTTTTACAAAAACAAAGAAAAAACTAATAGATCCACAATTACACAAAACAAAGACAAAAGAGAGACAATAAAATATATAACTTAAATATGTTGCATGGCAGTAAAATAGATTGAATAGGAAAAATAAGCAATACACAGACAGAAATATAATAAAGTCTAGGAATCTGATAAAATTGTTTTTTTTAAGTGACTCAAGAAGACATAATTGAAATGTTGATATTTAAAACAAGATCTGAAAGAAATATACTTGTGTCTCAGAGGGAAATATCCTACAAAAAAAATGAACATCAAATGGTAAGGTCTTATAGACAAAAGGAACCTGGAATATTTGAGTAAAACCAAGGAAACTGGAACAACTGATATTTTGAACATTATTGAACAATATTTTGATATTTTCTTGAAAAGCTCTGTTAACATAATCTGTTGCATTATGAATTGCTAACCAAAAGATGCATAGTTTGAGTCCGCCAGCTTCTCTAAAGGATACAGCTGGGTAGTCTCTTTCCATGGATATTGTATAACCTAGGAAATCTGATGGATGGTCATTTTAAACTGGAATTAACTTACTCACAATGAATTGTGAGTATTAATATGGATAAGGATTTGCACTGACCACCCGAAGACAAGTCGTTTGAATCCACTAGATACTCCTCAGGAAAAAGATGGACGACCCCATCCTATGCAATTCCAGTCTCTAAAAATAGACTTTATCTATTTTGTTCATCAACAAATTCAAAATCCTAGAACAGTGAAAGATAGACAAAACGTTGCCCAAAGTGATTTTTAATGGTAGAATTTATACACAGTAAGAAACACTGAAACACACTATTAAAGACAAATATTTTATGAAACATACTAGATAGATTACCATTCAGTAACTAAAATAAGTTATAATTGCCTGAACAATAATTAATAATTATTTTAATTACTATAGTAATAATGAATAATAATAATAATTAATAATAATTAGTTGGAATTACCACCCACCAAGACCGAAGTGGTAAACAGTGTAGGGAACCCAGCTGACTAATGCATCTGCTATACCTTTTTTCTCCTTGTGAAAATAATATATTAGAATTCAAGAGACAGTCTAAGTAGGGAATATCTCTAAACAGTCATAGTATAAAACAAAGAGCTAAATATAGGTGAATTAACTATGCTACAGTAACCATCAATAGCAATGCTTATATTCAAAAGTCTTAAATGATGAAAACACATGTGTCACCTTCTAACTTTTTGCAGTGAATCAATAAACATAACTTTTATGTCTAGTTGTTTTTCTTGATAAAGTGCACTGTTTTAGGTATGTAATGAGTCTATGATATGATTGTTCTCTCTGCTCTGGGATCACTGCTACACGTATCAATGGCATTTCTCTGTTACACTTTGAAAAAGATATCACTTCCCTGTTATTGTGCATCTCTTTCTGAAAATGAGACAGAGAATTAGAATATCTAAAGTGAATGTTTGCCACTGGCATCACAATTTACTTTTCAGAAGTTGCTACCAACCTCTGGGAAATATCCTGCTGTTCTAACGGAGTTCTGACCAGACCACCTCTGGGTATGCTGGGGATTTTGTCAATTTGTACCTCAGTAAGCAATCATGGTAGGCAGCTTTCCGATTCAAGGATATTATTAATTTGTTTTTATGACCTCTGCTTGCCTTTGTACTCGGGAAAGAATTTTAATCCCAAAACAGTTGAGGGGAGTTTGCAATGACACATAAAGCATTTCCCAGTGGGTTAATAAGTGATCAAACTGTCTAAGTACAGTAAAATTCTCTTACAACAACTACAGTTGTTATGTATTTTTGCTTCAAATTTTACCTTTCAGCTAATGGTCATAAATGCAAACTTTATAAGGTATAAAACATTTCATTTATATTTTCATATCTTAACAAAAAATATGTTCCCACTTGCTCTAGATGCCAATGGAAAGGGGACAATCCTAAGAAAATGCATGCATGTTTTTGAATTTCCTTTCTTTATTAATTTGTGCCATTAGTCTCAATGTTTAATATTTTAGTTTTGTCTTATTCAGTACATACTATAATAATACACTACCTTCTCCAATACTGGCACATTTCCTATTAATTTAAGCAGTATTTCATTAACACCAACTCTGTGGATTGCATCTCAATGTCAAGGAAACAAAAATCCTGGCCAGTGGGCCAATATAGGCAACATTATGATGGCTGTAGAAAGGATTGAGGCTGTCAACAACTTCATCTTACTTGGATCCACAGTCCAATACTTGATACCAGCAGCCAGGAGATCAGGAGATGGGAAAATTTACAGTCAGGAACCACTCCAAATTACTGAGGAATAACTGGACTAAAGTGTGTCTGATTCAGGCCATGGTCTTTTCAGTCACGTGCTATGCATCTGAAAGCTAGACATTGACTTAGGATGACAGGAGGAGAAT
The DNA here is from genome assembly GCF_000299155.1 of Elephantulus edwardii. Classification (NCBI taxonomy): domain Eukaryota; kingdom Metazoa; phylum Chordata; class Mammalia; order Macroscelidea; family Macroscelididae; genus Elephantulus; species Elephantulus edwardii. Next base: position 18,865,345 of record NW_006399779.1, read on the forward strand.
TGAAACCTTTGAACTGTAAGTGTTGAAGACTAGTGCGGAAGATCCTATGAACTGCCAAAGGAATAAACATATAAACCTTGGAGAAGGTACAACTAAGAGTAAACCTTGAAAGCAAAGATGAGGAAGCTTCATCTCACATACTTTTGGCATCTTTTTAGAAGACGATTATTCCTTGGAGAGGGCCACCATGTCTGGGAAGGTGGAGGGGTAGAAAAATAGAGAAGTTACAGGTAGGTTGACAAGGTGACTGCAGAAATGGGCTTGAGTTTGTCAGAGAATGTGAGGATGGTATGGGATAGGACAGTGTTCAGATTGGTTGTGCATAGAGTCACTATGAGTTGCAATTGAACTGATGGCACCTATCAAGATAATTGGAAAACAAATTTAAGCTTTGAATAGCAATAATGAAATATATTATGGCCAAGATATTGAATGATCAAGGAAGCATTAAGAGAAGATGGAGGGAATGCACAGCCACTGTATGAAAAAAAAATGGTCAAAGTAAAATATTTCAAGACGTGGCATATGATCAAGAGTCAATCAATTGTATAGAAGGAAGAAATTTAAGCTCCACTGAAAACTTTGGCAAAATATAAAGCCCTAGGAATGGATATAATGAAATAGAAATGCTTCCTCTGCAGGTGAAGCCTTGGACATGCTCACCAATCTATCCTAAGAAATTTGGGCAACAGCTTCCTGCCCAAGTGACTTGAAAAAATATCTATTTTTGTTCTTATTCACAAGAAAGGTAAAGTAGAATGTGGAAATTATGAAACAATAGAGTAAATATCACGTGCAAGAAAACTCTTTCTGAGGATCTTCCAAAACTGGCCAGAACAGCATTCTGACAGAAATTTCATACATTCAAGGTGAGTTAGAAGACCCATGGCCCAGGAATATCACTGCTGATTTCATGTGAATATTTTTTTAAAAAGGCCAAAATACCAGTAGACTATCTGTGTTTTATTGATACAAAATCTACATCCAGCCCAAGAAGCTGTGCTATGCACAGAGCAAGGGATCACCGCACAGTTTAAAATCAGGAAAAGTGTGTGTTAGGGCTGTATCCTTTCCCCATTCCTATTTAATCTGTATGCTGAGCAAAAACACTAAAAAGTTGGACTCTATGAAGAAGAATGTGTCATCAGCATAGGAGAAAGACTCATGAAATACAAATGACACAACATTCCTTACTGAAAATGATCAGGACCTGAAATATTTGCTTAAGAAGATCTCATACTTTTAATATGTATTATATCTCAACAGTGAAAAGATAAAAAATACCATTAGGCCTATATATAACACCATGATAGAGACAGTAGAGATTGAAATTGTCGATGATTTCATCTTTAATCTGCAGTCAACTTCATCAGTGCCAGCAGTTAAAACACCAAACGATGTATTGCTTTGGGAAACTCTGGTGTCAGGACCTCTACAAAGTACTGAGGACTGATGGTAACAATTTAAAGACTAGTGTTCATTTGGTTTAGACCATTATCTTTTTAATCACTTGTTGTGCATCTGAGAGCTGGACAGTGCATAAGAATTACAGAAGAAAAATCAATATTTTTGAGTTGTGTTGAGAGGAGTACTGACTATCCCATGGATGAGAGAAAAAAAAAATGTCTTGGAGAATGTGTAGTCAGAATATTCCATAGAGGGACGGATGGTGAAACTTCATTTCACACAACTTGAGTATGTTGTGAGGGGTTATTCTTTGTAAAGAAGCATCATGTTTGAAAAGGTGAAGGTCAAAGAAAGACAGGAAGATGCTCAATGAAATAGAAAGCCATAGTGACTGCAGCATTGGGCCCAAGAATACCAGAGATGGTGAAGATGGCACAAGATAGGGCAGGGTTCAGACCTGTTGTTCATAGTGTCTCTATGAGTTGTACTCACCTCCATCCCACATAATAATAACAATAAGCCACTTACAAGTCTACGTCTCTATCTGAATTCAGAAAAGGTTGTAGAAGGATTAGCATCATTGGTGATATAAGAAGGATTTTAGCTGAAAGCAAAGAATATCAGAAAGATATTTATCTGTGTTTTATTTATTATTCAAAGCCTGTATGAATAAAAAAATGTAGATAATATTTTGAAGAATGATAATTCTAGAACATTTATTTGGCTCATTTAGAACCAATACATGGATCAAAAAGCAGTCATTTAAACAGAACAACGGATACTGTATGGTTTAAAATAAAGATGTGAATCAAGGTTGTATACTTCACGATATTTGATCAATCTCTATATTTAAAACAATTTGAGAAAATGAAATACATAAATAAAATAGAAAATGGCATCAGAATTTGAAGACGACTCAACTCCTCGTTGTTGTTGGTATGTGCCGTCGAGTCGCTTGCGACTCATAGTGACCATGTGTACAATGACCCTAAACTCTGTCGTGTGCCAAAACACTGTCTCCTACACACCCATCCCAATTACCCCAGTCACTGAATCAACCCACCTCATAGAGGGTCTTCCCCTCCTGCACTGTCCCTCCACCCTCCCAAGTATGGTCTCTCCCTACATCATGTTCAAAGTATGTTAGACGGAGCCTCAGAATCCTTACGTCCAAGGAGCTGCCGCCCGGTTTAACTCTTTCCAGGATGAATCTGTTTGCTTTCCTAACAGTCCATGGTACCCTCAGTACTCTTCTACAGCACCACAGCTCAAAGGCATCAATTCTCCTTCTATCCTCCTTAGTCATTGTCCAACTCTCTGATGCATAACAAGTGATGATAGCAAAGACCATGGCCTGTATCAGACACATCCTAGTCTCCAGAGACACACCATTGCTCTTTAGAAATTTGGAGAGGTCCCTAACAGCAGACTTTTTTATCGCAATACGCCTTTTAATTTCCTGGCTACTGGTGCCAAGAGTGTTGACTGTAGAGCCAAGCAAACTAAAGCTGTGAACAGTCTCAATGTCTTCACCATCCATTCTGATGCTGCCAATTGGTCCAGTGGTAAGACTCTTTGTCTTCTTGACATTGAGTCTCAATCCATACTGAAGGCTGCAGTCCTTGACCCTCTGTAGCAAGCATTTCAAGTCCTCCTCAGTTTCAGCAAGCAGGATTGTGTCATCTGCATAACGCATAGATTGTTGATAGATCTTCCACCAATCCTGATCCCACATTTGTCCTCATAGAGCCCAACCTCCCAGATAAGCTGTTCTGCATACAGGTTGAAAAGATATGGAGACAGGACAGACACATCCCTTGCTTATGCCCTTCCCAGTTTTGAACCGTGTAGTGTTTCCTTGCTCTTTTCTGAAGACTGCCCCTTGGTCCAAGTATAGGTTTCACGTTAGCACGATCAAGTGTTCTGGGATTCCCATTCTTCTCAGAGTCAGCCACAGTTTGTTATGATCCACACAAACACCTTTGCATAGTCAATGAAATAGAAATATACATTTCTCTGGTATTCCCTGTTTTCAGCTAAGATCCATCTAACATTAGCTATAATATCCCTAGTACCAGGACCCCTTCTAAACCCAGCCTGGACTTCTGGCAGTCCTCTGCTGATGTGCTGCTCCACATCACATTGTTTTTGGATAATCAACTCATTAGCAACCCATAATATGCAGATGACATAGCTCTGGCCCCTGAAAGTAAAAAGTCTTAAACTGTTTATTTACTTATGGATTTAATAGAACATTAATTTCATTAAAACTCCAAGTATTAAGGAAATAGTCAGGAGATGAACTTTATTACGATAAAGCTTAGCTGCAACTTGTAGGTTTAGAATAGCACTAACGTTGGCTTTTTTTCTCTCAGAGGCTATTGTTGTTGTTGTTACGTGCCGTTGAGTCACCTGTGACTCATAGCGACCCTATGTACAACAGCCCTAACTAGAAGTGAAAAACAGTTTAGTAAGAGCAAACAAATACTAAATGACTATATCAATGCTTTCTGGAAATGGAACAAAATTATAACCATCTGTAATTTGTGTAATTTTGTTTAGGTTTTGATTAATTAAAAACTAATCAAAAGAAGGTAAATCTATGAAAAGCTGTAATATTCTTTCTAAAGGAAGAACAAAACCATGTATGAATTATCTTCCTATTTATAACCTAGATTGTGTTTACATTATTTATTTCGTTTTCAGCTCCTTTTATGGTATTCCTTGATATTTTCATTAATTTGATCCACAAACAGTTAAATATTTCAGTAATGAACAGTTTTAATAACTTCTTTTGTCAAGTGCAATATTATAACCATATAACTTAACCTGAAAAAAGTTTTTATGTATCTTGATCAATTCTACCATCAAGTTTTAAACTATATTATGTTCAAAATCTATATTCATCATTTGGTGATAACTTCATGACCCATTCACATCCTTATTAGGTGTTTTTGAAAATGTGTGAGTTTGAATTAAATACTTAAAGACTATCCACATCTTTCTTCAGAAAGTATATAGTATTGATTGATTGGTAGTACTAAAATTTGGCCAGTTTCTATCAAAATCATTGAATTACAAAAAAAAATTATTATTTATACAGTCTTTATATTTTTTCCTATCTATTCAAATAAAACAAACTGTGTGATCTAAAATTAAATGAATTATCCTTGTGGTTGTTGTGTACTATGACCTGGAACCAACTTAGAGCTGACCTCACAGCAGGTTTTCAGAGGCATGAGAGAAAATTTCTCTTTCTCTCAGAGAGCAGCTGGTGGATTTAAACTGAATGTCTCTAGGTGGGCAATGCCACTTTTTACCACCGGACCACTGGAAATCTCCAAAATTATAATATTGTCTTGTTATGTTTAAATAGGTTCAATTATGACATTTGTAAAAATCTATTTTAAGAACTTTTTCTATATATCAGTAGGAATTCCTATTGTAAGACAAAGTATAAAAAAGTGATGTAAAACTATTGAAATTGTTATCTGTTAAGAATATTCTTAAAAATAGAGAAAAATTGATCTAATTAAGGACATAAATTTGAGGCACAGTGTTCATGATTATATTCCACAAAATGTCTATTCTACTGCCCCACAGCAATAGCAATGCCTGAAATAATAATAGAGGTTAATTTATCTGGATAAACTGAGTCTGAGTCATCTGTAACAAAAATAAACTAATACGGTATTATTATGTCACTGGCAATTACAAGATTAGGCTAGTTGTTGTTAGATGTAGTCATTCAGTGAGTCCCAACTGAGAGTAATTCTGTAACAATAAAACAAAACCCTTTCTCATCTTGTGCTGTCCTCACAATCACTGCTATTCTCATAATCATTGTTGTAGTCACTGTATGAATCTATCCTACTGATTATTTTCCTCTTACATTCTACTTCTCGAAGCGCAATGCCCTCTTCCAGGAATTAGTCACTCCTAATAACATGCCCCAAATACGTGAAATGATCATAGCAAACTGTGGCTGACTCTGAGAAGAATGGGAATTGCAGAACATTTAATTGTGCTAATGTGAAACCTATACTTGGACCAAGAGGCAGTCGCCAGAACAGAGCAGGGCAACACTGCATGGTTCAAAATTGGGAAGGGTGTATGCCAGGGATGTGTCCTATCTCCATCCCTTTTCAACCTGTGTGCAGAGCAGATTATTTGAGAGGCTGGGCTCTATGAGGAGAAGCGTGGCGTTAGGATTGGTGGACGATCTATCAACAATCTGCATTATGCAGATGACACAACCCTGCTCGCTGAAACTGAGGAGGACTTCATGCACTTACTGCAGAGGGTCAAGGACTGCAGTCTTCAATATGGGCTGAGGCTCAATGTCAAGAAGACAAAAATTCTCACCACTGGACCAATCGGTAGTATCAGGTTGGATGGCAAAGAGATTGAGATTGTTCACAGCTTCAGTTTGCTTGGCTCCACAGTCAACACTCTTGGCACCAGTAGCCAGGAAATAAGAAAACATATTGTGATGGGAAAGTCTGCGGTTAGGGACCTCTCTAAAGTACTCAAGAGCAACGGTGTCTCTCTGGAGACTAAGGTGCGCCTGATACCGGCCATGGTTTTTGCAATCACTTGTTATGCACCAGAGAGTTGGACAATGACTAGGGAGGACAGAAGGAGAATTGCTGCCTTTGAGCTGTGGTGCTGGAGAAGAGTATTGAATGTACCTTGGACTGCCAAGAAAACAAACAGATTCATCCTAGAGAGGGTTAAACCAGGCTGCTCCTTGGAGGCAAGGATTCTGGTTCTTCATCTGACATACTTTGGACATGTTGTAAGGAGAGACAAGTCTTTAGAGAGGGACATCATGCTGGGTAGAGTAGAGGGACAGTGCAGGAGGGGAAGACCCTCTATGAGGTGGATAGATTCAGTGACTGGGGTAATCGGGATGGGTGTGCCAGAGGCCATGCGATTGGCACAGGACAGAGCAGAGTTTAGGGCTGTTGTACATATGGTGGCTATGAGTCGCAAATGACTGGACGGCACATAACAACAACAACAACATACATCTGAGAGTTGAGTCGTGAATAAAAATGACAGAAGAAGGATCAGTGTCTTTGACCTTTGGTGTAGAAGAGTAGTACTGGATATCTCATAGACTACCAAAAGAACAAAGGAATATGTCTTGGAAAGAGTGCAACCAGGGTGCTTCTTAGAGGGAAGAATCGTAAAACGTCATCTCACATATTTGGTCATGTTGCTAAGAAGGGCCAGTCCTTGGAAAAAGATATCATGCTCAGAAAAGTAGAGTCAACAAAGGAGGGCAAGACCCTAAACAAGATGTAGTAACACAGTGGCTTTAATAATGTACTCAAGTGTGACAGAGATAACAAGGATAGCATAGGCATAGGATAGGAAAGGGTTCAGATCTGTAATTCCTAGTGTCACCGTGAGTCCTAGTTGACTCAAGGGCACCTAAAAACAACAACCACCCACTGTATTCATGAACTTTTTTGGATTCATGAACATTTTACTTTTTGGAAGCAGGAGTGACATCCATTTCCTAAACAATTTGCCTCTGGAAACTAAGAACCTTGATATATGATGATAGTTATAGAAAGGCTTCAGGCCTTTTGTTCATACGGTCACTAAGAGCCATGCTCAACTCAACGACAATCAACAACAACATATATTTTTTGCTGTTAGAACTGACTCAAAGATGACCTTCCAATACGTTTATATGGTTGCAACTTACATCAGAATAAATTGTCTATTTCTTTGCTGCAGAGCCACTGACCTAGACTGAGACTGTCAGAGCGTCCTGGACTTTCAGTGCAACTCTTTACCTACTATGTCATTAAAATTTGGTGTACTGCTGCCGTGGATTACCTCAGGGTATATTTCTCAGGTAAACAACATGGTGGACTGCACCTCATATCTTGTTACCTTACTTTAATCTGGATCATTTCTTGTATATTAATTTCAATATCATTGTTATATACACAAAGGTCAGAAAAAAATTTGCGATTATTTGAAACAACTTCATGTTTATCCTTATTCTACAGGAAATCCATGTTCCCTTATTTCAATTTCACACTTGTCAGTAGCAAATTTAGCATACCTGTTTATCTGTTGTGTTTTCCTTGGCTAGGGAAAAACTCCCCCAACATCCTAAACTAGATAAATCCATCTATTACATTCCCGTCCTCTACTTCATTCAGAACCAAAATAACCAATTTCTCGTGGAGAAAGTCATAAAAGAGTGCAGATTGGTTCCATTTTAGATTTATGGGTACCAAGCACAAATGCAGTCTCAATATAGCCCAGTGATACAGCTATATCCCTCTGGTTTATTTGCTGTATTGCATCTCACAACTATTTCACACATTTACAACTCATCCCAAATTCTGACCTCTCCAACGCTCAAGTTTATTTCAAGCAAATCATGTTTTACCCAACCACCAAGTCTGAGGTTTAGATGTCTTTTCCTCCTTTCTTAGGGCCTTCCAGTACTTAGTTACACATACTCAGACTCTTTGCATATTCATTTTCCTTCTTAATTTGATCCTTTTTTGGTATATGTTCCTTTACCCCATATTCCCCTGAATTACTGCCCTGCTTCTTTTTCCATAGCCACTTGTTATGATGATTATTCTTAGCTGCCATTTTGTTGCTCTCAACTCATGAGAATCCCATGCACAACAGAGCCAGAGACTTGCATGAAACAGAGATGATTTAGGAATTCTTCCTCACAGAGGCAGAGCCAGGGGCTTTTAGTCACGTTTGCTGGAGGACTGCCGGAAAATGTCACAGCTACTATGGAGAAGCTGTGTCCTGAGGAATTGCACACATAAGAAGTTGTCTGGATGGAGGGGTTGTATCTGAAAAGTACACTGTTAACTCCCCTAATAATCTCCATGATTGTGAATATGGTTCTGTGAGGTTTGTGTAGTCGCTGCAATAACTTTCTGACCTATTAAAACAGTAAAACTGGTGCTGGAATTAGTAGAATTAGGTGTAGAAGTGTGGAAGACCATGTCTGACCTTACAGAAATTGGTTTTGTATTGTGAATGTTACTGATGGGCACAGGTCCCCTTTGAGGAGTTAGTACAGGTCAGATACGGTAATCACTTGTTGCCTACACTCGTTGTACACCTCAGAAAACACACTGGAGAGCCTGCTATGCATCAGTTTGAAGTGATGGCAATGACTTTGATTACTTTTACTTATTTTTAAAAAAAGCACCTAGAGAAGATAAGAAACTGTCATAATTAGAAGTCTTAAGGGTTTTAGAGTTAGAAAGCAAGAAAGAAGAACACATTTGGTGTTTCTCAAGGTGAAAAAACTCAAGAGCAAATTTGATTTGCCTCCAATTATAATACAGAAAGAGTCAATGGATAAACTATTTAATAATGCAGGAAACATGAAAAGATAAAAGGAATTTGTGGAGTCACTATACCAAAAATAACAAGTCAACACAGCCATTCCAGAAGGTAACGTATGATGAAGAACCAGTTGTATTGAAGGAAAAAGTCTAAGCTATAAGGAAGATATTGTCAAAGCACATGTTGGTGTTTTTGTTTTCTATTGAGTCAGAACCGATACAGAGCTGATCCTCCAGTGGGTTTTTAGAGGCAGTAAATTGCACTGGATGAGAGTTGGTCTTTTTTGGATTGTTCATCTTTCTCCTGCAAAGCAGCCATGGTTTAGGGCAGTGTGCCTTTGAATTGGCAGTACAACTCCTTACCAGCAAGTTGCCATGTTGTTGTTAGGTAATGTAGAGTTTGACTCATCACAACTGTAAGAACAATTGACCTGAACCCTGCCCTTTTCTGTGCCATCCTCATCATCTCTAACACACTAGCACCCCCTGGTGAAGTTACCTTGTCATTCATCTCTTTGGGAGTCTTCCTTTCCTTTATTGACCGTCCATCTTTCCAAGCATGATGTCTGTCTCCAAGGAACAGCCCTGCCTAGCTACATGGCCCAAGTATGAGAGTGGACATTTCACCATCTTTGCCTCTAAGGAGCACTGTGACCGCACTTTTCCCAAAGCATATCTGTTTGTTCTTTTGGCAGTTCATGGGATATCCAACACTATTCTCCAGCATGACAACTCAAAGATATCAAGTATTCTTCTGTCATCTGTATGTATTGTCCATCTTTCTGATGTATAATAAGTGATTAATAAGACCATGGCCTGAAATAGGTACACCTTAGTCTTCAAAATCACATCATTCTTCTTTAGCATTTTGGAAACGTTACTAACAGATGATTTGTCCAATGCAATCCACCTCCTATTTTCTTACTGCTGGTACCACGGGTGTTGATTGCTTACCTAAGGGATATTATTGGAAGCTTCAATTCTTTCTCTACCTACCATAATGTTGACTGTTGTGAGGACCTTTGTTTTCTTGATGTTTAGATGTAATACATACTGAAAACTGTAGTCCTTGATCTTCTACAACAAACATTTTATATCCTCCTCACTTTCAGAAAGCCAGGTGGTGATCTGCTTAATGCAGTTTGTTGATGGCATAATCCTGATCCCATATTTCTCTTCAAAGAGTCTAACTTCATGAATTATTTGCTCAACACAAAAATTGAATAGGTATAGATAAAGAATATAATCCTTACACACACTGTTCCTGATTTTAAACCTTGCAGTGTACCCTTGCTCTGTTTAGACAACAGCTTCTTGATCTAGGTATAAATTTCTCATGAGCACAATTAAGTGTTCTTGGATTCTCATTCTTCTCAATGTTAGCCATAGTTTATTATCATCATTACACTAAATAGTTTTCCATAATCAATTAAATAGAAATTCTTCTGATAGTCTTTGCTTCAAGCCAAGATCCATCTGACATCAGCAGTGACATCCCTGGTGCCATAATCACTTTTAAACTCAGCTTGAACTTCTTGCAGTTTCGTGTCAATGTACTGTTTTGGCTGTTCTTGTATGATCTTCTGCAATATTTTGCTTGCATGTGATATACATGATATTGTTTGATAATTTCCTTGGGAGTGGGAATTAATACGGATATCTTACAGCCAGTCTATAACACAGCTGTCCTTCAAATTTCCTGGCATAAACTGGTGAACACACCCAGGGCTGTATCTGTTAGTTGAAACTTAACACTTGGCAAGTCACTGATTTCTATGGCCTTATTTTGGCCAATGCCTTCAGTGAAGCTTAAGTTTCATGCTTCATTACCATTATACCCTACGGTGCTTTCTAAAATTTTTCAGTGTCAGCTAATTCTTTTTGGTACAATGAGTCTATGTATTCCTTCCATCTTCTTTTGATGCTCCCTGGATCGTCCAAGATTTTGCCCTTAGGATTGTTCAGTATTGCAACTTGATATTTGAATTTATTTTTCTGCTCTTTCAGCTTAAGAATTGCCTAGCAAATTCTTCCCTTTTAATTCTCTGACTCAAGCTCTTTGCAGACTCCTTTATAATATTCTTCTTTGTCTTCTCAAGCTGTCCTTTGCAATCTTATGTTCAGCTCTTTTTTTTTCTGTATCCCTCTTTTGTTTGGCTTCTCAATGATCTGCTGAAATTTCCCTATTCTCTGATGACAACCATTTTGGTTCTTTCTTTCTCATCCATTTTTGTAATAAACTTTTGTTCTCTTCATAGATTATATCTTTGATGTCCTCCCATAATTCCTCTGGTCTTGGAAAAATTTATGAGCAACAGAGGAACATTGATAGAATATTAGAGGTACAGTCCAGATAGGGAGTCACTGAAAAAATAAGGAGAAACAGCTATGAACAACTGGTAATAACGGGAATGTCGTGAAGCTATGAAATGTAGGAAGTATGAATGTTGGAACCCTGGAAGTTACAAAAAATGAAATGGAACACCTGAAGATTGTCATTTTAGACACCAATGAACTGAGATGTAATAGCGTGTGCCACTTTTATTGAGATAATCATATTATATAGTATGTGGTGAATGAAAATTAAAGAATGATTTTCTTTCATAGTTAAAAAGGCAATTCAAGGCTCATCTTGAAGTACAATGCTATGAGTTATGGATACTATTCATATGTATATTGGGAAGATCTAATAAGATTATTATTCAAATATAAGTACCAATACCTAAATCTTGAGAGAATGTTGAAGATTTCTACCAACATTTGCAGTGTAAAAATTGACCAAATAGGCAATCAAGATGCATTAATAATTACTGATGACTGGAATACAAAAATTGGAAACAATGAAGAAGGAATGGTACTTGGAAATTATGGACTTGGTAACAGATATGAGGCTGAACTTCAAATGATAGAATTTTGTGTTTTCCTTAATTTATTCATGGTAAGTAACTTTAAAAAAAATAGAAGCACAAAAGGCTGTTTTACACACAGACCTCACATAATGGAGTCCACAGGAATCAGACCGACTATATTTACTGAAAGAATCATTGGAATCAATGTCTGCCCTCAAAACCAGACCGGGTGCCAATTGTGGAACAGACTGTCAGTTACTCGTGTGAAAGTTTAAATTGAAGTTGAAGAAAATGAAATTTATGTCCAGAAGAACCAAAATACAATCTTGAGTCTATCCTAGTTGAATGTAAGAATCACCTCAGGAATGGGTTGGAGACTTTGATCCTCAATAATCCAAGTCTCCATAGACCCCTAAATAGAGACCCTGTGGTTTCAAGACTCATAGGGTTTTGAAGTAATGCATATGGATGAAAACTGTCATGGAACAGCTGGTGAGTCTGAACACCTACTTTTTTATTCGACGTCAAGTACTTTAAACACTCTGCCACCAGAGTTCCCCCCGCCCCCAGTAAGGGCGGTTGTTGTTATTACTGTGGAGTCAGAATTGACTCATATTTCTCTAGCAGGTTTTCAGAAGCAGTAAATTGTGTGGTAAGAGGTGGGTTCAAGCCACATGCCTTTCGGTTGGCAGTGCAGCTCCTTACCACCAGGCCGCCCATTGTTACTAGAGGCCATTGAACTGATGAGTATGATTCATAGTGACCCTTTGAACCACAGACTTGAATTTCACCCTATCCTGTGCCATCCTTATCTTCTCTGATACCCTAGAGAGCTACCCCCCAAAGATGAGGCTCATTAAATTGCCACCAGGCCAACAGAATGTAACTAGTAATTGTAAGAAACTCAACAGCAGTAGATTTTTTTGGTTATAATTGACAAATCAGCACATGTTGGGGAGGAAAGTGTATGGGAGTGCAGCTCCTGATCTCTTCTTCATTTTCCATGGCACACTATATGTGTCTTTCATTTTTCTAACCTTTACGTGAGACCATAGACATGAACCAAAACCCACGCCTTCTGAAAAGTAACGATTCTTTCAGAAGTGTAATTGTACGCTGCATCTTCTGTGTCATTTAAGTATAATCATAAGATTTATATATTTGAATATTTTTTAAATACTGATAGGAAAATTATTGAGAATAGGTTCCTTTTTACATAGAAAAGGCCCACTTTTTTTTAGCATGTTCAGACTCTTGTCTTTGAATATTTTGTTCCTGTCTATGAACTTTGATAAATGTTGATAGTTATAGAAAGGCTCCAAGCTTTTAGTTCATAGGGTCGCTATGAATTGTGCTTGACTCAAAGGCAGTCAACAGCAGCAGTTTAATCATTTGGAAATTAAAAGCACAATGTAATTGTGGACTCAGTTGTTAATGTGTTATTCTTTTATCGTTTATCTATAACTGATTAACAGAGGAGATAGTAGAAGGTTAATTTTCTAATTACCTACTCCCATGAAATAAATTATGCACATTATCATATTCATTGATCTTTTATAATGGGCATTTTACAGAAATTAATTTTCTTTCAATCTGTAAATAATCAAAAGTTTATTTTGGGGAAGTATGAAGGTAGCAGGCAAACCAGTAAAAGATAGATGTTTTATAAAAATATTTTTACTTTACCAGAAGCCAGAGCTCCTTCTTCCTTCTAACCACACATATGCCAGATACAGCCTTTACATTTAGACCAAGTTTCACGCTCATTGAATAACCACATAAGATAAGCATACTGTTAAAATATCTGATTATTGATTTCTTCATTGATAAGTAGAAATAATTATTGCAAGGATCTAATTAAAGGCATAAGAGTGATGATTGTATAACAACGAAGGCAGCATCTGTTACACAGAGGCCTTTCAATAAATTATAACTGTGATAATGATTCATGGGAGAAATGGAAAGCAAGGAGTAAATTATATTTATTAATAATATCCTTGATTAGAAGTATTTGTAAACAGAATCTTCCCAGATAACTTCTCTATGTTGTTTATTCATGACGAGGAAAGACACATAAGTTTGGCAAATACATTGACCATTTTAAAGCTGAGATCACAGTGTTTCTATAGAAAGCACATGGAATCAAGGTATAAAAAGGCCAAGAGACTAGTAAGACTCCATTTTAGCACCGATTCTCTGATACATTCACTCTAACTTATCAAGGACCAAATCCCATATGAATCAGCCATTCCACTACTGGAAATATTCTCCAAGGAAATCAGACCTCAGGCACAAACAGAGATATGTACTTCTATGTTCATAGCAGCACTATTCACGGTAACAAGACCAATATAATTTTTTTTAATAAAAGAAAGGATACAAAAGCTGGCATGCAGCCATACAATTGAATACTATGAAAGACTAAAGAACAACAAAGTACTGATAAAGTATAACACAGCAAGGGAGAGTTTAGAAAGCATAATTTTGAGTAAAACAATTTATTCACAAAAAAGAAATATTCATAAGATCTCTACTGCGACAATAACAGGATAACTGAGACAAAGAAGTTGGAGAAGAATAAAAATATAATAAGTAGACAAAGAACACTACAAAGACAAAAACAGGGGAGGATCAACAAAAGGAGAGTTGAGACAAAGACAACATGTCTATTATAATTAGTCAATGTATTTTTATTGTTGGAAGTGCCATTGAGTCAGGTATGACTCACTGAGACCCTAGGAGCAACCCATTTGAACCCTGTCCTATTCGGCACCGTCCTTATCATCCCCAAAACATTTGTGCCCATTGCCACAAACACTGTATTAATCCATCTTGTTGAGGATTTCTTCTCTTTCATTTACCTCCACTTTTACAAGCATGATGTCCCTCTTAAAAAATAACCTTTTCTAATAACTTGTCCAAAATATGTGATATGAAGCTTCATCAACTTTGTTTTCCTAGGAGCACTCTGGTTGTTCTTCCTCCAATGCCTTGCCTGTTTGTTCTTTTGGCAGTCGATGAGATTTCGGTACTCTTCTCCAACACTGCAGTTCAAAGGCATCAATTCTTCATTTCTCATGATCATGTTTTTTTGTACAACTCTCAGATGCACAGCAAGTGGTTGACATGACCATGACCTGAATCAGGTGCACTTTAGTCCTCACACTGACATCATCACTCCTAAATAATCTGGAGAGGCCTTTACCTGCAGATTATTTTCAATGCAATATGTTTCCGGATCTCCTGACTACTGGTTGCAAGGATGTTGATTGTGGCTCCAAGTAAGATGAAATTGTTGACCATATAAATATTTTTTCCATCTAGCATGATTTTATCTATTGGTCCAGTGGTGAGAATTTTTGTTTTCTTGACATTGAGATACAATCTATAAGGAAGACTGTATCCATTGACTTTCTGTAGCCAGAACTTCAAATGCTCCTCACTTTCAGCAAACAAGTTTATCATCTGCATAACATATGTCATTGATGTGTCTTCCTCTGATCATGATGCCACATTCTTCTCCATGAAATCCAGTTTCTTGAATAATTTGTTCAGCATACAGATTGAATAGATATGGGGAAAGGCTACAGCTTTGATGCACACACTTCCTAATTTCAAACCATGTAATGTCCCTGTACTCTATTTGCACAACAACACCTTGGTTTAGGTATAGGTTTCATATGAGTAAAAATAAATGTCCCAGGACCCTCATTCTTCTCAATATGAGCCATAATTTGTTTATATCCACACCCTAAAATGCCTTTCCATCAACAATAAAGCACAAGTATACATTCTTCTGTTATTCTTTGTTTCCAGCCAGGATTCATCGGATGATGGTATCCCTGGTGCCACAACCTTTTCTAAATGCAGTGTGAACTTTTGGCTGTTCTCTGCTGTTCTTTTACTACTGTTGTGTAGTGGGTTTTGAGGTCAGGAAGTGCTATGCCTTGTACTTCATTTTTGTTTTTCAGAAGACCATTCGCTCTTCATCATGTGGTTCTTCTTGTAATATTTCAATGTTAGCCAATTCTTTTTGGTCTAGTAAGTCTTCATATTTCCTCTCTTTTCTTTTGTTTGCTTCCTGAGTCATTCAATATTTTACCCATAACATCTGTCATTATTGCAATCAAAGATTGCTTTCCCCCCCCCATCCCTCTCAGTTCTCTCATCTTAAGAAATGCTAAGCAAGTTCTTTCCTTTTTATTCTCCAATTCCAAGTCTCTAACATTTTGTAATAATAGTTTTCTATGCCTTCTTGAGCTGCCTGTGAAATCTGTTTCAACTCTTTAACTTCATCATCTCCTCAATTGTTTTGGCTTCTCAATGCTCTAGTGCAACTTTCAGGGTCTCTTCTACATCCAGTCTTATGTTTTCTTTCTTTTCATTCTTTGTAGTGAGCTTTTTCTCTTTTCATGGGTGATATCCTTGATATTATCCCATAAAATAGCTAGTCTTTGATCAGTGGTGTTTAATGATTCAAACTCATTCTTAAGATGATTTTTAAATTCAGACAGAATAGGAGACAAGATTGGCCATCAACTTCCTAAATAACATGACTCTGAAAACCCTATGAACAAGAGAGGAACACAGCTATAGTATTAGAGATAGAGTTCAGTGTGGAAGTCAGCCAAAATGAAGATAACACCTACAAACATCCTCTGATAGAGCATGCAATGTATGAAGAATGGACATTGGAAAACTAGAATTTTTGAAAAATGAAATGGAACACATGAACATTGACATTTAAGCTTTAGTGAAATGAAATAGACTGGCCTTGGCCACACTGAACCAGATAATCATATGGTATTTTGTTCAATGAATGAAAAACAGGAGAATGGTGGTGTATTCATAGTTAAAATTATCAGTTCAAGTTCAATCCAAGTACATGTTCTTTTCAAGTACAGTATTGTGAGTGATAGTATATTATCCATATTAATGCAAAGAAAACCTGTTAATGTGGTTATTCTTCATATATATTCACCCATAGCTAAAGACAAGAAGGAGGAAATTGAAGATTTTTATCAAATTTTGCAGCATGACATTAATGATAATTGATGACTGAAATACAAAAGTTGGAAATAATGAGAAAGGAATGGTAGTTTGAAAGTGCAAACTTGGTGACAAAAATGAAGCTGGAAATGAAGTGATCAAATGTACATTCAATGACCACAAAATCCTTTAAAAAAACACAAACGATGATTTTACACATCGACTTCACAAGATGAACTGCATAGGAATCAGATTGGCTACATCTGTGGAAAGAATCATTAGAAAAGCTCAATATCAACAGTCAAAACTAAGCCAGATAGCAATTAAAATAGACTATACATTATTCACATATAACTTAAATTGAAGCCTCACAAAAAATGAAACAAACCCAAAAGAACTAAATTATGACTGAAGAAGGGCTGTTAAGAAGATTAACTATTGTTGCTTTTTTAGGTGTTATAGAGTTGAGTTCAACTCATAGTGACCCTATGAACAAAAGATCCGAACCCTGTTCTTATCCTGTGCCATCCGCACATGTCCTGACACACAGCAGCAGTCACCATATCAATCCACCTGGTTGAGGGTCTTACTTTCCTTTGCTGACCCTCCATTCTCACAACATCATGTCCTTCTGCAAGGAATAGCCCCTTCTGGCGAGATATCCAACATATGTGAAGTAAAGCCTCATTATTCTTGCCTCCAAAGAACATTCTGGCTGCATACTCTCCAAGACATAGTCATTCATTCTCTTAGCCATCCATGGGGTGCTCAGTCCTCTTCTCCAACAGCACAGCTCAAAGGTGTTAATTCTTTTCCTGTCATCCTTATACATTGTCCAGTTCTCTTATGCACAGCAAGTAATCAGAAAGACCATGACCTGAATCAGACACACTTTAGTCCCCAAGCTAACACCATTATGCCTCAATAATTTTAAGAGGTCCCTAACTGTAGATTTTCCCAGCGTTATGTGTCTCCTTTCTGATTGCTAGTACCAAAAGTGTTAATTTTGGATCCAAACAACATGAAACTTTTGAAAGTTTCAATCTCCTCTCCATCCATCATGTACTGCCTCTTGGTTCATTTAAGAATTTTTGTTTTCTTGATATTGAGATGTAATCCATACTGAAGGCTGAAGTCCTTGATCTTCTGTGACAAATGCTTAAAATCAACCTTACTTTCATCAAGCATGGTTGTGTCATCTGCATAACACAGATTATTGATGAGTCCCTAATCCTGATGCCACAGTACTCTAATTCCTAAGGGATAGGAGTCACTAATGAAATCATATTTTGTGTAGATGAGCAAAGTTATCAGTCTAAATCATCTTTAAAATCCCTAAAAATATTATGGACAACAATGTCATCTGATAATAACTTCATGTCAGGTAAATAAATATACAAGTTAAGTCAGACACTTCTTTAAACTAATCTAGAACAATTTCATCAAATGATAACATTGGTTCTATAGATCTGATCTTTGAACTAATAATATTCCGGACTTAAGTGGGAGAAAGGAAGGGACAATTGTAGCTACTGTAAATTAAAAGGAAATATGATATGTAGTAAAAATATTTTATTTTTTAATCCTAATATTTCCCATCATTGATTGAACTGCAGTATTTTTTGTTTTACTTTTCCTTGTGGGGATAAGAAACAACATCCACAATAGCCAAAAGATGAAAACAACTACAAATGAATAAACAAAATGTAGTAAATGTGTATGATGACTCTGAAGGGAAGAAACACTAAGTCCCAATAGATCCCATCAAGGGGTGAACTATGAAAATATAATGGGAAATTAAATAAGCCAAGCACAGATAATATATTTTCCTTAACTTAAACAGAATAGGTAAATGTGTAAGGGTCAGAATCTAAAATGGTTAATAAACATGAAGATGAAGAGGAAGGGAAATTTTTGTTTAGCTAGCGTTATTTTTATTTATGGGAATGCAAAATATCATAATGGATATTTTTATAGTTGCACAGCTTAATGACTATAATTGCTTTCATTGAATTGTGTAAGTGAAAATATGGAATTTCAAAATGTGTTATATCTATTTTTAGACAATAAAAATGGGAGAGGGAAGAAAACAAGAGTTCTATTCCAGAATTTTATGCTCTGAAATAGAATAAAATCTCTAGGAAATAAAAATGTGACTTACAATTCCTCTTTGCCCACCACTCTATTTCCTAATAGCTAAGAATTTGAGAATTAATTGGTGTGTTTTCGTTGTTTTGTTTCTGTTTTTTAATTTTCTTCTTCTAAGTTCAAGCAACAAGACCTAAAGGAATGTAAAATGAAGTGTAACAAAGAAAAAAAATATTGAAAAGTCAAGATAATACATTAGGAAGCTAATTCCAAACAAAAGGGATTGAAATTTCTACTTGCTGCAGTGAGAAGCAGTAGGATTCAGATTGGTCTGTGTGTGTAATGAGTGTAGATGGCATGGGGACAGCTGGGTCTTCAATAACTCCACAAGAGGTCACTCCCACACCCCTATTAACAGCATCCACAAGAGAAGATCAGTTCTCATAAGGTAAAACATAGTATTCCACACTCCTAAGTCTCTTCTAATTTAAACATTAAGCCATCATATCAAGGGGTGACTGGGGTAGGGAGGTGCTGGACTGGGTAGGCAGGAGTGCAAGGAATGCTGAAATAGTAGGGAAAGGGAAGAGACAAGACACACATGCTTGGATGGAAGGACAGGGAATGCATTGGTTATTTCTGTAAATTACTCCTTTTTGGTAAAGTGATTGCCAGATATTGTTCTAAAACTAAGACTCGAAATTATCATAGACAAAAAAGAAGGATTGACCATCTATTTCCAAAAATATCATGCTTTCAAAAACCCCATGTACAGTAGAGCACACTTAGAGTAGATTACCAGATATGGCAACTGAAGCTGAGCCCTCAAATTTGAAAACACAAAGGAGGAGGAACAGTTGTATGAAGAAAGTAATGATTGGAACATGCAATGTGAGAAGTATAAATGTAGGAAAACTGAACATCTTTAATTAAGAAATGGAAAACACAAATGCTGACATATTAAGTATTAGCGAAATGAGATGGATTGACCTGGAACATTTTAATCAGATGATCAAATAATCTATTATGCCAGAAATGAAAACGGGGTTGCTTTCATAGTTAAATAGGCCATTTCTAGTTCCATCTTGAAGTACAATATTGTGAGTGACAGGATAATATCCACAGGCATATAAGGAAGACCTGTTAATACTATCATTCAAATTTACGTTTACACCAGAGCCAAAGAGGAGGAAATAGATGATTTCTACCAACTGTTGCAGTCAGAAATAATCGAACATGAAACAAAGATTCATTAATAATTATGGGTGACTAGAATGTGAAAGTTGGGAATCAGTGGTCAGAAAATATGGACTTGGTGACAGAAATGAGACTGTGAATAAAATTATAGTATTCTATACATTAAATGGTTTATTCATTGTAAATACCTCTTCCAGGAAACATAAACACAGGCTATACACATGGATTTCTTCTGATGGTATGCACAGGAATAAGACTGATTACATATGTGGAAAGAAGCATTGACTCAGTTCAATATTAGAGGTGAAAACTGCCAGGTGCTGATTGTAGAATAGACCTTCAACTACTCATATTCAAGTTCAAATTAAAGCTAAAGAAGGTCGAATTATATCTACATGAATCAAAACTTGATACTCATTCTCATCACTCAGGAATTTAAAAACAAATTCAGAAACAAGTTTGATGTCTTGAACACTAATGAATGAAGATTTCAAAGGGCAGCTTGGGAAGACAAGGAAATGAACAAAGAGCTGGAGTTGGAAATTCAAAAGGGTCGAACTGCCTTGGCATTTCTTAAGATCAAGAAACTAAAGAACAAATTCAAGCCACAAGTTGCAATACTTAAGGATGGTATGGGTAGAATGTTGAATGATTTAAGAAGCTTTTAAAAAAAGATAAAGTATACAGATTCACAGTACCAAAAGGAACTGGCCGACACAGAGCATTTCAAGAAACAATATATGATTAAGGGGCAATGGTGATGAAGGAGGAAGTTCAGGCTGCTCTGAAGGGCTCGGCAAAACTAAAGCCATAGTAATTGATAGAATACCAATTGACATATTTTAACAATCAGATGCTGATCTGGATATGCTTACCAAGTTGTGCCAAGAAATCTGGAGGACAACCACCTGGCCAACTGACGGGAAGAGATCCAGGTTTACTCCTATTAAAAAAAAAAAAAAGTTACCTGACAGAGTGTGGAAATTATTCAGCAATATCACTAATATCACACACTAACAAAATCCTGTTGAAGATTATTCAGAAATAATTGGAACAGCACATTGACAAAGAACTACCAGAAATACAAACTGGGTTTTGAGGAGAACATGGCACCGGAGTCTTTATCGCCAAAGTCACATGGATCTTGGAAGAAAGCAATGTGTACCAGAGGAATGTCTATTTGTTGAATTGACTATGAAAAGGCATTTGACTGTGGGATTACAACAAATTATTGCTAATCTTGAGGAAAATGTGAATCCCAGAACACTTACTTGTGCCTATGTGAAAACTATACTGGGAACAGGAAATAGTCCTCAGAACAGAGAAGGAAACACTGCATGGTTCAAAATTGGGGAAGGAGTGCATTAGGGATGCATCCTGTTTCCAGACCTTCTAAATCTATATTCAGAGCAGATCATTCAGAAAGCTGGGCTTTATGAGGAAAAATGTGGCATCAGGATTGGAGGAAGACTCATCAACAACCCACATTAGGCCGATGACACAACCTTGCTTGCTGAACCTGAGGAGGACCTGAGGTGCTTGTTGCAGAAGGTAAAGGACTTAATATGGATTAAAGTTCAACATCAAGAAGACAAAGATTTTCACCACTGTTCCAATTGGCAGCACAATGATAGATGGAGAGGAGATTGATGCTGTTAAGAGTTACAGCTTGTTCAGCTCCACAATCAACACTCTTGGCATCAGCAGTCAGGAAATCAAAAGCTGAATAGCACTGGAAAAATCTGCTGTCAGAGACCTCTTCAGAGTACAGAGAAGCAACAATGTCAGCCTAGAAACTAAGGTGCTCCTGATCCAGGCCATAGTCTTTGTAATTACTAGCTATGCGTTAGAGTGCTAGACAATGACTAAAGATGATAGAAGAATTGATGCCTTCAAGTTGTGGTGCTGGAGAAGAGTCTTAAAAATACCATGGGCTGTCAAGAAAACAAATAGGTCTGTCTTGGAGAGGGTAAAACAAATTTCTCCTTGGAGGCTTTTGGAGTATTTTGAAATTTCATCTCACATACTCTGGGCACATGGCCAGAAGGGACAGGTCCTTGGAGAAGGACGTCACACTCACAAGGGTGGAGGGACAGCATAGGAGAGGAAGACCCTGAATGAGATGGATTGATACAGTAACTGTGACAGTGGGGACTGGTGTGTGAGAGTCAGTGAGACTGGTTCGGGACAAAGCAGTCTTTAAAGCTGTTACACATAGGGTTGCTATGGGTCCCAGGTGACTCAATGGCAAATAAAAACAATATAATTGCGTCTGATACAGGCCATGGTCTTCGCAATCACCTGTTATGCATCAGAGAGTTGGACAATGACCAAGGAGGATAGAAGGAGAACTGATGCCTTTGAGCTGTGGTGCTGGAGAAGAGTATTGAGAATACCATGGACTGCTAGGAAAACAAACAGATTTGTCCTGGAAAGGGTTAAACTGGGTGGCTCCTTGAAGGCAAGGATTCTGAGGCTCCATCTAACACACTTTGGACATGTTGTGAGGAGAGACTGGTCCTTAGAGAGGGACATCATGCTTGGGAGGGTGGAGGGACGGCACAGGAGAGGAAGGCCCTCTATAAGGTGGATTGATTCAGTGACTGGGATAATTGGGATGGGAGTGTCAGAGACAGTGCAATTGGCACAGGACAGAGCGGAGTTTAGGGCTGCTGTACATAGGGTTGCTATGAGTCGCAGGCGACTCGATGGCACATAACAACAACAACAACAATTGTTTCACTGGGTCCAAAAATCTTTTGCAATGACCATGCATTTTACAGAACCATAGTCACCTTTATGGAGTTTATTAGGGAAGTTAACTGTTTACAAATTAAGTTCTCAGCAAGATATAATTCCTCAATTAAGATAGCATCTCAAGCATACAATTTCTCAGTCAAGACAGCGTAACAAGTGATCTTGCAGGCTATTTGGCCTACAGTCTCACAGATTAAATCAGTGTTACAACATTTCTGTAGTCCTGAATATTATGACATCTTAACTCAGTCCTTTAGCAAGTTTTTTTAAAAAAAGCCCTGGGTGTGACCTGATGGGGCACAAATCCATTATTTCTCCAGTCACTCTCAGGTTCTACTGTTAGTTTTGTTCTGACTAAAGGAATCTCTGTCCCGAAGGATGGACACTGCACTCTCTCTTCCTCTTTCTTACTGGTATTGAGATTCCCCGCCACTGCTAAATCCACTCATTTTTAACTTGGTAGGAAGAGAAAAGTTGCCTGATCTCATAATGATTACACTCCCTGTTTTAAGGTTCCTTTCATTTGTGTGAAAGCCAAAGAAGATAGCTAGGAAAGCCATTTTGAACAATTAACTGTTGATACCACAGTATGAATAAACTAAAATCTGTTAACATTTCTGAATGTGAGCCCTGTACCCACCATCTATCTTTATACTCTCTAAAAGTGACCACTTTGGAGTCATGGTTTATAAGAGTTCATATTGTTGTTGTTGTTATGTGCCGTCGAGTCTTTTCCGACTCATAGCGACCCTGTGCACAACAGCTCTAAACCCTGCTCCATCCTGCGCCAACCGCACCGCCCCCGACACACCCATCCCGATTACCCCAGTCAATTAGATACGAAAAATAATACATGTGTCCCAAGACCAAGGAGAGCTCAGATCACAAAAATCAGTAGAGAACAAAAATGCACAATGAAGATGGCATTTGACTTCTATCTGATCAAAGGCTGGGAGACACAGGACACAGCACACAAAGAGAATGTCCCCTCACACATGCATCCTCTTACCTACTTTAATCTATGTAGAAGAACAGAGAGTCAGAAAATATTGAATGGAACCGTTCTAATTAATAATCTTTCAAGCTAAAATATTTACAACTCATATTATGCAAATGATATAACCTTGCTTGTGGAAAATGAAGAAGACTTGATGTACTTACTGAAAAAAATCAAAGACTTCCATATGGATTATATTTTGTCATCAAGAAAATAAAACCTTCACAGTTGGAACAATAAAACAATCAGAGAACACTGAATAGCTCAAAGAGTAAGTTTATATCTCTTATTTCTAAGTGGAGGAAGCTTAATTTTACTTCTACTTTCTGGCTAGTCATTGTATTTTATGTTGATGTAGAGGTAGAGACATAGACTTCTGCTCTATTCATTTTATTTGTCTAAGTATCAGTTTAGATTAAAATAATACAAAACAACGGGTTTAATTTATGGTTGTCATTGTTGTTATGTGTCATGGACTCAGAACTGACCTACAGTAGCCTCACCAGTAAGTTTCCTGAGGGAGTAAACTGTGCAGAAGGAGATTGCCCATTCTTTTGCTGAGCAGCTGGTGGATTTAACCATGGTCCTTTGAGACAGCAGTATATTCTTATCGCTACGAAGGGTTGTTATCAGTCAACTCATTATGTTTAGATTTTTCTATAACTACATATGATGAATAAATACTTAATACGTTTAAAAGGCACAAAACAATAAAGCTAGCATGTGATATAAAAATAGGAGAAGAAATGATACATGAAATAAGCCAATCCTAGAATCATCTCTAGGGCATTGTACAGGTTAGCAGTTTCTCTTGCCCTTAAGGTTTTCTGAGAATGACTCAAAGGATATGACTTCATCATTAGTCTATAAACCACTGTCACCAAAGCAGGATTTTGGAACTGCTGCTACTTTATCTCTCCCCGTGGCAACATTGTTAGCTACTTTTCTTCATTTAGAATGCACATTGAAGTCTGTGCTATAGAAAAATGAAAATGTTCTAACTTTGTAGAAATTTGAGAATAGTACAAAACATTATCTAATCCGGTGGTTCAATTAGTGTAGGATGTCAATAGCATGCCCATTAAAACTTGGGTTGTCTCTCTATAAAACTGTCCAGTAATGAAAAATACATTAATTTGTGAGTCAGCCCGTAAATAGTCAGTCTAATATATCTGCAAAGAGTAATGGCAAATATAAATATGTCCTAGCAAAATCTGTTGTTGTTGTTATGTGCCATCGAGTCACTTGCGACTCATAGCGACCCTATGTACAAGAGCTCTAAATGCCATTCTATCCTGTGCCAACCTCGCTGTCTCAAACACACTCATTCTCATCATTCCACTGACAGAATTGATCCATCTCATCGAGGGTCTTTCTCTCCTGCACTGTCCCTGCACTCTCCCAAACATGATGTCCCTCTTCAAGGACCAGTCCCTCCTTGCAACATGCCCAAAGTATTTCAGACAAAGCTTCAGAATCCTTGACTCCAAGGAGCACTCTGGCTTCACCCTCTCCAGGACAAACCTTTTTGTTCTCTTAGCAGTCCATGGTATATACAACACTCTTCTTCAGCACCACAGCTCAAAGGCATTAATTCTCTTTCCATCATCCTTATTCACTGTCCAACTATCCAATGCATAGTATGTAATTGCAAAGACTATAGCCTGGATCAGGCGCACCTTAGTCTCCAGTCTGACATTGTTGCTCTTCAGTACTCTTGAGAGGTCCCTCACAGCTGACTTTCCCAATGCGATTCGTCTCCTGATTTCCTGGATGCTGTTACCAAGTGTGTTGATTGTGGAGCCAAACAAACTAAAACTGTTAACTATCTCAATCTCTTCACCGTCCATACTGATGCTGCCAATTGGCCCAGTGGTGATAATCTTTGTATTCTTGATATTGCGCTTCAATCTATATAATCTAGATGTCTTAAAACAACATATGACAGTATGAAACTCTCTAGTTATGCATCTTTGGAAGAAAACTTAGCCAAATCTCACTTATTTAGTCTTTACAAATAAGACTATGAAAGAGATATCATTCTATCTTTTAGTGTAATAGGAAGATGAGCTATACAGAAGATCTGTCCTCCAGTAAGTGAAAAAAGTGACTTGCAACCAATATCTATCAATTTGAAAGAATAATTTTAACCATATTGTCTCCACAGTATAATAAATGATATGTACTATTAAAAGTGCTTGCTTATATATTAGCAGATTCCAATAGAAAATAATTTATTTCATTCATCTAACTGCTTAAATAAAAATACATTTTTGCTGTTTGTTCATGAAAAAAAGAAAACAATTTCTTAGAGTGATGTTGTTCTTAGATGCCATTGAGTCAGTTACAACTCATCTGGTTTAAACAAGCAACAAACAACAAATCTCCAACTTGTCCTATCCTATGCCTTCCTCACAGTCTCTAATATTCTCAAGTCCATTGCTACAATCACTGTGCCAACTCATCTTTCTCTCTTCCATTGTCTTTCCAACTTTCCAAGCATGATGTTTTCTTTTTTGGCCTTGTCCCTCCTGATAATACACCCCAATTATATGAAATGAAATTTCATCATCCTTGTCTCTGTGCATTCTGATTGCACTTTCCCCCAAATAGGCTTGTTTACTCTTTTTTTGTCCATAGGATATTCAATACTCTTCTCCAACACCACAATTAAAAGGCATCAATATTGTTGGTTTTTTTGTCATCCTTATTCATTGTCCATCTTTCAAATGCATAAGAAAATATTTGAAAAGCCTATGGTTTGTTCAGGTGGACCTTAGACTTTTAAACATATGTGTTTGCTCTTTGGCACTTTGGAGAGGTCTTTGACAGCAGATTTTCCCAATGCCACTCATGCTTTGATTTCTTGGCTTCTGCTACCATGAATGTTGACTGTGGAATCAAGTAAAACATAAATATTGACAACTTCAATCTTTTCTCCATCTATCAAAACGTTGCATACTGTCAGAGTGGTGAGGATTTTTGGTTTCCAAATGTAATACAAATTGAAGGCTGTCATCTTTGGTAACCAAAATGGATATATTGCATAATTTATCAAGTTGAGATACATTTTCCCACTTTTATTTAGAATTTGAAATTTAAGAAATATTTTCTATGTCCATACAATTTAGTAGTGACCACATAGCTGATGTCACACAGATGTTGTCTAAAAGCAGGGAATACCAAAAAGATGTTTAGTTGGGTTTGACTGTGAGAATCACGATAAATTATGGTTAACATTGAGAAGAACAGAAGTTGCACAACACTTATTTGTGCTCATGCAAAACCTGCACATAGACCAAGAAGCATGCCTTTGAATAGAACAAGGGGATACTTCATGGTTTAAAATCAGGAAAGGTTTGTGTTAGTGTTATATCTTTTCTTCATAGCTGTTTAATCTATTCCCCTATTATTCATAGTGTTTTTTGAAAGCCTGTTATTTCAGAATCAGATGATTAATCCTTCTGCTTACTCTTTGTTAGTCTAGAAGCTTAGTTGAACCTGTTCACCATGTGCGACTCTGCTGATATTTTAAATACCTGTGTCGTATCTTCCAGTATCACAGCAACATGCAAGTTACCCCCAGTACCTCAGACTGACAGAAAGTGTTGTACTCCTAACAACAAAGTTTCAAAAATCAAACACAAACCTACATAAACTTTAAAATAAGCAGCAATATGTAAGCCAATCTCATCATTACAGCAAACGGGTAGTGCTGTATCCAGAAGAGCAAACCATAAAAGAGACAAGCATATAAATATCAAACAGAGATGCATACCGCTGGAGAGAAGTATTGGGGGTATGTCAAGAGTTAGGGCACTCAGACTGGAACAGAGTTTCCTCTGGCCTAAAGGAGCCTATACTAGTCTGCCTGGTGTGAGTTGGTCTCTTTGCAAGTCTAGGGATGGGTTCCTCCCATTCAGAGGAGATACTCCCTTTCATGTGTGGACTGATGGCAGCCGCAGAGTGGCACAATCTAATGACTGTGGGAGGAAGGCTCTGACAGCTCCAGAAAAAGGAACGCATGGCACTGTTTAGAATATACCCCGAGGAAATTAGAACTTGGTCAGTAACGGAGATTTGTACCCCTGTTTATAGCATCATTAGTCACATTGCAAGAATCTGGAAACAGCCAAAAATGCATACATCGCCAAGGAATAATCATTTTGTAAAATACATAATATCAGAGAGTCTAGAAAGCATAATGCTGAGTGGACTAAGTTTCATGAGGACAAATACTGAACAAGACCATTATTTTAAAAATAGAAGGATAAGATGCGAATGAAATCCAAAAAAGAAAGGGGAAATGGGCCAGAAGAAGGGGAAGTGTGAAAATCATTAAGATAGTAGAGTTTAGCAGGAGTTTCAGGTAGGGGATTAAGGAAAAGGAAGGTTTGATGGGGATTCAAAAGATGAGTGATAATATGCATAGATCAATAGTAATTAATCATATAAAATAAAATATAAATGAATGATTTTATGAAACACAAAGTACATAAATGGAAAAAGGGGAAGAGTGAAAATCAGTAGGATAGCAGAATTTAGTGGACAGACTTGGGTTATGTCAGGAATAGGAAAGATTCAATGGGAACTCAAAAGGATAGGCAGAAATCAATAATAATTAAACATAAAATGCAATATATATGTATGATTATATGAAATACAATGTAAATTATCAATAAGGATGACAGAAGAAGAATAGATGCCTTTGAGCTGTGGTTTTGAAGAAGAGCATTGAACACCCCATGTACAACCAAGAGAATAAACAAATATATCTTGGAGAGGGGGCAGTTGGAGTGCTTTTTGGAGGCTAGGATGATGAGGCTTTTCCTCACATACTTTGGCTATGTTGTTAAGAAGGGCTATTCCTCCTTAGAGAGAGAAATGATGCTTGGAAGGGTGGAGGGCAGGTGAAGGAGAGGAGGACCCTCAACCTGGTGGGTTGACGGGTAATTCCCACAACGAGCTTTGGTGGGTCAAGAAGTGTGAGGGTGGCACAAGATAGAACGGGGTTCCAATCTATCAACCATAGCATGGCTATGAGTTGTAGATCACTAGACAGCACCTAACAACAACATAACAAAAAAAAAAAAATACTATGAATATGAATGGAAATAGAAAAGAACAAACAATTATGGTTTTGGGGAAATGCAAGCAGGATGCTTCTTCAAGGCAAAGTATTGAAACTTGATCTCACTTTCTTTGGGGAATTTGTCAGCAGGGGTCCTTATTTGGAAAAGGACATTTTGCTTTGAAAGGGGGAGAGTCAATGAAAGAGAGTATGACCTTGCACAATGTACATAGACACAGCACAGCGATTGCAACAATGGGCTCAAACATATATCAGATATTGTGATGAAGGTGCTGGTTAGGGCAAGGTTTAGGTCTGATATTCACAGGTCTTACTCTTCGCCATCCAAGAACAACACACAGAGATACAAATACTGAACAGATTTTCACCACAGTCAGTTTTATGCCACTAAATATCATTATCAGCTTAGGTATGAGCTTTAATAAGATGTTATATCTGCCTCCTTAGGGTTTAAATCCAGCTGGAGATAAGACCACGAATGCAAAGAATCCCAGGAAAGTGCTATTTGTGACAATCTCCTACAACACGATATAAATAAATTATAGGGATAGTTGTCAGATTTGAGTTAATATGATCCAAACAGAAGCCTGAACTGTGGCAGACCCAGTTAGCAGGATAGGTTATAATAAGTCAATTCATTTTATCTGGATGTGTCCTAGCCAAATGAGTTGCAGGATAATTGGAATATTGAAGATGGCCATCTGTAGATTGTACTAATCTGTTCTCCCATTTCTCCTGTTGCCTTAGTTACTATTTGCACCAGTATGTTTTATTTTAAGACTGTCTCTATCTTCACATATTTTTGTTTGCGTAAATCCACTTGCAGGCAGTGCCCACTGGGGATGCCATGTGTTCCTGGAGATGGGTTCTTAAAGTGGATTAGAGTCAGGCAAAATCTAGAGTGCAAAATTCACTCTTGAGTGTGAACGTGCTGCCAGCTCACTTTAAAAATTGGGTGACAATTACAAAATGGTCCATTAGAGGTCACGAAAACAAAGACAACTACTCAGAACTGTTGAACCAGCAATGTAGGGTGAAAGAAGAACTCTCTGAAGTTTACCGGAAACTGTGTATAGGTGTTCATTTTAAAAGTTTTGCTCTATTATTGATTTCTTGTGGTAGTATGTTGAGAGGGGGAGGATGGCATAGGACAGAGCAAGGTTCAGAGCTATTGTTCAGAGAGTCACTATGAGATGCAGTTGACTCTTTGGCACATAACAGCAACAACAATTCAATTCAGGAAAAACAAAATAAAACAAATGGTCCTTTCTTTACAAGTATTCTCACTTTTATTTCTTCTAGAAGAAATGTTTTCCCATCCCCTCTGAAGACAGATGTGTTTTATATTCGTTAGCGCATGCTGTTCATAGCATTTTTCATAGGTTGAGACTATTTATGATCCATGAGATATATTTTCTCATCTTCAAATTCAACTGCATCACCATAACAACCAAGATCTCAGTCACTAAACAGAATCTTCTGAGGGTATATTTAATTTCCTGTGGACTCTTTTGTGTAGGAGAGGATATTCCTTGGAGAAAGAAGAATCATGCTTGAGAAGGTGGAAGAATGGCAAAGAAGAAGAAGACCTTCGACAAGGTGATTTGACACAGTGATTGCTGTAATAATGGGCTCTACTGTGCCAAAGAGCGTGAGGGTGGCTTGGAATAAGACAGGGTTCAGATCTGTTGTTCATAGTGTTGTCTATGAGTTGTACTAGACTTGATGGCACCTAACAACAACAGTCTCAACACTAGTTAGAGACACTTTCAGATAGATTTGGAGTTGACAAAATTTCTGAAAATTAATGGAAAGTCAACACCATGTATGCATAATCCTTCACCAGTCACAAAGTAGTATGAAAAGAAGGAAAATGTGTTGTGTTGTATTGTGTTGTTGGGTATGGTTGAGTTGGATTCAACCCACAGTTGAGCCTCCAGCAGGTTTCAGAGACGATAAATTTCACAGGAAGAGATGGCCTATCCTTCTTCCATGGAGCAGGTGGTGGATTCAAACCACATGCCTTGGGGATTGCAGTGAAGCCTCTTGTTCCTAGGCCACCAGAACTTACAAATAACTACATATTGCATTGATTTTTAAGCAGCCTTTATTTTCCGATCACCAGCAATTAACATGCATTTTAGTTGCATGTCAAATCAATTTTATAATTCTAGAAATTGATAAAAAATCTCATCTTCAGCATCCCAGCTATGATCATAACGACCATATAAACAGTAGATCTGAACCTTGCCTTATAATAAACTACCTCATGACTTCTGTCATGTTCAAACCAATAATGGTAGCCACTGTGTCAATCTAATTCATTGAGAATCTTCTTCTCTTCCACTGACTCCTGACATTCTCCAGCATAAAATCTTTCTACAAGGACTAGTACCTCCTGAAAACATGTGCCAAGTAAATGAAATGAAGTGTCACCGAGCTTACCTCCAGTGAACACTCTGGTCACACTTCCCAAAAGACATTCGTTTGTTCTTTTGGAAGTTAGTGGGATATCCCATACTCATAACTAACATTACAAATCAAAGGCATAAAAGGCCATTTTGACTTATTGTCCAAATTGCAGATGCATAGAAAGTTATTTAAAATACTACGGTTTGAATCAAGAGTGCCTTAGCCTTTAAACTTTACATCTATTTTAAAACTTTCAAATTTCAAAACTCTTGACTTTTTAGAACTTTGAACTGATCCCTGATGCTAGGTTTTGCCAACACAACATATCTCCTGATTCCTTGATGGCTGTTAATATGAGCATTGATTGTGGATCCAAGTAAGATGAAACCAATTTTCAATGGTTATTCATGAGTTTCATCTAATTCTGATGGCATATTGTTCTCCATGTAGTCCTCACATGCATATTTCCTGATTTGAAGCCATGCAGTGTTCCCTTTTTATGTGTGACAACTGCATCTTGGTCTATACGTAGGTTTTGCATAACCACAATTAAGTGTTCTGATACTCTTAGTCTAATCAGTGTGAACCATAATTTTTTATGATCCACATAGTCAAGTGTCTTTATATAGTCCATTCAACATATACAACCATCTTTCTGGTATTCTCTGTTCTTACAATATCCATCTGGTATCAGCAGTGATATCCTTTGTACTTACTCTGCTGAATCCACCTTGGATTCCTCACAGTTCCTTGTCTATGATCTCTTTCAGCAACATTTAAATGTATACTCTTCCCACAGTTACGTGGTGGTGTCAAAGTTTTTTGTTCAAAATGGCTTTCTTAGCTATTGAGTTTGACAGTTCTGTGTGGATGGGCAGGAATGTGTAAATAGAGTTGGTTAGCCTCTCCACAAGAGGATTGGCTAGTCTTGACATTTGAGCAGATTCATTGTCAGATTTGGAGAATCTCGACACCAGCAAAGATGAAGCAGGGATTGCACAGTGTGTGCCCTTTGGGCCAAGGATTCCTGTGACACTCGGACCAGCATCTACAGGAGCAGCAGCAGCTGTAGCAGAGAAACTTGGGACTGCTTCCCCATGGACGCATAGCTAGGAGCTTCACTCAAGTTCCTGGAGGATGAAGGGATAAGGAACCATAATTGGCAGGTCTAAGAACTTGGTAAAACTGGCCTAAATCCACGAGAATGAAGGCAAAGGTGCCTGCAAGCACATATCAGAAGCTCTTCTGACTGATTATATCCTGATACCAATGGAATTATAGCCTTTATTTAAAAATATTTTATTTTATATTGGTTTGCATACAAAATTCATATGCATTGTGTATCAATTACATACAATGTGTTTCATACACTCCTCTACGCACATTGTGTTTCATAGGATCATTCTTCTACAGCGTGTTTTATAAAATGAATCACCATTGATTCATGCCCACCATTACTCTGCCCTTGATTTCCATAGTAAACTTCATATTTATGACCATGGTTTGATGATGATGATGATTCCTAGGATTTAGGGCCCAGTAGAGTGGTAAGATTGGTGTTGGAATTAATAGAAATAAATACAGGAGCTTGGAGGAATGTCTGACGTCATGTGAATTGGTTTTGGGTTGTGTATGCTGTGGGTGTGAATGCTGTTTGGGGTGATGTTGGTAGCTTCCTTGAGGAATTAGTAGCCATCAGATACACCCTTCCTCATGCTGTCCATGCTCTTTTTACACACATCCATCAATCTCCCCAAACATATATACTCTAAAGAAGAGGGTTCCCTCTGAGAAATGTATTGCATTTATACACATACCTGAACACCATTTTCCCATAGGTTTGTGATCTTTTGATGATAACTGATTTTAAGAATTAGTGTTAAGTTTTTAGCCAATAATGTACCTTGTTCCTTCCTAAATTCTAAGAATTTGAGTGTCAAAGATAATAGCTACAATTATTGAAAATTAAAGTCTCATTCCAGTTTTTGAACCCCTGGTAGGGTCATCATGCTTGGAAATGTAGAGGATTATCAAGAGAGAAAAGATCCTTAAAATGCTGTATTGACACAGTGACTGCAAAAGTGGCCTTAAGTGTACCACAGATGCACAGTGTGATGGAACAGGGTTCACGTCTGATGTACATATAGTCGCTATGAGTCATACTTAACTTGATATCCTCTAACAATAATAACAAACAAAAACCACAATGATACATCATGTTCCCATACCTTTGCAATCTGTATGCAGAACAGATCATTCAATAACCAGGGATTTATGAGGAGGAGTGTGGCATCAAGATTGGAGGGAGACTCATTAACAACCTATGATATGCAGATGACACAGCTTTGCTTGCTGAAACTGAAGAAGACCTGAAGTACTTACTGCAAAAGGTCAAGGACTGTAGTCTTCAATATGGATTGAAGCTCAACATCAAGAAGGCAAAGATTCTCACCACTGGGCCAATTTGCCACACCATAATAGACGGAGAAGAGACAGAGGTTGTCAGCAATTACAGCTTGCATGGATCCACAATCGACACAATACCAGCAGTCAAGAAATCAAAAGACTAATTACATTGGGAAAATTTGCTGTCATGGACCTCTCTAGAGTGCTGAAAATCAACAATGTCAGGTTAGATACTAAGGTGTGCCTCCTAATCCAGGCCATGATTTTCTCAATTAGCTGTTATGCTTCAGAAAGTAGGACAATAACTAAGGATGACAGAAGAAGAATAGATGCTTTTGTGTTGCGGTACTGGAGAAGAGTCTTGAACATAACATGTACTGCCAAGAAAACAAATAAGTTTGTCTTTTAGAGGGTGAAACCAAGTCTCTCCTTGGATGCTAGGATTTTGAAGTTCTGCCTACTTACTTTGGGCACGTGGCCAGGAGAGATCGGCCTTTGGAGAAGGGCATCATGCTCAGAAGGGTGGACAGACAGCACAGGAGAGGGAGAACCTGGATGAGAAGGATTGGTACAGTAACTGGAGTGATGGGGACTGGTGGGTCAGAATTAGTGAGATTGGCTCAGAACAGGTGATCACTATGTATCACACCGCTTATCAACCAATAACATTCTATGACATGTTTGAAAGCAGTAGTGGCATCCACTTCCTAAACAACTTGCCTCAGAAAACTCTATGAACTTTGATAAATGCCGATAGTTGTAGAGGGGCTTCAGGTCTTTTGTTCACAGGGTCGCTATGAGTAGTGCTCGACTTGAAGGCAATCAACAACAACAACTTTCTCTCTCTGCTATTGGATGGATATTTTCTCAAGAATCTATAAACACTGCAAAACCAGAATTTTGTATTTCTAGGAGATATCTTTTTTTTAAAATAGCAATATAGAAATTTCATCTGAAATACATCCATAAAGTTATATCTGATTATAATTTGATGCAGGGAAAGGCATAGTAACATATGTTAAGGGTTTATATATTTTTGCGAGAAGAGTAGTTAAACAAAGTGAACTTGATTGGAAATGCTATGCTACCAACCATGAACTGGTGAAGTGTTTTACAAGAGTAATTTTTATTGTAGTAAGACTCTAGAGTGTTGAACAGTGAAATTGAATCACTCATGAAGCTATGCCAGATGTTATTCCTATCAGATGTTGATTAATGCATACACTTCATCTAGAGGAACTTAATACTGAGTTATTAAAATGGAAGTCTGTCAGTTTGAAAAATGATTGGCAGCTTGAGTTGGGAAGAATCATGAGTTAAGCTTGAAATTTTACGTAAACCTTTCTAGGTGTGGATTTTTCAGATTTGAAAATGATCAAATATTTTATTTCTTAATTACTGCACCAACCTTGTAAAACAAATGAACAAAAAAGCACCGAAACCTAATGTATTTCTCTTTCCTGGACTCTGGCTCATGCAGATGCTCCTTCAGATTTCTGAGGATGTAAAAGTTAAGGAGATCACACTGCCTCATCTGAACAGTGGTAACAGCATTCAAAACGCTGACATTTTGAGAGCTGCACCATCTAAGTACACTCTGTGACCAACACACCATAGACTCTTTTTTTCAAGGGAGATATGATAGCTTGATATAAGGAATTACAATGCCAATCTGTAGGCACACTGTTCAAATCAACCCACTGTTCCATGGGAGAAAGGTGGACAGTCCTCCTGTGTGATTTACTGCTTTTGAAAATACACTGGAGGGTCAGCTCTGAGTCAATCCTGACTCAACAACACATAATGACAACAATATACCAAATCTGGAGATAGATACTATTACATGTCTTGAGATATGTATGGATTCATTGTTGTTATGTGTCATCTAGTCGTCTGTGACTCATAATGACCCTACATGTATAACACCCTTAAAATGCACTCTATCCTGTGCCAATCTTATTGTCTCCAACACACCTACCCCCATTACCTCAGTCACTGAATCAATCCATCTCATCGAGGGTCTTCCTCTCTTACATTGTCCCTCCACTCTCCCAAGCATGATGTCCCTCTCCAAGAACTGATCATATCTTGCAACATGTCCAAAGTAAGTTAAACGAAGCTTGAGAACCCTTGCCTCTAAGGAGCAGCCTGATCTCCTCTAAGGAGCAGCCTACTCTCACCCTCTCTAGGACCAACTTCTTTTGTTCTCCTAGCAGCCCATGATATATTCAATACTCTTTTCCAACACTACTGCTCAAAGACATCAATTCTCCTTCTATTATCCCTAGTCAGTGTCCCTTGCTTTCTGATGCATAACAAATAATTGTAAAAACTATGGCTTAGATCAGGTGCACCCAAGTCTCCAGACTGACATCTTTACTCTTCAGTACTTTGGAGACAGCAGACTTTCCCAGTGCAATTTGTCTTTTCATTTCCTGGCTGCTGGTACCAAGAGCATTGATTGTGGAGCTAAGCAACCTAAAGCTGTTAACAATCTCGATCTCTTCCCATCTAGCCTGATGCTGCCAATTGCGCCAGTGGTGAAATCTTAGTTTTCTTGAGGTTGAGCTTCAATCCAAATTTAAAACTATCATCCTTGATCTTCTGTAATAAGCACATCAGGTCCTCCTCAGTTTCAGCAAGCAAGGATGTGTCATCTGCACAATGCAGATTATTGATGATAATAAATGAATTATGGACCATACTTGAGGTACAATGGATTGATTTTAAAAATTCTGTTTTTCCCAGCCTTTTGCTTGAACTTGTTACATGGATGGATTGGAACTTGCAAAAGAAGGTATTTTTAGGGGAGCTCTGGTGGCCTAGTGGCAAGAAGCTGCAACTACAATCCCAGAGGTGCACGGTTCGAATCCACCAGATGCTCTGCCGGGGAAGGAGGGGCAATCTCCTCCTGTACCAGTCAGATCTGATTTGACGGTACATGCACACAAAAATAATAAAATTTTAAAAAAAAGAAGGTATTTTTATAAATGGCTTATAATGGGCTTGTTAAGTTTTGCCAATCTATCAGATTTAAATGGAGCATATTGATCAGAACTAAAAAAGTAATTTTACTATTCATAATACAAAGAATGCAGGTTAAGAATTACAGGAGGGGGAAGCGAGCTGGTGGGGAGGGGTGGGAAGGGAGAAAATTGCGGCAATGAATGAATGGAAATCCAAAA
>NW_006399779.1:18902172-18903537 GCF_000299155.1 Elephantulus edwardii
AATTACAGGGCCAGAGATTTTTGTTCCAGTCAGACAGGCACCTAGACAAAGGCAATAGCAGCAGAAGCACTGGAGAATTGATTATGGGACTGTCACCTGATAGAGCCAAAACCAGGTACCTTTGTCCAAGCTTATTGGAGGACTGAGGGTGAGAGGAAAAACCATGACTGGTAGGATTAAGAAATATGTGTGACAGTTAACTATAGTTAAGAAACTGTGGGTCAGATGGCCTGTGAGCTTGCTTGAGAAGCCGCCCTGACTGAAAGACTGCATCATGTTTCCAATTTCAATTGTAACCTGTTATTTCCCTAATAAATCCCATAAACATGAATACCCTTCTTTGAATTCTGCATGACCATTTCAATGAATTTTCAGACTCACTGAGAACCTTGAGAGTGAAGGTTAGTGTTAGAATTGCTAGAAGTAGGTTGGCAGAATGTAGGAGAGGTGTGTTTGACCTCAAGGAAATACTTTTTGTACTATTGATGTTATAGATGAGAAAAGCTCTCCATTACAATTCCATCAAGGAATTTTATTTTTTTTTTAAAAAAAGCATATACACATCTATAATTCTATCAAGAATGAAGAATAAATTCCAATATAAAACTGGACTCTTAGGATAGATCACTTGCTGTTGGAGTTAGCCAAGCAAAACTTTTTGTATAAATTGATCAAATCTCCTAACATTAGTTATTACAAAATCCATTGGTATAGTGTCCACACAGGAAAGGTATTTGTGGATAAAGGAGGATCCTAAATGTGGTAAAGTTGGCCTGAAATCAGATTCCAGCAGGCTATGTAAGGTTGTTAATGAGTGCTATATGAAAATAGTAATCTTAGAAAACTGATTTGGATAAAATGATAAGGCCGGGTCACATAGGTAATTGAATGAAAATCTCAGGAGGACATTGAAGAGAACCTGGAAAGTTCTGACCTTAGGGGAACCATCTAAGTGTCTCAGTTTTCTACGAAGACTCCTGGGCCAAGGGATAGGAGAAGTTTTGTTGGGATACTAGGGAATAGAGTCAACGGATCTAATCACTTTGTTCTGAAGCCAGCTTTCAAATGGAAAAAGAAAACTTTACTAGCTTATTAAAAGTATAAAAGTTTATTAGATATGTTTATTGACATGATTCTATGACAGGGGAATGTTTCCACAATATATATATATCTTTTTATTTTTAATACCTTTTTTTACTTTATTCATTGTTGCACATTTTCTCCCCCTGCCTACTCCCCTAGTCTTCCTGCAGTGTGTCGCTTGTTCCAGATTTTTCTTACAAATAATGCACAATAATTGTATATTCCTTTCAAACAGTCCTTCCCCTCATCTGCTTTAATGAAGTGCTCATAGTCTATCCACTG
>NW_006399779.1:18903667-18919233 GCF_000299155.1 Elephantulus edwardii
CCCCCCCCGTTTGCTCCTCAATATATTTTAAAAGGAAGAGTCTGAAGTTATTAATCCTAACAGAAGGATCAATCTACGTTGTGCCAGATGATAAGGAAGCTGAAGTAGAGGGTGTATTTGTGTGTTCTTGGTAATTGTCAATGATAGGAAAAGAAATATATGGAGAAAATGTTAATATGGGCAAATGCCAATACTAATATTAGGAAGATTTTATACTTTTTAATAATTTTTTGTCTTCAAATGTTTTTGACAAAAAAAATGTATAAACAGATATGGAGGAGAGTCACTGTTGTACATTCCTTTATGTTGTTGTTGTTGTTGTTGTTAGGTGCCATCGGGTCAATCACGATTCATAGCAACCCTATGAACCACAGATCTGAACCCTATTCTATCCTGTATCATCTTCCTACTTCCTGACATACAAGAGCCCATTGTGGCAGTCTGTGTCAACTCACCTGATCAAGGGTCTTCCTCTCCTTTACCAATCCTCCCCCCTTCCAGCATCATTTCCCTACCCCCGTGCCCCCCAAAAATCCCCAAAATAAAAAAACCCAAACAACACAACAACATGTATGTAGTGATACAATGTGGAATCTCTGTAATGATCTTCTTTTATTTGATAAAGAGTTTTAAAAAGATTAAGGGTGGGATGTAGCTGGCTTTAATCTCATCACAGCCCTGATGATCAGGAAAGTTTCCCTAGGATAACATCTTTAATCTCACAAGGAAAGCAAAACACTAGGGGAGATGTCAGAACAACAATAACAACAACAAATTAATAATAAATTACCAGGAATGGAGTACATTCTTTTGGACTCAGGCTTCTGCACTAAGAAGCTCCTTTATACAGATATAGAGGGATATCCAAGGAATTCTGGTCTACAGATGAAGGAGATGAATGTCTTCTAGAGCTGAGAGAGTAAGCAGGCTTTCCCTTGGAGCTGGTACTCTGAATTTGAGCTTCAATCTTCCTAAACAGTAAGGCATTCACATATGGTGTACGTCCTAGGACAAAAGTAGAGAACCAAAAAGACATCAAAGTTGTATATTTCAATTTAATTTGAAGCTACCAACCTTTACTATGCCAATACTGAACTATAACAGTATATAAAATAAAATTTCAGAGTACCCATATATTTTTGTGGAGAATTATCAGTTTCTGACAAATCTTGCAATTATGATTGAGTCATTCTAGAACTGTTTCTATGACATATTTTTCATAGTAGGATAGTCAAGTTTGATAGTAAAGCAATGTCAATAAGTGTAATAAAATTTTGTAAGTTTATGCTCAAATTCATACCTCACATGTGCAACTTTTTAAAAAGAATGCCTTCAAGCGAACTCTGGTGGCCTAGTGGCAAGCAGCTGCACTGCAATCCCAGAGGTGAGCAGTTCAAATCCACCAGATGCTTTGCTGGAGAAGGAGGAACAATCTCCTCCTGTACCAGTCAAATCTCATTTGACGGTGCACACGCAAATAATAAAAATAAAGTAAAAAAAAAAAATAAAAAAAAGAATGCCTTCAACAAATTTACCACTAGATTCCATTCTAGCTTGTATATTTGTGTGGCTATCCCAGCTGAGAAGTCAAAGTGTACATAAAAAGATAAAACATTTCCTTATTTTACCAGTTTGTATTCCAGAGTTAAACTGTATAATTCATGGCTTCACACCGAGAAGGAAATGTCCAGTTTGTCTTTAAATATAGCTAAAATGTTCTTACCTTCAGCCCTGCCAAGTACCTGCATCCTCTCATTGGAATTAAGGGCCAGATGGCCACCCAGAACCCCATGGCGATGAACAAGTGACAATTTGCTGGGTGATCAAACATAATTTAAAGTCTTTTAACCTGAGAACTCCAAGGTAGCATAGCAACAGAGTCAGTGATAATTTGAAAAGAGGAAACAAGTACCTGCTCTGCTCCTAACCATTTCCCTGTAACTAAATACTCAAGATTTAAATTCCTGTTGTTAGTTTTTATCCAGTAGATTCCTACTCATAACAGCCACATGCAGAGTGGAACTGTCCAATAGAATTTTCTGAGCTGAGACTTTCCTGATGCCTATCAGCTGTCACTGGAGTTGACTTTGGTGTGGGGTTTCTGTCAGCCTTAAACATTGGTGTGATCCAGGCTCTCCCAAATCCAATTCCTAAGGTATAAAGATCATCATTTTTTCTTATACAAAGCATTTTATCACATACTCCAAATGACTCAGAATTTAAAAAGAAAAAAAAGAAAAAGGAGACATCCCAACTCTGGTGGCTTAGTGGTAAGGAACTGTGCTGCCAATGAAAAGGTATACTGTTCAAATCCACCAGCTGGTCTGTGAGAGAAAGATGAGCACACTCCTCAAATGCAATTTAGTATCTCCGAAAACCTACTTAAAGGTCAGCAATAGGTCAGTTCTGACTCAATAGGACCTCACCACACACACACACACACACACACACACACACACACACACACAAAACACACATGTAGATATTTTTGAAAGGTTCTTGACATTTGTATTATGCTATACATAAATACTATTTTGAAATATATTATCCATCTAAATTTAATAGCTAGATATGTATAATTTTTGAGGGAAAATTTTAAAAACCCCTTTAACTGTGAATTACACACACACAGAATATAAGTAGAACACAAAAAGGACAGGCAATTAAAAAAAAAAAAGAAGAAGAACATGGGTCCAGGTATCATCATAGATTTACTCTCTTATTCTTTTCCCGAGGCTATTCTTCCAAAGATGATCTTAACTCATTTTATTCTATGTTATAGTTTTTATGACACTTTCTTCTTGGCTAAACTATGAGATTCCTCTG
The DNA here is from genome assembly GCF_000299155.1 of Elephantulus edwardii. Classification (NCBI taxonomy): domain Eukaryota; kingdom Metazoa; phylum Chordata; class Mammalia; order Macroscelidea; family Macroscelididae; genus Elephantulus; species Elephantulus edwardii. Next base: position 18,906,494 of record NW_006399779.1, read on the forward strand.
GACATAAAGCATTTCTTAAGACATTTTTGAGCTCTGCCTCTGATATAGAGTCCATTACTTTAAAAATACTTAGTGTATGTTTGCTTAAATAAAACACAGCAGAATAAACTTTCCTTATTATTATTTTCCTTAGGTAAAACTTATTTTACTGTTGTTACTATTAAGATTAGAAATGGAAAAAAATGAAGTTTTCAATCATTTCTTCTTTCTTATATTTACAATTAAAACCCATGATAACAAACCAGAGTAAAGAAATCTAGATGTATGATTGGGGTTGGAACTGATCAGTAGTTGTCCTCCAATGGGTTTTCAGAGAAAGTCCATCGCATGGAAGGATATTTTCCAGCGTTTCTATGAAGCAAATAGTGAATTCCAGCTGTGTACATTAGCGCACCAACACAACTACTTACCATTACGTCACCAGAGTATCCCTTACATATTTGCTGTTGTTGTTAGATGCCATCAGGTAGAGTGATGATGAGACACTAATAGTGACTCTATGTACAAAAAAGTTCTGAACCCTGTACTATCCTCACACTTCCTGACACACAAGAGCCTGTTGAAGCTGTCACCATGTCAAACCACCTGGTTGAAGGTTTTTTTCTCCTTTGCTGACCTTCCACCCTTCCCAGCATCATGTCCCTCTCAAAGGAATAACCCCACCTAGCAACATGCCCAAAGTATGTGAGGTGAAGCCTCATCGTTCTCCCCTCCAAAGAGCAGTTCAGCTGCACCCTCTCCAAGAAATACTTGTTCTCTTGGCTGTCCATGGGATATTCAGTGCTCTTCTCTAACACCACAGCCACCGATTCTTTTTTCTGTTATGCTTCTTCGTTGTCCAGCTCTCAGATGCATAGCAAATGATTGGAAAGACCATGGCCTGAATCAGACACATCTTAGTCTCAAATTGACATCATTACATTATTACTCCTCAATAATTTGGAGAGGTCCCTAATCGTACATTTTCCCAGTGCACTGCATCTTGTTTTTTGACTGCTGGTATCGTACCTCTCCAAGGTGTTAAGGAACAGTGATGTCAGTTTCAAGACTAAAGTGTACCTGATGCAAGCCATGGTCTTTTTGGTGACTTGTTATGCATCTACAGTTGGATATGAAGATGGTAGAAGAGAAAGAATCAATGACTTTGAGTTGTAGTGTTAAAGAGTTTTGAATATGCCAAAAGAACAAACAAATATGCCCTGCAGAAACTACAACAGGGGCCTCCTCAGAGGCAAGGTTGGTGGAGGTTTCTCTCACAAAGTTTGTGCATGTTGTAAGAAGGAGATAGTCCTTAGAAAAAGACTTCATGATTGGAAAATGAAAGGATAAATGGTAGAGAGAAAGACCCTCACCAAGACTGACTGACATAGGAACTTTAACAATGGACCCAAGTATATCAGAGATGATGAAGATGGCAAATGATAGGCATCCATTGTTCATAGGGTCACTATGAGTTGTAGTCAATTTGATGGTATCTAAAAGCAACAACAATAGACCAGTGAATTTTAATAAAAAGTGTGTCTGTATAAACACATTTATACACATACAGACAGATTTATTTGTGTGAAGTCATATGACAAGTCACGAGATCTTCATGAAACCAAATCAGGGCTTGAATTTTTCTTACAGGAAATACTGAGATCTTTATTCTATCAGATATATGTGATTTTTAATGGTTCCATGTTTCTATAATAAAATTACTGATGTTGGTGGTGGTTGTATGAGCTGTTGAGTTGTTTGTGACTCATAGTGACCTTATGTACAAGAGCCCTAAACACTGTTCTATCCTGTGCCAACCTCGCCATCTCCAACACACTCATTGATGTCCCTCTCCAAGGACTAGTCTCTCCTTGCAACATGCCCAAAGTATGTCAGACGAAGCTTCAGAATACTTGACTCCAAGGAGCATTCTGCCTTCATCCTCTCCAGGACAAACCTGTTTGTTCTCTTAGCACTCCATGGTATATTCAACACTCTTCTCCAGCACCACAGCTCAAAGGCATCAATTTTCTTTCTATCATCCCCAGTCACTGTCCAACTCTCCAACGCATAACACGTAATTGCAAAGACTATAGCCTGGATCAGGTGCACCTGGATCAGGTGCACCTGGATCAGGTGCCTGACATTGTTGCTCTTCAGTACTCTTGAGAGGTCCCTCACAGCTGACCTTCCCAATGCAATTTGTCTCTTGATTTCCTGGCCGCTGTTACCAAGAGTGTTGACTGTGAAGCCAAGTAAACGAAAAGTGTTAACTATCTCAATCTCTTCAGCATCCATACCAATGCTGCCAATTGGCCCAGTGGTGAGCTTCAAATTACTGATACACAAAATTTTTTACACTAAATGTTTTGAAACAAAAAAAAAATATAATAAATATTCTCAAATCTAACTTCAAAACGTCTAGAAACAAGTACAAAAGAAAACTTATTTTATTCTACATACAGTCTTACATAGATAGATAACAGGTAAATAGACAAGGAGATAGGTAAGATGATAGATAGATAGATAGATGATATTTAGATAATAGATACATTGATAGATAGAATGAACTATAGATATAAAAGTACTGATAATTAAGACTTACAAATCCTAGACTACTTGAGGTTAAGATTGTGATATAATCAGCTGTATTGGAGTTTTTTGGGGTTTTTTTACTACTTGTAACATTATTGTCATTTTGTTTTCCCTAAGTATGCAAGTAAGTAAGTTGTCAATTCTCAGTGACATTTACTGGTTGTGTATGTGTACTAAGCTGAAGAGCTTTGAGAGAAGAACATACATATTCCTGATACAAGAAGGCCACCATGAGACTTACACTCCTACACTTTTTCCACGGTAGAAAATCACAACAAACAACTATTATTACTGTCATCATCAAATCGTCTCTGGAACACATTTTCACTTAAACCTAAATTCTCTCAAACTATCTCAAGAGATATCAGAAATTATGAAAGAGAGCACTCCAAAGATAGGCAAATGCTTGGTTTTACAAAGTTATTAAATTAGCAAAGTTTCATGGTGTGCTATTGCAAGAACAAACTTGTCACTATAGACAGGATTATGAGGGTATTACCTTCAAACCTCCTTTCATTATTTGATGTGTTTTGAATTCCAGCAGGGAGACTGATAGTTTTTAAAATAGCCTTGACTTAAATGTCAAAAACGAAGGAGAAAATCAAAGTAAAACAACAAAAGTAAACTGATTTTATAAGACCTACACTGTAAAACTAAAGGCACATGGTTTGAATCTATCTGTTGTTTCATGGGAGAAAGATGAACAGTTTCCTTCCATGTGAATTATTGCATTTGAAAATATGCTGGTCAGCTTTGAGTAGGGTTTTACTCAATATTACCCAACAAATACACACACACACACACACACACACACACACACACACACACACACATTTATTTATAAATATATATTGTTATTGTTGTTGTTATGTGCCATCGAGTCGTTTGCGACTCATAACGACCCTATGTACTACAGCCCTAAACCCTCCTCTATCCTGTGCCATACTTGATGGTTCTACCTAGGTTGCCCTTTTTGTTAATCTGCGTGTGTTCTGTTGTGCATAGGGTTTTCAGAGGCCTGCTATTTCAGAAGTGGGTGGCCAATCCTTCTTCCTAGTCTGTCTTAATCTGAATGTTCAGATTTAGAGGAGTATCTGACAGACAGCAATTTGTGGAGCAGTTAAAGATAAATCCCTTATTGTGGGGGTAAGCGTTAGTTAAAATGTTGACCCCACCCTTAGCCCAGTGCCATTACCCACTTACTTCCAAGCTCTACCCTCCACCAGGATAACCCTTCTCATCTACCAAGTCCCTTCAGAAAATATCTTCCATTGTCCAACCCATGATCTGACAGTTTGTATCTTAAGCTTTCTTGGCTTCTGTGATTCCAAAAACGTTGACTGCTGACATTTTTCTTTTGACCAGTGTCTCTTAAGTTTAGTTGTGCTGTCTCCAAGGGAAGGTGACGTGTCCTGTAGAACTTCTGTGTAGATTATGTTTCCCCTTCTGGCCCGAGGGCCGCAGGCCGGAGGGCCCTCCGGAAATCCTGGGTACCTGTGAAAAACGCCTGTCCTTGGTTATCTGCGGTCGCTGTGGTCCTCAAGCCTCACTTCCACCCAAGACCACGCTTGTCAGAGCTTCTGAGAAATCATTTTTGGAACATTAAATAATCAATGGTATAGAATATATTTGGAAGCAGTAAGAGTGGCATCCACTTCCTAAACAACATGTCTCCAGAGACTTTATGAACTTTGATAAATGTCGGTAGTTATATAAAGGCTTCAGCCCTTTTGTTCAGATGATAGCTATGAGTTATGCTGGACTCAAAGGCAAACACTACCAAACCCTATTGTTCTGAAAAATAGTTGTTGTTTGGTGCTGTTGAGTTGAGTTGACTCATAGCAATCTAAACCCTCTTCTATCCTGTGCCATTCTCACTCTTCCTGACACAGCCCATTGCAGCAGTCACCATATCAATCCACCTGGTCGAAGATCTTATTTTCCTTCTTCCTAGCAACATGCCCAAAGTATGGGAAGCTAAACCCCATCATTCTTGCTTCCAAACAGCAGTCTGGCTGCACCCTCTCCAAGACATACCTATTCATTCTCTTAGTTGTCCATAAGATGTTCAGTGCTCTTCTCCAACACCATCATTCAAAGGCATTAATTCATTTTGTTATTCATTGTTCAGTTCTCAGATGCATAGCAAGTGACCAGAAAAACGATTGCCTGAATCAAATGCAACTTAGTCCTCAAACGGACTTCATTACTCCTCAATAATTTGGAGAGATCCCTAATTATAGATTTCTCCAGTGCAATATGTCTTTTTATTTCCTGACTGGTGCTTCCAAGGGTGTTGATTTTGGATCCAAGCACGATGAAGCTTTTGACAGTTTCAATCTCCTCTCAATCCATTATGATGTTGCCTATAGCTGTCCAGTGGTAAGAATCTTTATTTTCTTAATATTGAGATGCAATCCATACCAAAAACTGCATTCCTTGATCATTTACAGCAAACACTTAAACTTCTCTTTACTTTCAGCCAGCAAGGTTGTATAATCTGCATAATGCAGTTTATTGATAAGTCTCCCTTCAATCCTGATGCCACATTCTTCTTCATAGACTCTAACTTCTATAATTCCAAGAAAGTACTTTTATGAGTTTGAGCATTCCTTGACATATTTGAATTGATCATTACAACAAAAAGCTATGTGTGAAAATATTACCTTTTAATTTCATTTTTATAAAATAAGAATGTTTCTAAGTATGAAGTATTTGCCAAACATTGCTTAGAAATAACCTAAGTTTTTTGGTTGTCATTGGTATATGTTTGATTAGGTTCTCTTTTTTGCAATTTTTCTCATTTTCATGCATGACACAATGATTTGTGACATATTTTAAAAAAAATTTGCAGTGCCCCTTCGCTGGAAATTATATATGGATAATTGCATAGATGCATATCAACCTATGGAAATTAAGTTGAACATACTGATGCTCTGAAAGAGAAAAAAAAATATAAAAAGTCTCTAACTCTAAGATGTGGTGTCAGGTTTTCCAGAATAAACACACAAGAGAAGCACTTTAATTCAGAAATGAAATACAGTCTTCTGTAATAAAATTGACCATAATTAGCTCATAGTAGAAGATGCTGCCAACTTATTAGATGTGATCATGAATTATCAGTGTCCAAGAATTTAGCACCGTATGGAGGTTACCCAGACCTGCTATAAATCTGGATGTGGGAGACTTTAAATGAATTTATCCACAAAAAATCGTATACTACTTGAGAAAGTGGTAGTCTTGCAATGAAGGAACAATGAGAAAAGAATAAATAAAAGAAGTGAAATATGTACACTTTTAATTGTACATTGAATTTTGAATGTAAGTAAAATCATCAGTCCTGTCCTTCCATTTCATTACTCAGCCCAAATGCCATCAAGCTCAGTTGAGGGAGAATTGCATACAGGAATGGAATTACCATGGCAACCAGCTTAAAAAATTGTTCCCCTGCTGAGAATTTAGCTCACTGGATAATACTTTGTTTTCACCTTTCTGAAAAATTAAATGGAAGGTAATTCTGAAATCATGCCTAAACCATCTCTAAGTTCCAGCTATTACTTGGGTCAGTTTTCCTAGGGTTGAAACATATTTGTAACTGTATGTACTCAGCAAAATTAAAGATAAAAATTACAGACAACTAGAAATTCAATCTATTTTGGTCCAATGGTCAGATAGTATATCATAGGTGCTGTTTGATCATCTATGGAAGATTCATCCTTAAAGAATCAGGGTACAATATGGTGAACATTAATAGAAATAATCATATGATATAAGAGACATTGAAATGGCCCTCTAATTGTATGAATGTAGTGAAATAAACCTGACCTCCTCTTTGCAATCCTTGAAACATTGGGTCATGTATTAAAAATTTAACTTTAAAAAAGTATATCAAGAAATTCCATTTCTGCATAGACTAGGAAGTTCTGCTGTGATAACTAGACAAACACACACCTAAATAATAAAAAGTTGATTATATTGAACATTTTAGAAAGGCACAAGCACATCGACAACTAAAGGAATAAAATTACTAAAAGAAATGAGCCCTTCCTAGGAGAACAGAGATCAGTTGCCAATGGAAACATTTGTTTAGTCTGCACGGTAACAGATGCAAGAGAGAGCTTGCCATAGGCAGAGGAATTCTGTTGGATTAAATAACATAGAATAGCATTTTCATTATTTCAGAAAAAAATAATAGTCTTAACAACTATACATACATATACCCAAAACCTATATATGTAAAATAAGTGTTTCCATTTTCTCATAAGCATATCATGTGAGATGAATTATAGAATCAAACGTGACAGTCAATGTTATAACATCTTTTAAAAAATCATTTGAATCTTTACTTTTTATTAGTTGGCAGACTTAGGAGGACACAAAGATAAAAACTGTAATAAAAGGAAGTATTAATTGAACTTGAAAAACATTAAAAACTTGTCTACCTCAAAGGACAGGCCCTAGGCCCATGCTGGCTAGCCTCACTCCAGGGACAGAGCAAACCTGCACGTCAAACACATTCCTGGAAAAGCACTTGACTCCAAAAGCTTGCCACGATTCCTGCACCCCCACCACCATGCTCCTTCCTTCTGGCAGGTTCAAATTGTCTTCCTGTCAAACATTCTTCTAGGTGGAATAGCACTTGTCTGTGCGTTGCTTTACAGAGGTAACTCGTGGTTGCTGTGATGCTGAAGACTGTGACAGTGATGTGCCAATCGTGGTAATGTGTACCCATGATGGACAGTGTTGGCCAGAGCTTCTCGACTAAATCAAGCCTGGAAGCAGGAGTGGTAGCCGCTTCCAAAATGGCTTGCCTCCGGAAACTCTATGTACAAACAGTGCTCAGGCTGTTTGTTCATAGGGTTGCTATGAGTCGTCTACGACTCGACGGCATTAAAAAACAATAACAACAACCTCAAAGGAAATACTAAAAAAGAAATCAGAGACTGAGAGAAAAATATTTGTACTCCATTATCTGACAATGAGAAAGAAAGAGAAAAATCTCATATGCAATCTTTATCATCTCTATCTGTATCATCTCTATCTCTTCTCTATCTCTATCTATCTATCTATCTATCTATCTATCTATCTATCTATCTATCTATCTATCATTGGGGGAGCTCTGGGGACTCGGTGGCAAGAAGCTGTGCTGCAATCCCCAAGGCATATGGTTTGAGGGTTCAAGTTCACAGCTACTCTGCAGAAGGAGGATGGGCACTCTCCCATTAACAGCCTCTGAAAACCTGTCAGAGGGTTGCCTATGGGCCAGTTCTGACTCTATGGTACACACAGACAATATGTACGTATATATGTGTATGTATACGTGTGTGTGTGTGTGTATCCATACACATCTCATGTCAGTTATAAAATATAAACAAGTTAATAAAAATCAGGTCAAAAGACTTGAGCAGACATTTCATAAAGAAAACTACAAAGTTAGGAATAGAGAATTTTCTCCATATTAGTTATCAGAGAAATATAAGGAATGAGTGATTATATACTCATTTTTTCCAAGCCAAATAATTGACGGTTTGGGGTAGAAATTATAAACATAGTAGTTTTAATAATAAATAAATAAAAATGTTTTAATAACTTTGTTTCAGTAAGGTATTACGATATTTCTTGAAATTAGAGTAAAGAAGAACCAATTATTTTGTCTTCTTATGATACTAACTGAATTGAGTCTGTCTTATCTTCACCTTTGTTATGTGCCATTGAGTTTACTGAGACTCATAGCAACCCTATGTTCATTAGTTCTGAACTGTAGCCTATTCTGAACCAATCTCATTGTCTCCAACAGACCTAATCCTACTGATCCAGTCACTGAGTAAATCCATCTTTCCTGGTTCTTCTCATGTGCTATCCCTGTACCCTTCCAAGCACCACTCTCCATTCTCCAAGCGAGAGTTTCAAAATCCTTGCCTCCATGGTGTAGGTTGGTTTCATTCTCTCCAGGTCAGACCTGTTTGCTCTCCTGGCAATCAATGATATGATATGATCAATACTCTTCTCCAGCACTACAACTCAAAGCCATTGAACTTTCTCATCCTTAGTTATTGTCCAGCTCTCTGATGCATAACAAGTAATTGTGAAGACCATGGTGATCCTTAGTCTCCAGACTGACATTGTTGCTTTTCAATACTCTAGAATGGTCCTTGGCAGAAGACTTCCTAATCCAATTCATCATTTGATTTCCTGACTGTTGGTGCCAAGAGTACTGATTATGGAATCAAACAAGCTGAGGTTGTTAACAATCTCAATGTCTTCTCCATCTATCATGGTGCTCCTAATTGGCCCAGTGGTGAGAATCTTTGTTTTCTTGATGTTGAGCTTTAGTTCATATTGCAGACTACAGTCCTTGACCTTCTGCAGCAAATACCTCATGTCCTCCTCAGTTTCATCAAGGAAGGTTGTATACTCTGCATAACACAGGTTGTTGATGAGTCTTCCTCCAATACAATGTGCATTCCTCTTTGTAAAGTCCATCTCCTGAATTATTTGCGTATATATTGAAGATATATGGAGATAGAATGTATCTCTCATGCACACTTTTCCTTATCCTGAACCATGAAGTGTTTCCCTGCTATGTTTTGACTACTCCTTCTCAGTCCCAAAAAATTTCAAGCAGCTATAGAAGATGATCTTCTTCAAAATTTATATCAAACTCTTCACAGGTTGATAATTTTATATATCAATAAACAAGTCCTCAATGCATGCATGTTGTTTAGGTGATATCACACACACACACACACACACACACACACACACACACACACACACATATATACATCAGCGAACTAGACAATGGCTGTTGTTGTTGTTGTTTGGTGCTGTCAAAGCAACCCTATGAACAAACAGCCTGAGCACTGTTCGTATATAGAGTTTCCGAAGGCAAGCCATTTTGGAAGTGGATGCCCACTCCTGCTTCCAGGCTTGATTTAGTCGGGAAGCTCCAGCCAACTCTGTCCACCATGGGTGCCCATTACCACGATTGGCACAGGCTTCAGCATCACAGCAACCACGAGTTACCTCTGTACAGCAACACACAGACCAGTGCTATACCACCTAGAAGAACATTTGACAGGAAAACAATTTGAACCTGGCCTGAGGGCCGCAGGTCCCTCGGGCCCTTTTAGCTTAAGGCCACCTCCTGGTTCAAACCCTAGGCCTAGGCTGGCTAGCCTTGCTCCTGGGGACAGAAAAAACCTGCAAGTAACAAACACATGCCTGGAAAAGCAGTCGACTCCAAAAGCTTGCCACCATGCTCCTTTTGGCAAGGAGAACTTCCCAAGACCCTGGAAGGAGCCAACCAGGAACTAAAGCTGTAGTGTTGGAGTATTGACTGTACCATGGACTGCTAAGAAAACAAACATCCTAGAGAGGGTTAAACCCGGCTGCTCCTTGGAGCCAAGGATTCTGAAGCTTCATCTGACATACTTTGGACATGTTGAAAGGAGGGACCAGTCCTTGGAGCGGGACGTCATGCTTGGGAGAGTGGAGAGACAGTACAGGGGAGGGAGACCCTCTTTCAGATTGATTGATTCAGTGACTGGGGAAATGGGGGGTAGGTGTGTTTGAGTCCGTGAGATTGGCATAGGATAGAGCAGGGTTTAGGGCTGTTGTACATAGTGTTGCTATGAGTCACAGGTGACTTGACGGCACAGAACAATATAATATATATATATTTTTTTTCTCTTAGGTTTGTTTTCCTTATGTTTTTAAAAGGAGCAGCAACTTCCCTTTGTTTATTATTTCTCCACCAGTCGTTGGAAAGGACTACTATGAGTCACAAGTAACTGTACTGTGACTCAAAGTTAATTACTTATGTTAGGTGTCGATGGCACTAACAAAAATTTTGTTGAGAGCCAAGACTACTTGAGGTACTTATTGATTAATACTAAAGACTGCCATCTTCAGTATGGATTAAACTTCACAAAAATACACATGATTAGAACAGTCAGTAGTAGTATGATTTAAAAATAAACAACTGAAGTTTGCAAAGATTTCATTTTACTTGGATCTACCAAAAAAAGGTCTTGGAAGCAGCAGTCAAGGAATTAAAAGACACATTGAATTTGATAAATCTATAACATACTTGTTTAAATAAAAAAACAAAACATTGCACCTTGAAGGTTAAGGTATGTTGCTGTTGTTGTTAAGTGTAGTCGAGTCACAGGTGACTCAGAGGGACCCTATGAAGGAGAGTCCTCAATACATGTGTGTCTTTCATCCTCTCTCCAGGTTCATAGGGTTTCCGAAGGCAAGCTGTTATGGAAGTGGATGCCACTCCTGTATAGCTGACTAAAACCATGATATTTCCAATCACTTTAAATGCATGTGAAATCTGGATAATGAATTGTTATTGTTGTTGTTTTAAACCTCCAAATTGAGTAATACTCATATTGACCTTATGGACAACGGATCTGAATCTTTTCCTGTCCTGTACCTTTCTCATCATCTCTGATATACTTCAGACCATTGTTACAATGACTGTGGTTGAAGATCTTCTTTTCTTTGGAAAACTCCTTGACTTTTCAAGCATGATGTATTTTCTAAGGATTGGCCACTTCTAACAACACATTCAAAGTACATGAGATGACTCCTCCTTGTTCTTCTCTTTAAAGAGCACCCTGACTACACTTTCTCCCAGACATATCTGTTTGTTCCTTTGGGACATTCAGTACTCTTCTCCAACACCACAGCTCAAAGGCATCAATTCTTCTAATTTCACCTTTATTTATTGTCCAGATCTCAGATGCATATCAAGTGATTGGAAAGACCATGGACTGAATTAAGTACACCTTCATTTTCAAACTGATGTTATTGCTCCTTGGCAATTTGAAGAGGTCCCTGAAAGCAGGCTTTCCTAATGTGTTAAATCTCCTGACTCTTTCCTGATTACTGATACCAAAGGTGTTCACTGTGGATCCAAGTAGGATGAACTCATTCAAAATGTCAATCTTTTCTCTATCATGGTGTTCCCTTTTGGTGAATCTTGAGGTGTAATCCAGGTTTAAGGTTATCTCCTCTTTGATCATCTGCAGCGAGCACCTTAATTTCCTCAGTTTTAACAGTGCATCTTAATTTCTTCAGTTTTAACAGTAAAATTTCATCATCTGCATAATTCAGGTTATTTTCCTCTGATCCTGATGCCACATTTCTCGTCATAAAGCCTGTATTTTCAAATTATTTGCTCAGCCTACAGACAGGAAAAGTATAGAGGAAGGATACAGCCCTGATGCACACCTTTCTTGGTCTTAAACCATGCAATGCTCTCTTGTTCTATCAGCAAAAAACCCTCCTGGTCTTCATATAAATTTCACATGAGCACAATGAGGTGTTCTGGAATTTCCAATCCATTCCATCCAATTGTTAGCCATAAATTTTTATGATCCAGACAAAATATATAGGAAACACCAAACAAAAGTTGATGCTTTTCAATTTATAATTTTGGAAAAGATTATTGGATATATTAGACTGTTATTGTTGTTGTGTACCTTAGAGTCGGAACAGACCCAGAGTTGACCCAGTGAGTTTTCAGAGGCAGATTATTTCACAAGAGGAGACTGTCCATCTTTATCCCATGGAGTACAGAGACTACAATAGTTAAAAAAAAGAATCTCTTTTTATAAGAGATGTAGCCTAGTACTCCTCAGAAGTAAGGAAGGTGTGATTTTATCTCACTTATTTCATACATGTTATCAGAAAGGACTTGTCAAAGGACATTATTCTCGCTAATGTAATATATCAGTGAAAAGCAGAAAGACTTCTGGAGAGGTGAATTGCCACCAGTGTCTGCAAGAATGGACCCAAGCATAGCACTGATTATGAGCATGTTCTAGAACCTGGTATTTTATTATCTTGTATATAAAGTCTCTTTGTGTTGAAACCAACTTAAAGGCCCCTGAAAACAACACTTAGTTTTTTAAAAAAATACATGTATAGAAATATGTGGTGCACAAATGCTATATGGTGCCACTGTTGTAGAATGAGGCTGGCATCGGGGTGGGGGTAAGGCTAAGAAAAACTGGATGAAATATGTTTACAGCATTGAAGTCTATGGGGGAGAGAATAGTTTAAAATATTATATTTTAGGGCATTATGTTTATCGTAGGAGTACGCAAATGAGGGTTGCAGAGTGGATTATATTTGGGGTTGGGGGTGGGATT
>NW_006399779.1:18919645-18950392 GCF_000299155.1 Elephantulus edwardii
CCCCCCCAGAGCTGTTGGTGGATTCAAACCTCAAGAAAATATGCAATCTTTGGTTTAACAGCACAACTCTTTGTGAGCTCTGCCACCAGCCTCCCTACATTAGGCTAGCCTTTTCTAAGACAGAAAAAGAAACAGGTCATTATCTTTGTGATGGAAGGAATATGTTGCTACTGAATCAATTCAAACTCATGTTGTTATTTTTAGACACCATGAAGTTAACTACAGCTTATAGCAACCCTAAAGATCTGCACCTGTGTTATTTTGTGCCATCCTTATCATCACTGTCATACTCAAGCATATATTATAGTCCGTGTGCCAATCCATCCCATTTAGGATCTTCGTCTCTTTATCAAGCCTTCTACCTTTCCTAGTATGATGTCTCTCTCCAAGAACTGGTTCCTCTAGAAAAGAAGAATCAGAGTAAGTGAGACAAAAGTCCACTGTCTTTGCCTCTAAGAAGTATTTGAGACAGATTTGTTTGTTCTTTTGACAGTTCATGGTATATTCACTCCTAGCCACACCACAATTTAAAGGCATCAATTCTTTAGGACTCCTTATCCATCCTCCAACTTTTAGAAGCTGATATCTTTGTTCTTTAGAATGTTGGAGAGGTCCTTAACTGGAGATTTTCCCAATGTATCTTTTGATTTTTTTTTTTTTACTGCTATATAAATATATAGAGGGCTCTGGTGGTCTAATGGTAAGAGGCCACACTACAATCCCAAAGACATGTGATTTTAATCTACCAGCTGCTCCACAGGACCTGCTGAAAGCTAGCTATGGGTCGGTTTGACTCTACAGCACCCAGTAACAACAACATATCAATATATAGCAGATAGATATAGGTGTGACCTTTGGCAAACAACCTGGCAAATTGACTGGAAGTGATCAATGTTCATTGTCAGTGCCAAAAAAGATGCTCCAACAGAATGTAGAAATAGCTGAACAATATTATTAATACCTCATGCAAGTAAAATCTTACTGAAAACTGTTCAAACGTGATGACAAAGAACTTCCAGAAATTCAGGCTCGACTTGGAAAAATTTTTTACACAAGCATAGCATTGCTGATGTAAGATGGATTTTGACTGAAAGCAGAGAAGACTAGAAGAATGTCTATGCAAATACTGTTGACTGTGTAGATCATAACAAATTATGATTGACATTGAGGAGAATGAAAATCCCAGAACACTTACCTGTGGTCAGGCACAACCTATACGTGGATCAAAAGCTGTTGTACTAACAGAATGAGAGAAGAATACATAGTTTAAAAGCAGAAAAGGTATGCATCAAGCTGTATCCTTCTTTCTGCACCAATTTGTATGCATAACAAATTAATCAAGAAAAATGTGGAATCAGGATCAAAGGAAAACTCAACAAAACTTGAATTATGCAGATGACACAATCTTGCCTGCTGAAACTGAGGAGGACTTGAAAGGCTTACTGCAGAGATCAAAGAACACAGTCTTCAATACGGATTCATCTCAACATCAAGAAAACAAAAATCCTCACCACTGGGTCAATAGACAACACCATGATAGATAGAAGGGGTTTTTTTTATTATTATGTGGTATCAAGTCACCTGCAACTCATAACGACCCTATGTACAACAACCCTAAACCTTGTTCTATCCCTTGGCAATTTTGTTTCCGACACTCCTATCCCATTAACCCAGTGACTGAATCAATCCACCTCATCGAGGGTCTTCCTCTCCTGTGTTGTCCCTGTACCCTCCCAAGCATAACATCCCTTTCCAAGGACTGGTCCCTCCTTGCAACATGTCCAAAGTATGTCAGACAGAGCTTCAGAATCCTTGCCTCCAAGGAGCAGCCTGGCTTCAAAAGAGATTGAAAATGTCAGTGATTTCATCTTATTTGGAATCACAATTAACACCCTTGGCATCATCACCTAGGAAATCAAAAGATGTATTGCCTTTAAAGAGTTAGCTCACAGGGACCTCTGCAAATTTCTGAAGAGCAATGATGTTACTTTGGAAACTAAGGTGAACCTTAGCCAAATCATGATCTTTTCCTATTGTTATGCAGTTGAAAGGTGGACAGTGAATAAAGATGACATGAAAAGAATTGATATCTTTGGACTGTGGTTGGACGTAAGTGCTGACTATCTGATGAACCACAAAAGAATGAACAAGTATGTCTTGGAAAGGTGCAGCCAAAGTACTTCTTGAAGGCAAGGAATGTAAAACATTCTTTAACATAATTTGGGCATGTTGTTAAGAAGGGCCAGTCCATGGAAAAGGACATTATGCTTGGAAAGATGGAGGAGCAGTGAAGGAGGGAAAGATCTTCAATGAAATGTATTGACACAGTGACTGTAGGTGGACTCAAGTATGTTAGAGACGATGAGAATGGAACAGGACAGGGCAAGAATCAGATCCACTGTCACTGTTTCTAAAGTCACCATGAGCTGTAGTTGATGCAACAGCACTTAACAAAGACAGAGAAATACATAATATACACAATATGCATATGTTGTTGTTTTTATGTATTGTCAGGTCACTTGCTACTCATTGCGACCCTCCGTACAACAGCCCTAAATCCCGCTCTATCCTGTGTCAACATTATTGTCTCTGAAACACATACCCCTTATCCCAGTCAGGGAATCAATCCATCTCATCAAGGGTCGTCTTCTCTTGCACTGTCTCTTCACTCTTCCAAGCATGATGTTTGCAACATGTCCACAGTATATTATGGTTTGCAACATGTCCAAAGTATGTAGATGAAGCTTCAGAATCCTTGCCTCTAAAGAGCATTCTGGTTTCACCCTCTTTAGGATGAACCTATTTATTCTCCTAGAAGTCCATGATATATTCAATATTCTTCTCCAACATCACAGCTCAAAGGAATCAATTCTCCTTCTACCATCCCCAGTCATTGTCCAACTTTCTGATGCATAACAAGTAACTGCAAAGACTATCTATGTATATATATCTATTATATACATCTATCTATCTATCATCTATCTATCTATCTATCTCTATTTATATATCTATCTATATATCTATCTCTATCTAGCTATCTCTCTCTCTATCTCTCTCTATCTATCTAATCTATATCTATCTAAATTTATATGTTGTTGATTGTCACCTCATAATGACTCTATGAACAAAAGACTTAATGCGTTTCCATAACTATCGTCATTTCTCCAAGTTCATAGAGTTTCCAGAGGCATGTGGTTTAGGAAGTAGACGCCACTCCTGCCTCTAATCTTATTTTACAACTGGGAGCTCCACCAAACACTTTCCGTGTTGGGGAACCATTATATTATTTGATACCCCAATGGCACAAGGTTCAGCATCTCAGAAGTTACCCCATACAGCACATTGACAAGGAGTAATGTAGAAAGTGGAGAGTATTCCTCCAGATATAAAAGCCCTAGTCTCATTTATCAGTGGTTAAGTGTTGACAAGTCGAATATGACTCAGAGTCAGCGTTGCACAAAAGACCTGAGCTCTGTTCTATAACTAACATCATTTCTATACATGTATAGAATTTAGAGAGTTTGTGGAGTTTCCAGAGGTATCTAATTTAAGAAGTGGATGCCATTCCTGCTTACCAGCATGAATCAATCTGGACGCTCATCCAAACACTGTACGTAATGGGGAGCCATTATGGTATTTGACAAGACTATGGAACTGTGTTCAGTATCATAATCATAGCAACTCCAAGTTACTCAGTATAGCAAATAGACAAATGATTGCTGTGCCATTTAAAGAAAATTTACTCTAAATTTATATAGTACACACACACACACACACGAAAATTAATGTAATATGTAGACTACTATAATTTTTCACCCTTAAAGTGACTAGGGACTTCAAATAACTACCCTTTTAGCTTCAACAGCTAGGCTCCTTGGAGAGAACATGTGAAATATTTAAGAGTAGATGCTGTGAAGTCATACATGCTTGAGTTAAAAATTTCATCATCACAGCTTAACTGCTATGGGCCTTCAGTAAAGTCCCTGAATCAATCCCTTCACCAGTAACATAATTATGGAATATATAAAATGGGGATGCAAAGTAATTAAAGGAGATGTTTCAAAATAGTGTCTGTTATAGAAAAAAATTTCAATACAAGTAAGAATTAGCTTAAAAAGCCATAGAGACCTGGGAAGGGAAGCCTTGGGGGTTACTTTCTCACTGATAATTTGGGCGCACGTATCTAACTGGACAGATTCCTAAACAATGTGATATGTAGTCCTTGATGGAGTCTTTACTTTGTTTCCTGTTATTACTGTGATTCATATTCTGTTCTAGTTTGCTTTCTTTGCCTGCCATTTTGCCATTTCTCATATTTGATGCATCTCACACTGCCAATGCATTTGACTACTCTGACTTATACATCAGGGGAGAGAGTTATTTATTATAACTGCTCATTCTTGCTTTGATACATCTGAAGTCAAAAGTCTATACGTGTACCAGCATACTGAGGAGTAAGTATTCAAACAAAGAAGGAATTTCAGCAAATGTATTAACTTCCATGCTATACCTGAATTATTTGGATAAATTGAAAGAAGTTTCACATAAATGTCATATAGATGGTTTCTATATATTGTGGCATTATACTTTCTAGATGTAATCTAATTTTCTAAGTCTATATTATTTTTCACCAAAGGAAAAAAAATGATTTTCTTATTTCTCTGAGAAAATCAAACCTGGAAATCACTGTCTTTCAATTACAAGATAGTTTTGTTGCTGCTGTTGTTTTTATGAGCAACATCATTAAGTCTTTCATTTTCTCATCTTCAAAGAATGAAATATTTTCTTCAAAGATACAGAAGTTCAATTAACTGTAAATGTTTTGGTGTTACATACTCAGTTTTTTTTTAAATGGTAAAATAATGAGTGGTGATTTATGGGAAAAAAGGCAGAAATTGATGGGAGGAAGATTAATCAATAACCTACAGTATGCAGATGACACATCCTTGCTTGGGATAAGGGAGGAGATTTGAAGCACTTGCTTGCAGATCAAAAACCACAACCTTCAGAGTGCCTTGGGGATTGCAGTACAGCTTCTTGTCACTAGGCCACCAGAGTTCCCTAATATCATGGTAGACGGAGAAGGATTGAAATTTTGAAGTCAATGGTTAAATCTCTCTTGAATCCACAATCAATGCACTTGGTACCGGCAGTTCTAAATGTACTGGTATTCTCTGTGTTCAGCCAAGATCCATTTAACTTCACCCAAGTTCTACCAACTTTTCTGAAATCAACTTTAGTATTTGATTGTAACTTTTTCTATACTATTCCACGCATTTTTTAATAATTTTCAGCAATATTTTACTTGCATATGTTATTAATGATATTATTACATAATTTTGTACTTTTTGGTCATTTATTTTTGCAATGCCATCAAATACAGAGTTTTTTTCTAGTTTGTTGGCCAGGCAGCTGTCTTCCAATTACTTACTCACTTAACAATTAATTACTAGAGAACATGTCCAAGGCTGCTTCTGGACCCCTCAATTGGTAAGCTATCAGTTCTCAGGGCCATATTTTTGTCTATACTTTCAGGGCAGCTTTATTATCATTGGTTCTTGATCGTATTTTAATTTCTGAAGTGGTTCTGTGTCAACCAATTCTTTTTGTGCAATGGTTCTGTGTTATCCTTCCGTCTTCTTTTAAAGTTTCTTTAAAAATTTTCCTCAGCAATTCCTCCAACATTGCAACTTGAGACTTAATTTGTGCTATAGTTCTTCCAGCTTGAGAAATGTGAGTGTATTAATCATTTTGGTATTTATAAAAAAAACACCCCAATCTTTAAGCATAGGACTTTGGATAGTCCTTTGTAGTATATTGTCTTCTTGAGATGCTCTTTGAAATTTACTCATCTTTCTTAGTTGTTATTTTTTTTTTCCTCTTCAGAGTTGTTGTACAGAGGGTACTATGAGTCACAGGGAACTCTATGGCATACAACAACAACAACATGTATAAAAACAAATCTGACATCATTTTTGTCTTTTTTTTCTCCTCCCTTCCTTCCTTCATTCTCTCCTCCCTTTCTTGTCTTTTAAAATAAACTTTTTGTTCTTCATATATTATGCCTTGAGGTCATCACACAATTTATCTTGTCTTCAATCATTAATGTTCAATGTATAATGTCTATTCTTGAGATAGTTTCTAAACTCAATATAACAAACCATAGCTTGTATTTTCTTCATGTGGACTTCTCTTAACTACAGTTTCAATTTGAATTTTCATCTGAGCAAATCTGAACAACACTCAGCCTCTAGCTTTGTTTTGAATGCTGATATTGAACCCCTTCTACAAAGAAAGCTGAGTCAATTTGATCCCTGTGTCAGTAAAGAAAGCTGAGTCAATTTGATCATCTGAGGCTAATTATAATTACTGTTTATATTTTATAAACATGGCATTTTGAAGGAATAAATGATTGTGCAAAGGTCTACATTGAAGTATTTCTCTCTCTTTCTATAGAATAGAATTTTCTATTAGGCAACTAATGACAAAACATGAAAAATGGAGAATAAACAGAAATGGTCAATGATTTTATCTTAACTGCACTCAAACTCAACACTGTTAGTACTTGTTATTGTTAATGTTGTTGTTGTTGTTGTTGTTAGGTGCTGTTGAGTCAAGTAAGATTCATAGCAACCCTAGAATAAAGAATCTGAACCCTATTCTATCTGTGCCATCCTTACACTTATTGACACACATAAGAGCCCTTTGCAGCAGTCACCGTGTCAACCCACCTGGACAGGGATCTTCCTCTACTTTGTTGACTCTCTGCCTTTCCCAACATCATGTCCCTCTCCAAGGAATAGCCCCTCCTAGCAACATGCCGAACGTATCTGAGGTGAACCCTCATCATTCTCGCTCTAAAAATCACTCTGCTGCACTTTTTCGAAGACATCTCTATTTGTTCTTTTGACCATCCATGGGATATTCAGAGCTCTTCTCCAACACCACAGCTCAAAGGCATCAGTTCATCATCTGTCATCCTTATTTATTATCCAGTTCTCAGATGCATAGCAAATGATTGGAAAGACCATGACCTAAATCAGATGTACCTTAGTCCTCAAACCGACATCATTACTCCTCAATAATTTGGACAAGTCCCTAACTGCAGAATTTTCCCAGTGCAACGACTGCTGGTACCAGTTGTGGATCCAAGCAAGATGAAGTTGTTGACAGTCTCAATCTCCTCTCCAGCCATCATAGTGTTCCCTATCAATTCAGTGGTAAGACTCTTTGTTTTCTTGATATTGAGATGCAATCTATACTGAACATTGCATTCCTTGATCTTCTGCAACAAGTGCTTCAAATCCTTCTCACTTTTACCAAGCAAGATTGTGTCATCTGCATAATACAGATTATTGATGAGTCTCCATCCAATCCTGATGCCACATTCCTCTTCATAGAGTCCAGCTTCTTGAATAATTTGCTCAGTATATAGAGCTCTGGTGGCCTAGAGGCAAGAAGGTGAGCTGCAATTCCAAAGGCACATGGTTCAAGGCCACCAGCTGCTTTACAGAAGAAGGATGGGCAATCCCCACCCAAGTGATTAATTGCCTCTGAAAACCCACTGGATGGCCAAGTATGGGTTAATTTTGACTCCACAGTACATAACACACACACACACACATACACACAAAGACAGAATAAGTAGGTATAAAGAGGATAGATATAATAACCTTGACACACTCTCTTCTGAATTTTAAATTATTCCATGTTCTCCATTAGCACAATTAAGGGCTCTGGAACTGCCATTCTTCTCAATATAAGCCACAACTTTTTATGATCCACAAAGTCAAATGCCTCTGCGTAGTCAATAAAGGACAAATAGACGTTCTTCAGATATTTTTTACTTTAAGTGAGGATCCATCTGACATAAGCAAAGATATCCTTGGTGCCACAACATCTTCTAAATCCTGCTTAAGCTTCTAGCAGTTCCCTGTCTCTGTACTGTTCTAGCTGCTTGCGGGATGTTTTGTTTTTGGTAGCTGTTTTTAAATGATCTTCAGCAGATTTTGCTTCCTTGTGATAGTAATGATGTTGTTCGATAGTTTACACATTCAGTTTCATCACTTCTTGGGAATGAAAATAAATATGCACCTCTTCCAATCTCTTGGCCAGACAGCTGTCCTCCATATTTCTAGCAATCAAGAAATCAAAGAAGTAACACATTGGGGAAATCGACTCTCAGTGACCTCTTCAAAGTGCTCTTAAACTCTTATTTGTGTTATTTACCAAGGATGTCAGTTTACTCACTAAGGTACAAGTGATACAAGTCGTTTTCTTTTAGATTACTTGTTATACATCTGAGAGTTAGACAATGACTTGGGATGAGAGAAGAATTGATGTTTTTTGAGTGGTGTCAGAGAAAAGGAATGACTATCCCTTGGAATATCAAAGGAATATATAACCCCTTTAAAAATTATTCGGATTGTCAAAGGACTGCATGGTCTTGACAAAAGTTCAATCAGCGTGCTCCTTAAAAGCAAAGATGGTAAAGCTTCACCTCACATACTTTAGGCATGTTTTCATGAGAGACCAGTCCTTGGAGAAGGATATCATACTTGGAAAAGTAGATAATTAGTGTAAGAGAGGTTGACCCTCAACCGAAGGGATTGACACAGGAACTGTAACAATGGACTCAAGTATATCAGAGTTGGTGAGGACGGCACAGGATTGGGTTAGGTTCAGATCTGTTGTTCACAGGATTGCTATAAGTTGCAGCCAACACAATGGCAAAGAACAGTAACTTTCCACAGAAGTGATCATTCTGATGTCTGTCTATTTCATCAAGTGTAGTCCATGTGCATAGTCACCATTTGTGTTTTTAGGTGCTCTATTATCTAAAATAAAATATTGGCAATCAAATATGTACCCAAACTGCATATTAAAAATGAAAAACAATGTAGCTGATAATAAAAAAAAAAGTCAGGAGTTTAAATCCACCAGCGGATCTGAGAGAGAAAAGACAAAACTATCTATTCCTGTTAAGATTATGGTATAGGGAACCTTATGGAGCAGTTCTACTTTGTAATATGAGAAAACAATGAATCAACATGGCAATAAAAACAACCACAGTGTAAGAAAATACTACAACAAAGATATGTATTATCGTTATCTGAGGGGCATGTCGTTGTTGTTGTTGTGTGCTGTTGAGTAGGAACCAACCATAGCTGACCCTCTAGCAGATTTTCAGAGACAGTAAATCACTCACAGGAGATAGATCATCCTTCTTCCATGGAGCAACTGGTGGATTAGAACTGTGTCTTTGGGATTGCAATGCAGTTTCTTACCACTAGGCCACCAGAGCTCCCTAGCTCTTTTTTCATCATATTTTGATTTACACTTAAAATATCTTGTAGAACATGGGTCACAAGTTAAATAATCAATATTCAATTGATTATGTATTTCAAAGGGTGGTATTCCTTTTAAAATATTTATTATAACTGGAAATATATTCTTTCAAATAATTGCATTTTTTTACCCAAAAGTTAAAATTACATTTGAAGAGAAATACTGACTAATATATGCCAAAGATGATTAAATATCAAGCTAGATTCACCAGTTGAGGAGACAGAAATTCTCAAAAATTTCTTGTTTACCTAAACCTTAAGCTACAAAGATAATTATTTGTTTAACTGATTCATGACACTTTGAATACATATCACTTATAGCTATTAACAAGAGAAACTCGGCTTATACAACAGAATTATAATTGAAATAATGTGCTATTAGAGTGAACATTAATTATGGTCAGATTTTCTTATACATTATTAACTTATGAATTAAAGGGAAACAAGAAAAAATGTTCACTATTTTCAAATTTAAACTAAAAGATAATAAATTATTTTTAATAATTTAATCAATATTAGAATATCTAGTTATATGTAGTTTAAAAAGTATTCCTTAAAGTTATTACTTCATTTTCTTTGCACTTTTTTATTTCCCTCAGTAAATTCAAATACTTTACTTTTCTATTTAACTTACTAAGGACATTTTAAGGTAAATTATATCCCTAGGTACTTATTCCCAATTAAATTATTTGCAAGCTTCATATCTTCCCAAACCCTACTTAATTGCCAAATCACCATTATTTTGCTTTATCTCTACTGAAGCTATAAGTACAAAACTGTAACATAAGAGTAGAAATTCTAAACCAAGTATCAACTCCACAACTATTAATACTCATGTCTCTTAAATATTATAATATCAAGATATTATTCAGCATTTTCAGTGGACTTCTATTATTCTGCAGTCTGGAAAATGAGTTAGAAAATCACTAATGAAATATATTAGAATGCAGAGAGACAATGAATGATCCAATAAGCATATATAAAATAGTAACCTTTGAAAAGAGCACATTTTCAACTTCCAATGTTCATATTAGAATAAAATCATTTTTGAGATTTAGCCTGAAGACTTTCAATTAAATAATCCTTAAAAATTTATATTCTATACATTTTACTAAATTATATCCCCCTACCACAGCAATTCAAATAATTAGGAATATATTCTGGTTGAAATGATTACATCTTTCACAATTCTTTAGAGAGTATGTGTAAGTTTCCTGCCTGTCATATTTATAAATAAACATAGAATTACTTTTACAATATTTCAGCACTGGCTGACATTTATTTCTACTTGAGATCTTAAATGAGCTCAAGAAATAGCTTCAGAATCAACTTGTGATCATATAAATATAAACTCTGAGACAAACAAGCAAATTTCCTTTCGCTGTCACGGGTTCATATATTTTGCCTTTACCAAACACAAACGACATTGTATGTGCCAGTAGAATCTCTTTTCTTAATCGTGACCTTATATATTTTTGACATTCTTTTTCTATTTGATGAAGGAAGTTACTGAAGTCTGATTTGGAAAGGAGAGGGGGAATAACTAAACCTTGTGAAAAATAGCCTGACACAATATCTTCAAATATAGCATATTATGCTACGATAATCATATCTTTCTAGATTTGCATCTCCTTTTGATTTAAAGCAGAGCTTACTCATAAGAGAGATCAAATTCTACCAAGTTATTCATCAAGACTGTTATCTTCCATATGTTCCTGGCATGAACTGATATTTTTTTTTCCTATCTCATTTAAACCGTCTCCATTTTTCCCCCATTAACTTACATGGATTCAATAAATGCAAAATGATATCTTCTGTGCTAAGAGTGTTCGTTTTTACCACTATTTGTAAAACTCATAAGTAAGTATTGCAATCCTCTTTTTATAAATGAAGAAATTCCAAGTTAAACCACATCTTTCCCGCCCCCGCCCTAGAAATTGTCTCCTCTCCCTTTTAGGAAATTCCCTATTTTATACAGTCCTGATGGGAAAGTAGTGTGGAGATTTTTTTAACGTGCTCCAGACTTGGAAAATCATATGCACTTTCCAGTAACACTGAGTCTTGTTAAATTGATGTAGGAACATGGGAAGAAGGCAATACTAATTATTACAGGGCCAATGCCAATATAGAGAGCAGATTGTCTCATTCTGACTGCGTGCTGACTGCCCAAGTTGTCAGATCTTCCTGTACCTCCACTACTTTCTACTCCTAGAACACTAAACTCTGTTTAGACTGTGAGCTGAAAGAAATTCCTTCATATGGTATTCTTTATTAGGTTGTGTTACCTATTGTTGTTATTGTTACTATTCTTAAATGAAGCAGCTGTGTCCTGGTGTATAAGGAGTTGTATTTCAACCCAAGGATTTGTTGTTGTTGCTGTTGTTGTCAATGTGCCTTTAAGTCTCTTGCAACCCATAGCGACCCTGTGTACAGCAGCTCTGAATCCTTCCCTGTCCTGAGCCAGTATCACTAATTCCAACACCCCAACCCACTTTGCCCCAGTCACTGTATCAATCCATCTCACGGAGCGTTTTACTCTCCTGCACTGTCTCTCCACTCTTCGGAGAATGATGTTCTTCTTCTAGGACCAATCTCTCCTGGCCACATGCCCAAACTATGTGCGACAGAGCTTCAAAATCCTAGCCTCCAAGGAGCTACTTGGTTTCACCCTCTCCAAAACAGACCTATTTGTTTTCTTTGCAGTCCATGGTACGTTCGAGACTCTTCTCCAGCACTACAACTTGAAGGCATCAATTCTTCTGTCATCCTTAGTCATTGTCCAGCTCTCTGAAGCATAACAAATAATTGCAAAGACCATGGCCTGGATTAGGTGCAATTTAGTCTCTAGACTGACATTGTTGCATTTTAAAAAGCACTCTGAAAAAAAAAATTTTAAAAAGCACTCTGGAGAGGTCCATGACAGCAGATTTTCCCAGTGCAATGCATCTTTTGATTTCCTGACTGCTGGTGTTATGAGTGTTGATTGCGGAACTGAGCAGGTTGTAACTTAATAACCTCAATCTCTTCTTCATCTATCACGGCCATTTGGTCCAGTGGTGAGAATCTTTCTTATTGATGTTAAGTTTCAATTGATATTTACGACTGTAGTCCTTGACTTTCTGCAGCAAGTGTTCCAGGACTTCTTCAGTTGTAGCAAGCACAGTTGTGCCACCTGAATATCATAGGTTGTTGATGAGTCTTCCTTCAATCTTGATGCCGCATTCCTCCTTATAAAGCCCAGCTTCTTGAATGATCTATTCTGCATACAGATTGAGAAGGTATGGGGACAGGATTCATCCCTGATGCACTCCTTCCTGATTTTGAACCATGCAGTGTTTTCTTGTTCTGTTCTAAGGACTGCTTCCTGGTCTAAGTATAGGTTTTGCTTAAGCATAATCAAATGTTCTGGGATTCCCATTTTCCTCAAGGTTAGACACAATTTGTTGTGATCTACAGAGTCAATGTCTTTGCATATTCAATGAAACACAGATAGACATTTTTCTGGTACTCTCTGCTTTCTGCCAAGAAGCATCTGGCATTGACAATAATGTTTCTTGGTCCACAACCTCTTCTAAACCCAGCATGTAATTCTCTGCCAAAGAACTGTTCCAGTCATTCCTGTATAATCTTCAGCAGGATTTTCCGAGTGTGTGATATTAGTGATATTGTTCAATAATTTCCACACTCTGTTGGGTCACTTATTTTTTAAAAATGGGAATAAATATGGCTCTCTTTCAGCCCTTTAGATTTCTTGGCACAAGTTGGTGAATATATCCAGGGCATCATCTGTTTATTGAAATACACCAGTTGATATTCCATCAATTCCTGGGGCTTTACTTTTTGCCAAGTCCTTCAGAGCAGCCTGAACTTCCTCTTTCCTCAATATTGCCTTTTTCTAATATTTTTTTTCTTGAAATTCTTCTTTTTCAGCCAATTCTTTTCGTACAAGGACTCTGTGTACTCCTTCCTTCTTTTTTTAAAAATGTTTCCTGAATCTTTCAGTATGCTGCCCATAGCATCCTTAAGCATTGCAACTAGTGGCCTGATTTTTTTTTTTTTAGTTCTTTCAGCGTAAGAAATGCTGAGCAAGCTCAGTTCTTTTGATTTTCTGACTCCAGCTCCTTGCACATTTCATTATAATATTTTGCCTTGTTTTCTTGAGCTGCCCTTTGAAATCTTCTATTCAGTTCAACTTCTTGATTTCTTCCCTTCGCTTTGGGTTCTCAGTGTTCTAGTGCAAGACTGTTTGAATCCACCAGTTGCTCCATGGGAGAATGATGGTAAAACTCTTCTACAATATTTTAGTCTGAAAAAATCCCTGGAGGCTCAGTTAAGAGTCAGTTTAGACTTTTCTTCAATGAGTTGAGGTTTGTTTTATTTTAGTTTTGTTTAGTTATCACTCATGGCTTAGTGGTAAGGAGTTAATTTCCAGCTCAAAAGAACAGAGTTCAAAAGCACAAGCTGTTAACAGAGAAAGAAGGGAAAGCTCCTTCGTGATTTATAGTTTCCAGCTGTGATCCTGAAGGCACACAGACTCCACCAGCTGTTCCATGGAAGAAAGATGGGCAGTCTCCTCCTTTGCAATGAACTGCCTCGGAAAACTCACCAGAGGATCAGCTTTGTGGGAGTTCTGACTCTATGAGTCAGTTCTTACTCAGTGGTTCATATCAACATATGTGAGTATGTTCTCCATTCAAACAAGTTACAAATAAATTGGACATAAAATAATGAAGTGCATAAAGTTATAATCTAGGTTAGGGTGCTGTCCCTCCACCTTTCCAAGCTTGACGTCCTTCTTCAAGGACTAGTGCCTCCTTGCTACATGCCCAAAGTATGTCAGGTAGAGCTTTAAAAACCCTTGCCCCCAATGAGCAATCTGATTTTACCCTCTCCAGGATGGACCTGTTATTCCATAGCAGTCCATGCTATATTCAATATTCTCAAACACCATAATTCAAAGTCATCAACTATTCTCCTATCATCCTTAGTCATTGTCCAGTTTTCTGATGCACAGCAAATGATTGCAACGGTCATGGCCTGGATCACATCTTAGTCACATCTTAGTCTCTAGGCTGACATCATTACTTTTCAGTACTCTGGAGAGGCCCCTAACAACAGATTTTCCCAATGCAATTTGTCTTTTGATTTCCTGACTGTTGGTACAAAGAATGTTGATTATGGAGCCAAGTAAACTGAATGTGTTTACATTCTTCATCCTCAATCTCTTCATGATCTATCAGGAGTCCTTGACTTTTTGCAGCAAATACCTCAGGTCCTCTTCAATGCAAGAGAGGAAGACCATAGAAGACATGGCTTAACTCAGTGACTGGGGTAATAGGTGTAGGTGTGTCACAGACATGAGGTTGGCTCAAGATAGAGCAGGGTTCAAAACTGTTGTACATAGCATCACTCTGAGTCGCAAGTGACTCGATGGCATGTAATAACAACAAGATTAGAGCTGTAACAACAGCTTTGTCATTTTTGTGAACCTTAGCTCTGGAAATAAATAAACATAAACACATGTCCAGAAACTCAGTTTCTCATAAGCCTATTGTGAAACTTAATTGGATGAATTATGAAGTCTTATTCATTCACATACTAATTTATTCATTAAATAGCTACAACTTTTGTGTTATCATCATAGGTACAGGAGATAAAATTATAAAATGAATAGTCAAAGCTTACCTACACAGTTGTCAGTTATTGTGGAAGAGATAGGAATAAATAAGTATAAATAAACAATACATATGCAAAATATTATGTAGCTAATGACAAAATATATTATGTAGCTAATGACAAAATAGTAGGTTTATCTGATAAAGAGTAATTAGAATGGCTGGGAAGGGATCTCTGAGGAGGTGGTACTCCAGCTGGGACTTGAAAGATGAAGAGATGCCATTCAGCGAGAGAAACAGAAAGTGCAAAGACTGAATATGGAAAGAATTTGATGAATTTGAGGAACCACAAAGAAACCCAAAAGGTTGAACTGGTATGAGCAGAAGAGGAGATGAGACAAGAGGCCCCGGTACAAGACAGATCCTGTGGGACTCTTGCAGAGAGTCTGACATTTCTTCTAAGTACAAGAGAAGCCACTGAAGGGCCAAATGAGAACAGTGATGAGTGACATCCTGTATTTTTATTTTAAACTATCACTGGCTGCTATGAGATATCAGCAAAAGACAAGAACAGAGAGACTGGCTAAAAGTCAGCTCCTAATGAGTCATATTGTAACTACTAGAAATAGAGAGAAATAAAGGATTGAAGGCCTATGTTGGGAGTTCATCAGCCAGACTAGCTAACTTCCAAGTGAAAGGAAAGCATCAGAAATTACTTCAAGTTATGTAGCTTAAGAATCTTAATGAATGTGATGTCTAGTATTAAGGTAAGGAAACTTGTGGGAAGAAAATGTCTTGCTTTATCTATTTTACTTAGACCCTGCTTGGTAGATCAAAAGCTCACAGTCAAGGCTGTTTGATAGCATAGCATTTAAGGAAGCTCAGCTACTAAATAAAAAATCAGGAATTCCAACCAGTCACTCCATAGGGAAAAAGATATGGCAGTATACCTCCGTAAAGATTTAGAACCTTGTTCATCCTTTTCTAAAGTTCTAGTTCATCCTTGAGGGTCACTATGAGTCAGCATCAACTTGACAACACTGGATTCAGTTTTGGTTTAGACTCAGAGTAAGAGTTTTTTCCCTAAGGGCAGTATGAAAATCTGTTATAATTGCTTCTGAAATGATAAGATCTGATTGTCAAAATGACTGCTGCTTTCCCTTTAACAGGAAAGTTTTTGTTGAATAATAAGGATGGAGTTTGTCAGAGATAGCGAGACTGATGCAACAGAGGACTGGTTTCAGAGTTGTTCATAGGGTCACTATGAGTCACAGTCAACAGCATATCACAACAACAAAACAACAAAGTAAAGATGGAAATAAAATTGAGGAAGGTTTAAAGGTTAGTAAGAATTGATTGATTGATAAGATTCTGTTAAGGAGTATGTGCATACGTATAGAAACAATAAAAAGAGGGGAGTGGAGGGAGTGATGGTGGCCTAGTGGCAAGAAGCTGCTCTGCAATCCTGAAGGTGTGCAGTTAGAATCCACCAGATGCTCTGCTGAAGAAGGATGAGCAATCTCCTCCTGTGTTATCGGATCCTATTTGACAGCACACAACAAATTAAAAAAAAAAAAAAGAGGGTACTGGTATTGAGTTTTTAATAATTATATTTTATTATCATTAATTGCCAAGAAATTATTAAATCAATGCTCTTTTCAGTGCAAGCGCAAGAAATTAGAATGATACCCAACTCAGTAGATTGCCCAATTTTCCCAGGTTTCCCAAACTTTTTGTCCATGACAGGGTACAGTCTTACCACTTTTATATCTTCTCCTTTAGTGAAAAACATTTGAGCTTTCCTTTGTAATGTTTACTGCCACAACATTAATAAGAAAAAAAAAAACATACTTTGGTATTTTGGTCTACTAAATTTTAGTGTAGACTTGGCTTTAGATATAAATGTATCTTGGCAGAAATTATTTAAGCATGTTGCGCAGGGACGAATGAAGAATACTTGAATGTTTTGCTCTCTAATCTCTGTTGTTGCGTTGGTTCTGGTTTATAGCAACATTCCATCAGATTAACAAGGCTGTAAATTGCAGCAGGGGACTGCCAATTTTGCTCTCAGGGAACTTCTGGTAGGTTGCCACTCAGCCTTTAGGTCAGCAGTGCAACTCCTTATGGACTTTGTGTGGTTGCTTGAGACAACGAGGCTGGTTATAACTCACAGCTACTTTAAGACAGCAGAACAGAACACTGGCTAATGTCACAACACCCTCAGAATCACTGCTGTGCTTGGCCCCTTGTTGAAGCTACTGTGTCAATTCAATCAATATTTTTTGAGATTTTTTTATTTGGATTGACTCTCTCTCTACTTGGCCAATCCAGTGTTTATCTCCAGGAGATTTTCCTGATAATATTCTCAAAGTGTGTGAGATGAAGTCTCAACATACTTGTTTTCAAAGAACATTTTGGCTGCATTTCCAAAACAAGATTGGACTACTAGTCAACAAGAGTTAAGAATCAATGACTAGACCAGGGTATAATTTAGAATCTTGAAGGGAAAACAAGTGTCTACTGTCCTGGAAAGGAGATATTTATTCTAATGAGAGTAAATTAAACTTTCTACTATTCAGAGAAATAATATTTTTTAAAACATTTCTTAACACAAACAATAAACTTGTATATACACTGATATGTATCAGAGAGTTGGACAATGACTAAGGATGACAGAATTGTGGTGCTGGAGAAAAGTCTTGAACATACCATGGAAAATAAACACACCAAGAAAATAAGCAGTTCTGTTTTGTAAAGGGTAAAACCAAGTTTCTCCTTGGAGGTTAGGATTTGAAGTTCTGTCCTATATAATCTGGGTACATCTGTAGTTTGAATCCACTAGCTGCTCCATGAGAGAGAAATGAGCAATCTCCTTCCATGTAATTAACTGACTTTGACAACAACAATTATTCATAGGGTTAGTAGAGGCCTATTAATTCAGAAGTGGATGACCAATCCTGCTTCCTAGTCTGTCTTGGTCTGGTATATCTGCTGAAATTTATCCACTATGGGTAACCCTTCTGATATTTGAAATACCAGTGGCTTCACTTCCAGCATCACGGTAATCCACAAGTTATCAAAGTACAGCAAACTAACAGGCAAGTGTTGTACTAATAAGAGCAAACAGTAAACAAATAAAATATATACACCTAAGCTACAAAGTAAAGAGCAACATGCAAATCATTTCCCTAATACAGTAATAGGGAGCTCTGATGACTTAGTGGTAAGAAACTATGCTATAATGCTGAAGGGGTGTGGCTTGAATCCACCTGCTGCTTTATGGGAGAAGGATGAGCAATTTCCTCTTGTGTGGTTAACTTTCTCTGGAAACCTGCCGGAGGGTCAGCGATGTGTTGGTTCTGACTCAATGGTACACAACAACAACAATGTAATGATAAATAAGTGTTGTGTTTCTAACAACAAACATTAAAGACAATAGGTATACCATCAACATAGTGCAAGACAGTCTTCACTGGCCTCAGCTGAGGCCCATGGCCGGATGAAGTCTTGGTGGGGATATTTTGATGCATATGGTGCTTCAGCTGGATTTTAGGTGCTAATACTTGGCACAAGGCCTGAGGGCTGCAAAGCATGAGGACCCAAACTTAGAGGGAGGGGATTGGTTCTTTTATATAACATATACTTTGAGTTAGGGACCTCTCCAGGGTACTTAAGAGCAATGGTGTCACTCTGGAGACTGAGGTGCATGTGATACCAGTCATGGTCTTTGTAAACAATTGCTATGCATCAGAGACCTGGGCAATGACTAGGGAGGACAGAAGGAGAATTGATGCCTTTGAGCTGTGGTGCTGGTAAAGAGTATTGAGTATCATAGACTGCTAAGAAAACTAACAGGTTCATCCTGGAGGGGGTTAAATCAGGCTGCTCCTTGGAGACAAGGATTGTGAGGCTGCGTCTTACATACTTTGGACATGTTGCAAGGAGGGACCAGTCCTTGGAGAGGGACATCATGCTTGGGAAGGTAGAGGGACAGCTCCGGAGAGGAAGACCCTCTATGAGGTGGATTGATTCAGTGACTGGGGTAATTGGGGTAGGTGTGTCAGAGAAAAGAGATTGGTACAGGACAGAGCAGGGTTTATGCCTGTTGTGCACAGGGTCGCTGTGAGTCTCAAGCGACTGGATGGCACATAACAACAACATATTCCAAGTATAATTTTAGATTCTATCTATCTATTAGGAAAAAACATACATTAAGTCCCTGCTGAAAGAAGTTTTTAATAATATGGGATCACAGAAAGTTTATTTTTTTAAAAAATCTTTTTATTATATAAAGTGACAGATGGCATTGGTGCTAAATGAGAAAAGAAAGAGTAAGAAATAGAGGGTAGAAGTGTGGAGGAAGGGAGTCCATATAAAGTTGTGTCTGTCTTCTATTTTCCTCCCTTTAAAGTTCTTTCTGCTTTATTTACATAGTTACTTGGTTCATCTGGTGACCTAATGGCAAGAAACTGCACTGCAATCCTGAATGCATGGGGTTCGAGGCCACTGTCTGCTATATAGGAGAAGGATGGATAATCTCTTCCCATGGAATTAAATGCCTCTGAAAACTCATGGAAGTTCAGCTATGCTTCAGTTCTGATGGTACACAACAATGTTGTTCCATAAGTTTGACTTAACAGATTGTTTCTCTTGAATGAATCCATAAGATCGTTTGTCATTGGTTTGTGTTTACCTTATAATTTTATTTTTGGAAAAATTTTCTTTTTCATACAGTTCCTCTTGTACTTTTAAAATAACATTTAATATTTTAATTAACTTTCTAATTTGTGATTTCTCTGTATTCAACACAGCTTATTATTACCATGTCACTTTTCCTGGTGATATTATTTTCTTAATTATGCTTTACGAGGTATTGCTGTTTGCTCTAGTATCAACTATGTGATTTGTTGATTTTGGTGCTAAACTTCCACCTCCCCCTTAATCCTTTAAAATCTTATTTCTCGAAGAAGTATTACATTTATTTCCAAAATAAATTCTTATGGTTGACAAAATAATGGCTCACAAAAATGTAAATATCTAAGTCCTTAGAACCCTCCATTGAATTTCTGAGACTTTAAGTCACAAGAGATGAGACTGTACACCTTTCTCCCAAGTATCTATTGGTGGATTTGAACCATGAGAGAGTTGGCCTTTGTGTTAGCAGAGTAGCTTGCTATAGACCTCATCAGGCTACTTTACGTGAGAAGGAGAAATTCAAGTAGGAGATAATAATGTTTTCTACCTAGCTGATCTTGTAATCATAAATGTGAAGGAGTCAGAAGAGTACCAATATTATGCAAATTAAGACAGATTTTATCAGCTATTACTACCTTTAGAGATGGAATAGCTGTGAATTGAGGAATGTCAATTATCTCTAGAATGTGTACTATGAAATGAGTTCTCCTTTAAAATCTCCTAAAGGAATACAGCTCAGCCAACTCTTTTTTTTTTTCTATAATTATATTTTATTAATTTTCTTAATTTTCATAAACATTTACAGAGATTTTGGGCTTCCACTCATTCATTGTTGCACTATTCTCTCTACCCTCCTCCCAGTTTGTTCTTGTCCAAATGCCACAGTGCTTGTCAAAGCCAGTTCTGATTAATCTTCTTTGTCAGTGTATCCTTTGCCATTCCCTATTACTCCTCCCTGAGAGAGACTTCACCCTGAGTCATAAGGAAAAAGGGACGGCGTATTCTCTTAGCTACTTCCTGCTGAAAAGGGACATTGTGGGTTTCAGGGTGAAGATCTTCTCTCACTACTCTAAAGGGCCCCTTTGGCAGTAGGAAACACATAGACTATTATGGAGATTGATTTTGGAATTCAGATGCACTCTTATTGATTGTGCTTGGCTGTACATGTACATATCCTTCAAGATGTATCATGGGGGTGTTGCAACCTAGAAGACACAAATTTGACTAACAAGTTATAAGTACATGAGTCCAAAAATTACGGAAAAGTAAAAGAAAAGATTCTTTCATTGTTTTACAAACCCTCCCCCAGGTCCCCTCCACCATGCAGCCCTCGCTCTAGTCTCCTGTGATGACAGAAATACCCAGTTACATCTCTCTTTTAAACGGTTCTCTCTCTCCTCTGTTTCAGTGCAGTATACATTATTGAACCCATCTTACTCAGTCTCTCCCCAACCCCAAGGACAGTCCCATTCTACAACAGTGGCATCATGTAATATTTGTCCTTTTGTGACTGGGATATTTCACTCAGCATAATGTTCTCCAGAGTCAACCATTTTGAATAATATTGCATGAGTTCCTTGTTTTTTAATGCAGCATAGTATTCCATTGTGCGAATATACCACAGCTTCTCTAGCCATTCGTTTGTTGATGGGCACTTAGGTTGTTTCCAACTCCTTGCTATTGTGAACAAAGCTGCAATAAACATGGCATGCTGGTACAATGACAGACACATAGATCAATGGAATCGAATTGAGAATCCAGAGATCAACCCATCTATCTATGGTCAACTGATCTTTGACAAGGAGATGAAATCAGTGAAGTGGGGGAACGACAGCCTTTTTAACAAATGGTGTTGGCAAAATTGGAAAAATATCTGCAAAAGACTCAAGCAAGACCCACACCTCACTCCATACACAAAAACCAACTCAAGGTGGATCATGGACCTAGGACTAAAACCAAGGACTATAAAATTCATTACAGAAAAGCTAGGAACAACACTAGAAGTCCTAATCCACAACATAAACAGTCTTCCCAGTATCCTGGAAAGGCTACAACCAGGAGAAGATAACATAGATGAATGGGACCTTCTAAGACTCAAATCCCTATGCACATCCAAGAACTTCTCCAGTAGGGTAAAAAGGGAAGCCACTGACTGGGAAAAAGTATTCGGTAATAACATATCAGATAAGGGACTTATATCCAGAATTTATGAAATACTTGAGCACCACAACAAGATAAAGGTAAATAATCCAATAGAAAAATGGGCACAGGATATGAACAGGCACTTCACCGAAGACGACATTCAGATGGCTAACAAACACATGAAGAAATGCTCAAAATCCCTAGCCCTAAGAGAGATGCAAATTAAAACAACTATGAGATATCATTTCACCCCAGTCAAAATAGCAAAATTTAACAGAACAGCAAGCAACAAATGCTGGCGAGGTTGTGGAGAAACTGGAACCCTGATTCACTGTTGGTGGGAGTGTAAAATGGTGCAACCCCTGTGGAAAGCAGTATGGCGCTTTCTCAAAAAGTTGCAAATAGAGATACCATTTGACCCAGCAATTCCACTACTGGGAATATACCCTGAAGAGACCATAGCTGACATCAGCCAACTCTTTGATTTAAACCTGATGAGATCTGTTTATCATTTCTGGCCTTCAGGAATGTAATACAATTCATTTTTGTTGTTTTCAACTGCAAGTTTATGGTATAGTTGGTTGAAGAGAAAAATAATCTGCACACAGTATCTTACAGGACTTTCCCTTTGGGTTTCTTTAACTGGTCTGTAGATCCCTTATCAAAGTGTTTTAATTGGCAGTTTTAACTTCAGAATGGACAGGTGAGACGTATACAGCACTTGAGTGCATTTGTTCTCAGACACCAAAACTTAACACTAGAAACTTGCAGCCTGGCCAAGCAGGTCATTACATTTTTAGAGTACATGGCTGATTTTACAGCAATAACTGTTGCTGCTGCAAGTACAGCCATGACGGTAAGGTATTTAAAGAATATTTAACATATACATTTCATAGCTGCTAGGTAGCTGTAACTTCCTTTAACTTTGGGTTCTCAAGAGTCACCATTTCCTGTGATATTTTCGGGTTCGAGGTGGTGTAGTCCATAGGGAGTTGTGCTGTGAACCGCAAAGCTACTCGCTTCTGATGGCTCAACTTCATTAACAGAGTCCAAGAACAGTAAGCAATTTCTTCTTCTGCTATTTACTGCCCCCAAAACCAGATGGAGGTATGAGTTGGTTCCGATTCAAAGACAATGAACAAATAACGGATACTTTGACTGTATTCGCAATGTTTTACACCCTCTTGTACATTCTTCCTGGCATTACAAAGGATTTAGACTTTAGAAAAAAATGTAAATTCAGATGGTTGGCTAGCCTTCTTGAAGTGAACCCCAAATTCACCTGTTACTTTCAATTGTTAAATTCTCTCCCTTGCTTTTTTTTTTTTAATTGCCCAAATACTCAAAATTTTATTGCTGTCTTTGCATGGTAAGTTTACTTGACAGAACCATCCAACTAATATGCTTAGGCATCTTTGCTGCCAGAGTTTCAGAAATAATAATAGCATGCATTTTGGGGGGGAGGTTCATCTTTTTTTTAAATAATTTTAATGAGTATTTACAGAGATTTTGGCTTTCCATTCACTCATTGCTGCTCTTCTCTTCCCGCCCAGCCTTCCCCCACCCCTGCCACACCCCTTCCACTGCCCCAAGTACATTCCACTATGCAACCTTGATTGTGGACTCTTGTGATAACCATAATACCCTATCATACATCGCTTTTAAATTATTCACTCCCTCATCTGTTTCAGTGCAGTATACACAATTTATCCAGTTTTTCTCAGTCTTACCCCAACCCTGATATTCCTACAATGAAAATTAAAGAATTGAGACATTTGGGGACCAGATCCTATACTAAAAAAACAAGAAGAAAGAGCTTCTCCAGGCTTTTTTCTCTGGAAAAGTTTTCATTAGTTAGAGAAACCATTGTATTCTGAGTGACTGGACATAAAATGCAGAGACAGTCTTTTGTTTTGCCTGCCTCTAGCAACTGTGTCTGACAATACCAAGGCCACTTCCTCTGCTGTAGGTCACTTATGGTTCAAGGAGCATCAGTTGTCAATAGTGAGTTGTCCCAGCTCCTTACATATTCCTATAGCATCTATATACAACCTCTGTGCTTCATATCATCTTCATGCATCTGGGTCTAGCTTTATATACCGATTTAACCTGCCTTCTGTTATCAAATTCTTGATTTATTAAATTTGATCCTTCATGAAGAGAGAAGTGGCACCTTAGAAAAATATTAGTTAGCTAATAATAGTTGGTCCAATAGTAACCAATTAATTAACAGGCAAACATAAATACAGAAAACCATAATGTATCCTTATTTCAACATACCTTCAGATAATGGAGTGTAACCTCACAGCAATGAACAAAAATTTTTTCACCTATACAAAATTAAATGTTTCTACTGAGAAAAGGACTACTTTATCAGAATAGACCAATGCTTTATAGATACAAGCTAAGTATTTGATCGATTTGGTAGACCAGTGCACCAAGACTTTTCAAATTGAAACCTCCAAGTTTCTGTGTGGGCACCCATTTCTATGGGCTCTGAGTAACACAGATACTTATTGAGAGCATTCAATGCCAAAGGCAAAATTCTTTCCCATAAGAATGTCAAAATCTGGAATGTATTCACTCTTGGGCCTTAGTATCTCTGAAATAAAATAAATTCTTAAACACAGCCATCTTATTTAATGTGATTGTTCTTGGCAAGAAAATATCTTTTTTAATGACAATAGACACAGATAGAGGTAGAAAAGTCAAGATTCACCATCAAAATAAAGAAATACCTTTAGCCAATTTAAACATGTAAAGAGGCAAAATCTTGACTTTTGACTGTGTAAAATCTGACAAATTAAGTCTATCCACCTGTCAGTGACCAAACTGAAATGTCAGAACAATACTTCAGAGATGTACCTTACATTGTGGGAGTGTATTGATATTCAAGCCAGTTAATAAAATAACCATTATGCTAAGTTCTACACACACACACACACACACACACACACACAATGGCATTACTAATTAATCTCTTAAGTTATATTACTTTAAATATAAAAATTGTATGTGCATCTTTTCTGGCAAAAGCTTTGCACTATGAAAGATCTTTATCAACTGACTCCAACATATGGTAAAGTTACAAACAATATGCTGGAACCTGACTTTTGAAATAG
The DNA here is from genome assembly GCF_000299155.1 of Elephantulus edwardii. Lineage (NCBI taxonomy): Eukaryota > Metazoa > Chordata > Mammalia > Macroscelidea > Macroscelididae > Elephantulus > Elephantulus edwardii. The sequence continues at coordinate 18,944,567 of NW_006399779.1, forward strand.
GGACCACTGTATAATGAGTTTCAGTTTTAAAGGGATACTAATCTCTTAAGGATTTAATGAAAGTGGCAGGAGAAACATCCCCCTGATTGGAAACTGCAAGGAATGGAGCCCCCTAAAAGAGTTGTCTTTTCTATCCAAAGTGCCTCCAAAAAGACTAGACAAAGGCCCTCAGATAAGAGAGGTCAATGCCATTTACATAAGTAATTCTAAAAAGTCTCTGATAGTCAAATTGAAGGGCAGGGAAGAACTTAATGCTTGTCAAGAATCTTTTCAATAGAGTGGACATCTACAACTAAATTCCTTTAACATAGTATGAGGTAATGTTGTTGAAATCACTTTTATAAACTTGAACCAGTTAATTCTAAGTTTAAAAGAGGAAACAGGAGTAGGTGTGTGATATATAAAGATTGGAGGATAAGGAAGACTAAATGGAGGAAAACAGAAGATAACTCAAGCTAGATCACAATAGAGGGGTTTTTTTTGTTTTTTTTTTTTAGAATTCATTCTTTATATTTTGATTTTTTTTTGGTTTTTTTTAAATTTTTTATTTCTTTTTTTTCCCTATAATTATATTTTATTAATTTTCATAAACATTTACAGAGATTTTGGGTTTCCATTCATTCACCGCTGCACCATTCTCTCTACCCTCCTCCCAGTTTGTTCTTGTCCAAATGCCACAGTGCTTGTCAAAGCCAGTTCTGATTAATCTTCTTTGTCAGTGTGTCCTTTGCCATTCCCTATCACTCCTCCCTGAGAGAGACTTCACCCTGAGTCATAAGGAAAAGGGGATGGCGTATTCTCTTAGCTACTTCCTGCTGAAAAAGGACGCTGTGGGTTTCAGGGTGAAGATCTTCTCTCACTACTCTAAATGGCCCCTTTGGGGTCCTAAATGGGTTTTAAATGGAGTGGGAGATAAATGTAGAATAAGACTCAAAATTGTGAAAATTAGTGAGTTCACTGCTTTGTTAGCTATTGGTAGAACCCCAGAAACTAAGGTCTGTAGCTACTTTTGAGTCTGGAACTGAACTTGTCCCTGTGGTACAACTTACAACCAAATAATAGAGAAATTTATAGGGTTAATGACAACACCAAGTACTTAGTTCCTTGAACAGTCAATCATACAGGATCATAAGTGCAACTTTTGTCTGGGGATGAAGCACCGAAGATACGAAACAAGAGGATAGAAGAATGAGTGGGAATGAGAAGCTCAAGGAGATAGTGGGAAGAGAAGTGATACCATGTGGGGATTGTAACTGATATTGTAAAACAAAGTATATATGAACGGGCTACCTATGTGTTTTGCAAACTTTCACTAAAATCACCGTGTTGTTGCTATGTGTCATTGAGTTGGATCCAAGTCATTGCTGACCCTCAAGCATGTTTTCAGAGGCAGTAAATCACATAGGAAGCTCCAGTGACCTAGTGGAAAGGAATTGAGCTGAGAAGCCAAGGGACCATGGTTCTAATACACCAGCTACTCTGCTAGAGAAAGACATGCAATCCCACCCCATGAGATTCATTGCCTTGAAAATCCACTGGAGAGTTGGCTATGGTTCAATTCTAACTCAGCAGAATATGACAGCAGACCACAAAGGAGGAAATTGTCCATCTTTCCACACAAGAGCAGCTAGTGGATTCGAACTGCCTCATTTACTAGACCATAGAGCTCACTCAAGTCACAATAAAGAGCATTTACAACAACAAGATAGCTAAACACAGAAAGAAAATATTTTAAAAAACATCCAGCAAAATCTATATATGCTGTAACTTGACAGAAATACTGTGTTTTCCCAGGCCTTCCAAGTTTTCCACCTTTAACAGAGTTGGACCACTCATGATATTTCTTTCCTTTTGTTTTATTAGCAAAAGAAGGTTTTTGTTTTTTTTTTTCTCCTTTGACAAATTTCTACCTCCTACGAGTTCTGATTTTCACCAGTTTTACTCTATGAGGATTTAAAGTAGTTTATGGGGAAGTATCATTTCATGTTCAAAATTTATCCCTTTCATGGTTTTAAGCTTGGCTTTAAACTTGTTAATATCATTACAAAAAGTAAACAAAAACTAAGAAAAACAAACAAAAACCACAACCTAACACCAAACATGTAGGAAGCTTGCTGTGTGTGGTTAAGACACTTGAAGAGCAGGACGAATTTTCTACTAAACACAGAATGCATAATCAACAGTTCTCAGCAATAGAAAAAGAAAAGAAAACAAAACTACAGAAGATTGAACAATTATAAAAGACATGTATGCAAAGCAACAATAAGAATGAGTAAATGTGTGACATTTAATATAACTTTAATATCAGACTGAGCATATATTGTTATGTGAATTCACTATATGGTTTAAGTGATTTACTGTGCTAGCCATAATTTCCACTAATTCTCCCTCTTCAATCCTGTGATAGCTTATTTAGAGTGTGGTGTTACTTCATCTTACATCTTGAGCAAGATAGGTAGTGTAGTCTGACCCTGGAAAAGAGCATTTATAAAGGTCAAGCAAAAGAGGACATCCTCAGTGAAATGGGCTGACATCTCTCTGCAACAATGAGTTCAAGTACAGTAGTAATTTTGAGTCTGGCACAGGATTGAGTAAGGGGTGGTTCTGCTGTTTATGGGGTTGTTATAAATCAGAGAACATATGATGGCAACTAACAACAACAACAAAGTACACCTTCAGGTGAGATTGATTCTCAGAAGAAGAGTCTGGATTACTGTGTTATCTGGACATGAATATTCACGACAACAATTGTAGTTCTGGAATTGTGCTAAATTCAAAGCATATGAATTATTTTACAATTGCAATAATATTTAGACAGAAATGATTCAGTCTCTTTTTCTGAGATAACTTTGATTGTCATGGAAATTGACAAAAAGAATTATCACTAAATTAATCCTGCTATTGCACCATTTTATCAACCTGTTTTCACCACTTTTCTGCTTGTCTAAGAAATTATCTTTAGCAATGAGGGCTTGTTCTTATCTATAACACTACCTTCGTCTCCAGGGCAGTTTGTGATTTTTAGAGCATGGCAACTTCATCAGTGCTTCTCAAATTATATTTCTTTTTACACTTTCAAAATCTAAGGAGTCTTACTCATTTCTAATGGAACGTGAAATTTCGTGTTACTAACTGAATCTGACAAAGGAGACATGATTTTCATAACAAAATACCACCAAATGGGTGACTTTTAAAGAACAAAAATGTATTCTGTCACAGTTCCCTTGAAGCTGGATATATGTGCCCCCCCCCCGTATTCTTTCTAAACTAAAAATGTGCATCTTTGAATTGATCCCAACTCATTATCAATCTTTAAAACCAAATTTTATAAATTTCCTAATATGGCTTCTAACACTGTAATCTTTATGGAGAAAGCTGGTAAATCTTTCTCATGGGGCTGCTGGTGAACTTTAACCATGAAACTTTCAGTTAGTTATCCCAGTACTTAATCCACAGTGTCATCGCTGATTATCATAAACACTCTGCCAAAACGAAACCAAACTTACTGTCCCTGAGTCAATTCCAACTCTTGGTGATCCTTCATAGGGATTTCCAGCATGTACCCTTTCTAACAGAATACTGCAGATCATTCTCCAACAGAGCAGCTGGTGGATTCAAACAGCCAGCCTTCCCCTTACCGGCTAGACATGCTATGACTATGTCTCTAGATCTCCTTTAGGGTAGGAAAAGAAATGGAAATAAATTGAAATATCAGTATTTCCACTCTGTCTTAGAATTTTCTTGTATTTGAACCTACTTTTTTGGCTTGATCTGTTTCATTTAATTTAGGTTTCATTTGGGGTTGTGTGATGAAGCTGTAGCCTGCTTTCCCAGCAATGGACATTTAATTGTTGTTTTATTTGGTCAATTTCTTTTAGAAAATGAAAGGCAATTAATTTAAGTGAACGGTTGTTAGATTTGCACTGACTAAAAGGGATATTTTGTAAAGTGGGTGCTCTTATCAGAAAGTTGAAGTGCTCTGTTTGCAGCTGCTAAAGGTAATAGTTATTACAGGTAGGCTCCTTCTCAATACTTCTCTGTTGCATATTTTACTCTCAAGCCACTTCACCATAAACCTCTATTCTAATCAGGAGCTGTAAGTAAACATTTAACGAAAATATTGAGGATATGCCAACGCTATGATACTATACAGATAATTTTCAGAGATAAATTAGCAACCTGGAAAACATTGAGTACATTACTGATTTGAGGTCATTGGACTATTACTCTCAAACTGAGGAAGAGCAAATATTTACTATTTTAAATAGAGCATCACCTGTGTTTCCAAAGGGATTTTAAGGTGGCTGGGGAGGTGACTCTCTTGACAGTATATGGTTGAGGATTCTTTTCTAGACAAAACCAAAAATGAAACTCTTGCCTTCAAGTCGCTACTAATTCATCACTCCTTCGCTTGCTGACACGGAGTCAGAATTAATTCATAACTGATCCTGCTATAAATTGCATGGAAGAGGTGGCTCAAATTTCTTCCTTGGAGATACTGTTGGCTTTGAACTATCAGAGAGGTAATTATTTGGGTTAGCAGTGTAGCTCTTTACAGACCACACCACCAGAATGCACTGTCTTAGGTTATTATATTTCTTGTTAGATGCTGTCAGACCTTGTATGACGCACAGAAACCCTATGAACAACAGACCTGAAAGTGGCCTATTCTACCTGATCCGTATCATCCCTGACACACTTAAGTCCATCACTGCAGTCACTGTATCAATCCATCTCCCTGAGGGTTTTCCTCTACTTTACTGATCCTCCTGTATTTCCAAGCATGATGTTCTTCTTTAAGGAATATCTGCTCCTAGTAAGATGTCCCAATATATATGAGACGAAGCTTCACCATCCTTACCTACAAGAAGCACTCTGGTTGCACCTTCTCTGTGATGTATCTGTTTGGGTTTGGGGCAGTACATGGGATAATCAGTACTTTCTCTTACATCATAATTCAAACACACCAACAATACAATTCAAGGGAATCAATTCCTCTGTAATCATTATTATTTATTTTCTTGTTCTCAGATGCATAGCAGATGATAAAAAAAACAAAAAACAAACAAACAAACAAACAAACAAAGACATGACTTGAATCAGGCTCACTTTAGTCTTTAACCTGATGTAATTATTCTGTAGGATTTTGGAAATGTCCTTAACAGTTGACTTCCCCAATATAATATCTTTCCTAATCTCCTGACTGCTGGTATCAAGAGTGTTTATTGTGGATCTATGCAAGATGAAATCGTTGACAAATTCTATCCCTCTCCATCTAGCATGATTTTGCCTGTTGGCCCAGTGGTGAGATTCTTTAGGTGGCCTCAACCTTCTTTTTTGGTTTGATTTTTTTTTTTTACATACAATGATTGTTTAATATACCAATTGGTAAAGTAATATGCTTTGCTATTTTTTCTTTTTTTATTAATTTTAATAAACATTTACAGAGGTTTTGGATTTCCATTCATTCATTGCCACACTTTTCTCCTTGCCCACCCCTCCCCTCTTCGAAAAGTTCGCTCCCCTCTCCGAAAAGAAAAAGAAAAAAAAAAGTCTTCATTAGTATACAATTTCCCCATCCTGTCCCCCCCACCCCCACCCCAAATACACTTCTCTATGCAACCTTAATTCTGGATTCCTGTTCTAACCATAATACTCAATCATATATCACCTCTAATCTGTTCTTTCCTTCATCTGTTTCAATACAGTATACATAATTTATCCAGTTTTTTCTGTCAGACCCATTCTACAACAGTGGCACCTGCAGTATTTGTCCCTTTGTGACTGAGATATTTCACTCAGCATAATGTCCTCCAGGGTCACCCA
>NW_006399779.1:18951153-18952955 GCF_000299155.1 Elephantulus edwardii
ATATGCTCTAAAATGAAATAACTGTATTACAGAATATAGTATTTAGCATCTTCTTTTCTCATGGATATAATGGCTTGCACTGAAAACAGCGTGTATTAATTTTTTACTTGAGAACTGTTTTATATATGATCCTATAATAATCAGATAATGAGAGATAACTGGTTGTTATGCATTTATTTTATTTTTAAATTTGTTTTAATGAAAGTTTACAGAGACTTTGGATTTCCATTCATTCATAGCTGCCCACTTTCCTCCCTGCCCACCCCTCTCCTTCCCCTAGTTTGCTTTTCTCTTTGAAAAGGAAAAAAAAATTCATTATTATATAATCACCCCCTCTTCCAGTCCACTTCACTATGCAGCTTTCTTTCTGGACTCCTGACATGACAATAATACCTAATCATATATCCCTTTTAAACAGTTCTTTCCCTCATCTGTTTTAATGCAGTATACATTATTTATCGTCTCTTAGTTTCCCTCCAACTCTGATGACAGTTTAGCTTTACAACAGTGGCATTATGCAGTATTTGTCCTTTTGTGACTGAGATATTCCACTCAGCATAATGTCCACCAGGGTCACCCATTTTGTATAATATTTCATGAGTTTCTTGTTTTTCAATGCAGTGTAGTATTTGGTTTTGTGAATATACCACGGGTTCTCTAGCCATAGGTTTGTTGATTTGAGATTTTAATTCTAATCCTCCAAAATATTGTAAATCTTGGATTTCTAGTCTAGAGGGCAAGTCGTTATGCTCCCAACCCAAAGGCAGGACATTCAATTATATACCTTCTCTATGAGAGAAAGATGGCCACTCTCCTTCCGTGTGATTTGTAGCCTCTGAAAACCTGATGGCCTGTCAGCTATTAATTGATTCTGACTTAATGAAAATGAACATGTAAGTGAGAATAAAGTTCATTTTTGTTAAATGTAAATTTTAGAACTGAGGGAGAAAGTTGGAAAATCTCCTCTTTACTATTAAAAGCTTTTGAAAACCAGTGGTCAATTATGAGTCAATTATAACACCATAGCATTGAGATTAACATACTGTTTGCTTTTAAATGTTTGTCTTTATCATCACATTTTAGAGGTGTTTTTTTTTTATTTCTTTGTGATGTTAGTGAATGCCTAGTGGGTAAAGGTTTGCCCTGCCAACACAAAGGCAGGTGGTTTACATCAATCTTTTTGGGAGAAATTGTTATTATTGTTATGTGCCATTCAAGTCATCTATGTCTCATAGATACCCTCTGAACCTGTGCCATTCTCATCTTCTCTGACACACTTGAGTGCATTGCTACAGTCACTGTGTTAGTTCATCTTGTTGAAAGTCTTCTTCTCTTATACTAGCCCTCACGTTTCCAAGCATAATATCCTTCTTTAAGGACTGATCTCTCCTTACAACATGCCCAAAATATGATATGTGAAATTGAGTTGCATCATCCTTGCTTGTAAGGAACAATCTGGTTACACTTTCTCCAGGACAGATATACTTGTTTCCTTGGCTGTTCATAGGCTATTCAGTACTTTTCTACAACACCACGATTTAAAGGCATCAAATTCTTCTTCTATCATCCTTTGGCATTGTCCAATTTTCAGATGTGAAGCAAGCAATTGAGAAGGTCATGACCTGGGTTAATTGCACTTCAGTCTTTCAGCTTGTTTGGCTCCACAATCATCACTCTTGGTACCAGTAGTCAGGATATCAAAAGACTAATTGCTTTTAGACTATTCTAAAAGTATTTTCTTTTAGGGCATTATTTTTATCGTAGGAGTATGCAATGAGGGTTGCAGAGTGGATTATATTTGG
>NW_006399779.1:18953361-18965061 GCF_000299155.1 Elephantulus edwardii
GAGAGGAGTATTGAATGTACCATGGACTGCCAGGAGAACAATCAGCTTTATCCTGGAGAGGGTGACACCAAGTTGCTCCTTGGAGGCAAGGATTTTGAAGCTCGATCTGAAATACTTTGAGCATGTGGCCAGGGGGGACCATTCCTTAGAGAAGGAGATCATGCTTGGAAGATTGGAGGAACAGCATAAGAGAGGAAGACCCGGGATGAGACGTCTTGACACTGTACCTGAGCTAATGGAGGTATGTATGTCAGAGACAGTGACACTAACTCAGGATAGAGCAGAGCTCAGAGCTATTGTACACTATGAGTTGCAAGCAACATGATGACACAAAGCAAGAGTCTTTAACCTGACATTATTGTGAAATGAAGATGAGCAATCTCCTCCTGTGTGATTTATAGCCTTTGAAAAGGCACTGAAAGGTCAGCTATGAGGCAATTCTAACTTCATGACACATAATAACACATTAAAGAAATGAGGGTTAGTCTCAAGGAATTTTTTTAATATAAGGAACTGAAAATACAAGAAATTAAACAAGGAGGGATAGGAGAAGATAAGATGAGGGAAAAGATACAAGATACTCTTCTAGACCCTACGGAGAAAAAAGTCTCCACTGGAAGCTGGTGGTTTGTGTTTGGAACTCTAGTCTCCAAAACTCTGAGAAAATAAATTTCTGTTCACTAAATCCACCCCCTGTGGTATTTCTGTTATAGCAGCATTACATAACTAAGACATGGGTTATTAAATAACATGAGAAAACATTAGGTTCAATTTAACAGCCAATGGAGAAATTACATTCTCCAAACACTTGTTGGATAGATGCTGGCTCAGTGTAATAAAGAGTAAATAAAACTAGTTATTTATAAAGTTAATGAATGTAAACAATTCATATTCTTCTATGAAGAAAGGAAAGTTACTTAATGCATTATCTCCCTTATCGGAATGTTAATATTATGAGTTTTCTTTGCAAATCCATTGCAGATGAGAAAATACAGTGACACACAACGAGAGTATCAGTGTATTTTCCTCTGATAATAATAGCAGTTATGATCATAATGAATTTGCAAATAAAAATCATATAGCAGGTTTTAAAAGTTTTATTCTATGTATAAAATATAGAGAAGTATGTAACAAGATTAAAATAGTCTATAATTATGCATATCAGATTTCTCAAGATGGCTTTTCAGAATTAAATATAAAAAATTTAGGTTAATAAAAACTTTGTCTTTAAAACATGTGAAATAAAGGCCCATAATATTTCTCTCTCTAATCAGATCCTAGTCACTAAGCCTACAGAAACCATCAATGAAAGAAAAATGTCAGTTTATTCTTAAAGAATGTTTGGTATGTAAATGTATCACTGTTCACATATTCACGTGCATGCACACGTGGTTGTTGTTATGTGCCATCAAGTCGACTTTCACTCATAGCAACTCTATTAACAATAGATCTGAATCTTACCCTATCCTAAGCCATTCTCACAATCTCTTAAAGACCTGATTCTGTTTCCACAGTCACTGTGTCAATCCTTCTCATCCAGGATCTTCCTCTTCTACACTGACCCTGTACCCTTTAAAGGATTATGTCCATCCATGAAGACTAGACCCTTCTGGCAACATGCCTAAAGTATATGAGATGGAGTTTGAAAATCTTTGTCTCTAAGGAACAATCTGGTTTCACTCTCTATAGCTTGGATCTGTTTTCCTCTTGGCTGTCCATGGTATGTTCAATTCTTCAGCACTATGACACAAGGGCATCAATTCTTTTTCTATCTCTCTAAGTCACTGTCTAGCAAGTAACTGTGAAGACCATGGCCTGGGTTGGGCACACCTTAGAGTCTAGACTGACATTGTTGCTGGAGAGGTCACCGACAGGAGACTTTTCTAAAGCAACAGTTCTTTATATTTCCTGACTGCTCGTGCCAGAGGTGTTGATTGTGGATCTGAACAAGATGAAATTGTAAACAACCTCAATCTTTCCTCTTTCTATTCTAATGATGCCAATTAGCCTAGTGGTAAAGATAATTGTTTTCTTGATGGTGAGATGCAACCCGTATCAATGGCTTCAGTCCTTGGCTTTCCACAGCAAACATTTCAAGTCCCTCTCAGTTTCAGGAAACAAGATTTTTCCCTTTACATAACACAACTTGTTGATGAGACTACCTCCAATCCTGATTCCACATTCTCCATCATTAAGTTCAGTCTCCCAAGTGATTTGTTCAGCATAGTGATTGAAAAGACACATAGAAAAGAAATATTTCTGCCACACTTCTTTGTTGATTTTAAACTATACATTGTTCCTTTGCTTGGGCTAGATACTCGCGTTGCATGAACCCAATCAATTTTTTCTGAGATTCACGTTCTTCTCAGTGTTGGCCACAATTTGGTGTGAACCACACAGTGAAATGTCTTTGCATAGTTGATGAAACACAAATAGACATCCTTTTCTTACACTCTGCTTTCAGCAAAGATCCATCTGACATCAGAAATGATAGCCTTAGGGCCACCGTCTTTTCTAAACCCAGTTTGTATTTCTAACAGTTCTCTGTTGATGTACTATACTAATTATTTTTGGATAATCTTTAGCAAGATAATTTTTTTACATATGATAGTATTTGATAATTTCCACATTTGTTTGGATTATCTTTTGTGTGTGAGGGGGGATTGTAATAAATATGGATCTCTGCCAGTCAGTTGAACAGTTTTCTTCCAGATTTCTTGGCACAACCTGGTGAACACATCCAGGGCTGCATCTATTTGAAATATGTCAAGTGTTATTCCATCAATTTCTAACACCTAATTTATTACCAGAGAGCTCTGGTGACATAATAGTAAGAACTGCACTACAATCCCAAAGGCAGGCGGTTCAAATCCACCAGAGCTCTGTGGGAGAAGGATGGAAAATCTCCTCTGTGTGATTAACTGTAAATCCACTGGAGGGTCAACTGTGGGTTGGTTCCAACTTAATGATGCACCATAACAACAACAACAATAATTTCATATCAATTTCTTCAGAGCAACTTGAATGTCCTCATTTATTAGCACTGGTTCTTAATAATATTCTTTTTCCTGAAATTGTTCTGTCAGCCAATTCTTTAAATATAGTGACTCAGTATTCTTTTTGCCTACTTTTGATGCTTCCTGGATCATTCAATATTTCCCCCATAGCGTCTTTAATTATCACAACTTGAGACTTGAATTTCTACAGCTTGATAAATGCTGAACGAGTTCTCCCCTTTGGATTTTCTGACTCTAGGTCTTTGCATATTTCATTATAACACTTTGAATTGTCTTCACAAGCTTCCCTTTAACATCTTCTGTTCAACTCTTTAACTTCCTGTTGTCTTCCCTTTGCTTTGGCTTCTTGGCATGCTAGTGCAAAGACCTTCTTGGTCTTTCCTTGCTCCCTTTCCTTTGTAATGACCTTTTGCTCTTTAGTAGATGATATTCTTGATATGGTCCCGCAGCTCTCCTTGTTTTGCTTCATTAATGGTCAATGCTTCAAGCCTGTTCTCAAGACTCAGATGGACAATTCTGAATTTTTCCAATTTTTGTTTATGTCACCATATTTTGGTTTTTCTTGTGAATTTGTTTTCTTTTCTTTAGCTTCAATATGACCTTGCACTGTTAATCTTGAGATCTTGATGGTCTGTTCCACAGGCAACACCTGGCTTGGTTTTCAATATATATCAATATATTCAATATATATCAATATATTCAATATTTATCAATATATTCAATATATATCAGTATATTCAATAAATATCCAGAGATATTTCCAGAGAGAAGTTTTGGTTGGTTGTTGATTTTTTGTTTTATTTCTTTATTTTGCTTTTTTTAAAAAAATAAAAGCTATTTGCATATTTTTCCTCTCAACTTTTCTGTAGACTTTCCTTAAATCACAATTTAAAAAAAAAAAAAGACCAAAACCAAAAACCACTAACAAAACACCCTTCCACACATACACACAAAAGGTATTTGCAATGAATTACAACACCCAGACACATTGTGAAGAGCTGGACCTGGAGGCCCAGACACTCACTGAGGAACCAGGAAGAAGGTCCAGAGCATGATCTTCTCTGGAGATTACCCGGGTAGTGGCTGGGAGTGAATGGAGCCTGACACACCGTATTAAGGTTTAGTTAGAGACTGGAGAACAAAACAATTTATGTTTGTATTGGGGGAGTGTCTTAGCATGTTGCTGCTGTTAATAGCGTATTTGTATATGTTTGTTTGTGTATAATATCCTCTTCTGGCTACAATGCTGTCTTTCAGATGATGGGCTAAAGTGGAGCTCCCAAATTAAGGCAGTCTAGGAAGAAGGCTTGGTCACCCACTTGTGAAATAACAGGCCTTCATAAATGCTATGAATAAAAGAGCACACTCAGATTAGTCGAGACAGGACTGGAGGCTGAGCCTTCATGTTGTTCTTGTTGATTGCCATTGAGTAGAGCATCACTCAAAGTGACTTATGGACAAAAGACCTGAACTTTGCTCTATAACTATTGTCATTTTCCTAGGTTGATAGAGTTTCCAGAGACATGTTGTTTAGTAAGTGGATGCCACTCCTCTTCCAACACATTAGGAAGTAAAAAAGTGGGAAGGAATAATTGCAAATGACACCTTATAACTAGAATGTGGAATGTACAAAGCATAAATGTAGAAAAAGCATTGTTAAAAAGAATTGAAACATAAAGATAGTGACAAAAAAGGTATTGGTGAGCTGAGATGGATTGTCATAGACCACTTGGAATCAGAGAATGATATGTTCTTTATGTGGAGAATGGAAAAAAAAATAGGTGGAAAAGTGGGATTTCATTCATAATAAAACCATTTTTAGATCCATCCTTACATAGAATAATAGGATTGTTGTGAGCCTTGAGCCTTAATTAACTACTCATACACATATTACAAAGCTAATTACAATTGATTGATTTATTAATAGTAATAATCAATTGTAATGTATCTATATCACTCACTTATCCCAGGGAGCCTAACTTGTCTCCTTCTTTGGCTTCTCATGGCCACTTGGGCAGTTTGGGACCTTGGCTAGTTCAGCAGTTCACAGCTACCAGTGTGGCCAGGGTTAGCAGCTCACGGCCACCACTGTGGCCAGGGTCAGCAGCTCACAGTCACCAGTGTGGCCAGAGACTTTGACCCTGAAAAGAGCCTTTGGGTCTTCAGTATTCAGCTCACTGTCTTTGGCAGAAGTAAAATTTTGGTTCAGATTCCAGAGTTTATGTACTTTTTGCTGGCTGTTGAGCCTTACATTATATTCAACCAATAACATTCAAACTTTGGATATTACATTGTATTCAACTCATAATATTACTAATAACAATATTCAAACTTCAGGTTTTACCAACCACACTGGTTTCAAAACAAGTTGTATGACCAATAACATTAATCCCAAAGAAACAGGAGTTTTACCAATCATGTTCTATACTAGGTGTGTTTCCTTGGCAACATGGGCAGTAACAAGCCATACTTCCTTATCAAGGCTTTGTACCTGTTGTGGTCAGTAGGGCCTTATAGCCACTAAGGACCTGTTTGGGCATATTTGGGCATATCAAACTGCTTAGTGTATTTTTTATAAATATTCCTAACATATTTCTTGCTCTTATTTCTAACATATAGTATAGGAATTTCCTAATATATTTCTATATTCATAAATTTAAGCCAATATGTTTCACATTAAATCTATAATAACAAACTTATATTTTTCTGTCATTTGTTTTACAGCAAAGTATATTTTTTATACTTAAAGTACTCATAATACAGGATACTATCCATACACATCAAAGGAAGACCTGTTAACACTACTATCATTCAAATATATGCATCAACAACTAAAACTAGAGGAAGAAATAAAGATTTCTATCAACTTTTGCAGCCTGAAATCAAGCATACAACCATAATTATTGGTACCTAAAATGCAAAATTTGAGAATAAGAAGGATCAATAGCCAGAAAATATGGGCTTGGTAGCAAATATAAGAGAGGCTGCAGATAGAATAACATAATTTGGTGCAATCATTGATTCATTCATTGTACACAGATGTGCATATATTATTAAACACATGTGTTAATGTTTGCATTTTAGAATCCTTTTGTTGGCTAAACAAATGCCATATTTTTACACAGAAACTTTCTTTAAATTTTTGTAATATATTATTCTACAAATCCTCCCAAAAAGAGTAGGAATAAAAAATATATATATGTTGAGATGCCAACCCAAAAGCTATATGTCTCCAGTGGTTAGAGGCCAACAGCAGCTCACAGGAAGAAAGATGGAGAGTCTAACTCTGTGTAAATTTATAGCCTAGGAAATGTACTGGAGGATTGTTATAAACTGGAAATTATTCCAGGGAAATCACTGAGTGGGTTTACTTGTTTTAAGGAAATCTGTCATCACTGAGGTATAATTAAAATAAATACATTTTATAAGTATACTGCAATTAATTTTAACATATTATTTATCCATGTGAATACCAGTTGAGTTAAAGATATGAAACTTAAGAATAATGTGTTGCTTTTGAGTCAGAATAGAGTCACAATTTATTCTCCAACAAATTTCAGAAGACTGTAAATTCTAAGGGAGGAGACTTCCCATTTTTCTTCCACAGACCCGCTTCTGTATTTAAACTACAGGAGAGGCTCCAGCTTTGGGCTCATTGTGCAACACCTTACAAACTAGGCCACCAAAGCTGAGTAAGATATAAAATATTTCCTAAACCCTTAAGATTTCTGTCTAGAATCTCTTCACTCGAAAATCCTCAAAGATTACTTGCATGTTGTATTTCCATCAAGATAAGTAAATTTTGTCTTTCTTTAGCTTCCTATAAATAATTGTATACATTGTTGGTGTTAGGGGCTGTAATGCAGGAACTGACTCATAGTGTGTAACAATTTACATTCCCTTCAGCAATGTATGAGTTTGCTTCAATCATTCGCCCATACTTGGTAATCTAAGTGGGTGTTGGCTGTGTTTTTTTCTTTTTAATTTTAGTAATATTTTTTATGACAGTACGATATTTTTAGGGAGCTGTAATGGCCTAGTGGTGAGAAACTGCAGTGCAATCCTGAAATCATGTGGTTCAAATCCACCAGCTGCTCCACAGAAGAAGGGTGAGCAATCTCCTTGCATGCAATTACACTGCTTCTGAAAACTCAAGAGGGTCAGCTATGAGTCAGTGTTGACTTGATGGTACACAACAACAACAGCAAACATAGTATTTTTAATTGCTTGTCCTACACTGACTCTGTAAAGACATTTGAGAGTGTGGATTATAACAAATTGTGAGGGCACTGCAAAAAATTTCAGAAAATTGAATTATCAACGTGTAGAGCATGGATATACTCTGAGGAGCAGTTTTTCAAACAGATGGAAAAATTTAAAATTAGCCTAATTTAAAATTACAAAAGTTGTTTATAATGGTTAAATAATTTTATCATATGATTAAAATCGTATGTGGGATAAATAATATGCATATCTAAGTATTCTGAAAGAAAACATGGGATTAGGACAGCTACAATTAACAGATCACACAATCTTGTGATGCTAATTGAAAGAGAATCGTTCTTGTTGAAACAAAGAGGACTCAAAGCACTTGCAGATGAAGAACAAAGACTAAAGACTTCAGGATGGATTACACTTAACGTGTATGAAGGTCTATGAAACTGGACCAATACGCAACATCGAAATAAACACAGAATAGATGGACACTGTCAAGTATTTAGTTTTACTTTGAGGCACAATTAACTCCAGTTGAAGCGGTAGTCAAGAAATCAAATGACTTTGGTTGAAGGTACTGCAAACCAACTTTTTAAAGCGGTAAAATGTCTTTGGTCCTAGTCCATAAAGGAATACAAAAGTTAATTTGGCAGAACAGACCTCCAAAGCCGTGTTCTATATCCTACACTGGTGAGTTAACCACTGGGATCTTAAAAGCTGTGAGCTGTCATCTATGGTGCAGTTTTTTATTTCTCTCTGTCTGGAGCAAAGTAGAAAAAAGAAAATTAAAAACACATAGAAACATCCAATGCATGTGGAAATTATTGAACAACATCATTAATATTCTAAGATTAAGACCCACTCTAACACTTTTAGCTTGGAACTACGCTCATCCCTGTGGTTTAACTTTCAGCCAGATAACATATAGGCCTATTAGAGGAACAGTAAAACCTGGGAGGTACTTCTCCTTAGAACAATCAGTAATTCAAGATTAAAAGGCAGTATTTTCCCAGGGATAGAGTTCAGATAGCAGAAGGGGAGAGGATAGAAGGATTAAGAGAAAAAAGAATCCCAGGAGGAGGCAGATTGGTTGATTGGAACGTCCTCACCAGTTCTACTATGGAGAACAAGCCCTTTGTTGAAGTCACTCTGTCAATCTATCTTGCACAGTGTCTTTTTTTTTTCCTTCTCCTTTTGTTCTCACTGATCTTCCACTTTTCCAGCGTAAAGGCTCTTCTCAAGGATTGGTGTATCCTGTGCTCTCTGCGTCCATTCAGAACTAACCCATAACTGACCCTCCAGCAGGTTTTCAGAGGCAGTAAATCGCACAGAAAATGATTCTGAATTTTAATTTATAATCTTTTATTTTGTGTCTAGTGTTGCCGCGCCACAGTTTATAAAAAATAAATTCAATTAATCTAAAATACAGACTTCTGTTTTCTTACAGAATTTTATTCTTTTTTTATTTTTCATTGGATGGATGAACTATTTAAATATTTGGTAGTTTTATATGATGAAAGGTAATTCTATTTGCTGTGAAAAAGGGTCTAAGATTTTAATTTTCTATGTGTATGTGGGCATCTTATTTTAACTTTTGATTGACAGCAAAATTAATAAAAATGACATTGCATAAGATTTTATTTTTAATAAAGATAAGAAAGTGATAGGGCAATATTTTATGATGATGAAATGAAATGTTGCTATTTTTGTTAGGGTATACTGTCTAATCAGGTCTGATTGACTCATGGAAACTCTGTGTACCACAAAAGGGGGCATTCACTTTTCCTTCACCACCCTCACAATCATTGTGGTGTTGCAACCCATTGTTAGACCCACTATGTCATTCTATCTTGTTAAGTGCCCTCTTCTTGTTTTTCCCCAAGCCTTCATATTATCAATTTTTTTTTTCATCCTGCGTGGATTGATCCTTTCTGATAACTTGAACAAATTAAATGATAAGTTTTCCTATGCTTCCTTCTAAGTAGCATTTACAGTATAATTCTGGCAAGATATGTGTGTGTGTGTGTGTGTGTGTGTGTGTGTGAGAGAGAGTGTGTGTGTGTGTGTGTTTATTCCTCTGGACGTCATAGTGTATTATATTTTTTCCCTCCAGTGCTGTAAATTAAAATCAAGTCTTCTTCTAGCTTGTATAGTCATTTCCCATCTTTTGTACAATATGGAGCAATTAAAAATGCCATGGTTTGTATCAGATTTACTTCAGTCCTAAAGTAACTTTATTCTACAGCACTTTAAAGAAAATGTTGGCAACTGATTGACCCAATAAAGTGCATAATTTTTCCTGGTGGATGTTTGTATAGACATTGATTATGAATCCAAGGAAAGTGGAAATACTTGATAACTTCAAATTTTCTCTACTTATGAAGGTACTTCCTATTAGTAAGAATTTTCCTTTGTAAGAATTTTTTATGTCTTTCCTTTGGGATGTTCTGTGTCATTGAGTCAACTTCAGCTCTCAGCCACACTATGAACAACAGATCTAAAACTTGCCGCATCTTGTGTCATCCACTCCATCTCCAATATACCTGCGCCCATTGTTGTAGTCATGTTATTAACCCATCTTGAAAGAGAGTCTTCCTCTCTTACATTAACCTTCAATCTTCTCAAGCATGATTTCCTTCTCCAAGGAAAATATACCCAAAATATTTGAAAAAGGCTTCATCAACAATGCTTCGAAGGAGCACCTTCTTTCACTTCCTCAAACAGAAATTTGTTTGTTCTTTCAGCAATCTAGGAGATATTCAGTACTCTTCTCCACAACATAACTCAAAGGCATCAATTCTTCTGTCATCTCATTGCCATCCTTAGTCTCTCTGTCATCCTTAGTACAATTTTCAGATCCATGATACGCAATTAAAAAGAGTATGGTTTGGATGAGGTGCACTTTAGTCCTTAAATTGATGGTCTTGCTCTTCAGAACCCAGAGAGGTCCCTGAAAGCAGATTTCCCTAATGTAATACATCGTCTGATTTCTTCACTCTATACTAAGGGTGTTGAGTGTAGCTCCGAGTAAGACAAAATCATTGTCAATTTCAATGTTTTCTCCACCTACTATGACATTGCCCATTAGCCCATTGTTTTCATAATGCTGAGATCTAAACCATATTGAAGACGTTAGTCATTAATCTACAGCAAGCACTTCAAGTCCTCCTCAATTTCAGTAAGCAAAATTGTATCATCTGCATAATGAAGGTGGCTCATGCGTCTTCCTCAGAACTTGATGTCACATTATGTCTTATAAAGTCAAGCTTCTTGAATGATTTGTTCAATATACAGAGAAGCAGTCCACTCTTTAGGGTATGTCGTCTGATCTTTGTCAGTGAATGCTTCTAGTGCCTCGTTCCTTGTAGCAAGCAAGGTTGTATCATCTACATATTAAAAGCTGTTAATGAATCTGAAATTTTGTAGTTGAATTCTTCTTTAGGTTGTGCTTCTTCATCTTACTCAGTAACTAGATTGAATAAACATTGTGAAATAATATAGTCCTGACACACATCTTTCCTGATTTCAAATCACACAGAATCTCCTTGTTCTCTGTAACAACTGCTTCTTCATCTATTTAGCAGTTGTTCACGAGTACAGTTAAGTGTTCTAAAGTGCCTACTTTTCATAATAGTACCCAAAATTTGTTATAATCCACACAGTTGAATGCATTTACTTAATCAATTAAACACAAGTAACCATATCTCTAGTTTTCTGTGTTTTCAACCAAGATCTCTCTTATATCAGGGTTATTACCTCCCATTTCACATTCTGTTTTGAATCTGACTTAAATTTTTAGAAGTCCTTTATCAATTTACAGGTACAACAGTGCCTTTTAATTGTCTTTGGCAAAATGTTGCTTATATATTATATAAATTATATTAGCCACTAATTTATGTATTCAGGTCTATTAATGCTCTTTAAAATGGACACAAATGGGAATCTCTTTCAGTGGGTTCGTCAAAGTAACTGTTTTCCAGTTTATCTGACATGGACAAAGGAGAATTTAATTGAATCATCTCAATTTACATTTTTGTGAATTCCTAAAGTCTCGCTTTTAATTGTCTTCAGTGCATCTTGGGCTTCTTTTTAAAAATCTTATTGATTCCTGATCACATGCTAATGAGCTTGAACATGACAGATACCATGAAGATGACCATGGATAGGGCAAGGTGCAGCTCTGTTGAACATAGGTTTGCTATGAATCCTCGTTGACCCAACGTCCCTAACAAAAAACAACAAAATAATGGAATGGCAACCAAATTGCTATTGGAATAGTGACCTTGAATATTCTATTCTTTTAAATGGATGTGTCCTTTATGATTAAATATGTTTTTCCATATAGTTTTGGATATTGCAGCACAAAGCTTGGATTTTTCTTCACCTTTTTTTTATTTTTGAGAACTATAGTCTTCTCTTTCGATTTTCTAACATCAGCTCTTTACACATTTCATTATAAGACTTTTCT
>NW_006399779.1:18967871-19008731 GCF_000299155.1 Elephantulus edwardii
TATTGCTATTGCTAAGACTTCCAAAACAATATTGAATAAAAGAGGTGATAGTGGGCATCCTTGCCTAGTTCCTGTTCTTAAAGGGAATGCCTTTAACCGCTCTCCATTAAGACTAAGACTCGCTCTTCCAGGGCCGGTCTCCAGTTCCCTGTGGGCAGAGTCCACCGTCTACTCCGCAAAGGCAACTATGCCGAGCAGGTGGGCGCAGGCGCTCGGGTCAACCTGGCAGCGGTGCTGGAGTACCTGACCGCTGAGATCCTGGAGCTGGCTGGCAACGCAGCCCGCGACAACAAAAAGACGCGTATCATCCCACGCCATCTGCAGCATAGCTTCTACTCCAAGGCCAGAAGATGGTTACTAATTTCTATTGGATATGTTATATATTCAAGATTGCTCTTTAGTTCTCATGGTCTAGTTTTAATTTTCTTCAGTTTCAAGGAAAACTTGCATATGAGCAATTGCTAATCTATTCCATTGTTGGCTACCAGCCTTGTTCTGACTGATTATATTAAGCTTCTTTATCATCTGTTTCTACAGATGTAGTTCATTGATTTCTCTGTATCCCATCTGGCAAGATCCACATGTATAGCTGCAGTTTAATTGCTGAAATAAGGTATTTTCAATGAACATCTCATTGGTGCCGCAAAATTATATCATGTGGTCTCTGATGGTTCAATTCCTATCACTAAGGCAGCCACTTGCTCTTTGTTTCACACTTCACATTCCAATTTAACTATCAAAACATCGTCACAGCATGTATGATCAACTGCACATTGTCAAACTTAGTGTAAATGCTTAATTTCTTAATTTTGACAGAGTAGTTTTTGTGTAAATTTTAAGAATAGACACATTAATTGATTTTATTTTTAGGTGTATTTACATTATCCTGACAGGGCTCTAGAACAGATAAACAAATGTTTTTGAGAATGAGTGTGATGCCATTGCCATTCAGTTCGTCATTTGCGGTATACTATAGCATATAATTCATTATCTCATACCAAATGGCCATTTATTTCAATTAACTTTTGTTGCTGTTATGTGCTGTCAGGTTAAAACTGACTCATAGTTAACCTTCCAGTGTGTTTCCAAAAGCAGTAAATAGCAGAGGAGGAGACTGCCTGTCTTTCTCCTATGAATCAGGTAGTGGATTCAAACTATGTGCCTTTGAGGTTGATAGTGTAACTCCTTAAACACCAGGCCATGAAAGCTCCAACTTTCAGAACACAAATGCTTAAGATACGGATCTTAAAATATTCCAATTTTTTGTAACTTTTTACATATTAGTAATTAATTCTTTTCACATTCTGATTGTTAGTGGATGTTTGCAACTGTTTCTTCTGACTTCAAAGCATGCACCAGCAGTCAGGAGATCAGCAGATGTATTGCACTGACAAAATCTGCAGTCAAGGACCTTTCCAAATTATTGAAGAGCAACTATATCATTTTGAGGACTAAGGGGCATCTGCTTCTGGCCACAATCTTACTGATCACTTGCACACATCTGAGAACTGGAAAGTGAATTAGGATGGCATAAGAATTGATGCCTTTGACTTGTGATGTTGGAGAAGAGTGTTGAGTATTTTATGAATGGCCAAAAGAACAAATAAATATGTTTTAGAGAAAGTGCAGCCACGGTGCTCCTTGGAAGCAAAGCTGATGAAGCTTCATGTCACATTCTTCAGGCATGAGGCTTGGAGAGGCTATTCCTTGGCCAGGGACAGCATGCTTGGAAAGGTGAAGGGCTGTTGAAGGAGAGGAAGATCCTCAGTCAGGTGGATTGACACTGACACAGTGACTGCTGCAATGGGCTTGAGTGTGGCAGGAAGTGTGAAGATGGCATGTGATAGGACAGCGTCCATATCTGCTTTTCATAAGGACACTATAGGGGTTTTTTTGACTCATAGGCACCTGATAACAACACTAATGGCCCACTGGTAAGAAGCTGGGTTGCAATCCCCAAAGACTGCAATTCAAATCCATCAGCTGCTACAAGGGAGAAAGATTGGCAATTTTCTCCAATGTGATTTACTGCCTCTGAAAACCAGCTGGATGGTCAGTTACTTGCCAGTTCTTACTCAATGGGACACAAGGACACAATTGTATTTATTATTCATTTGTAGGCACATATGTAGTTAAATGTCCATGATGGGGGGGGGTATGTAAAAAAGAGATAAAGAATTTTTCCCCCCAAGAGTTGTACATTTTTTATCCTATTTTAACAATGATCCTGCATATTATTTCGAGGGCTCTTGTAATAAATTAGCATAAACTGGGTGGCTTAAAACATAATAAATAATCCCCTCCCATTACTGGAAGCCAAAAGTACAAAACTGAGGTGTCAACAAGGCTGCACCATCTCTGGAGACTTTAGGTGAGAGCTCACTTTTTCCAATATCTTGTAAGTGCAGGAGTTGTCTGACTTGTGACCATGATATTCCAATCTCTGCCTGATGGTTACACTGTCAAATCTCTACCTCATTCTCATAAGGACACTTGCCAGTGAATTTTAGACTCATCACGTAATATAGAATGAGCTCCTTAGGGTGTATTCCCAGTAGTGGAATTGCTGGGTCAAATGGTATCTCTACTTGCAACTTTTTGAGAAAGCGCCACACTGCCTTCCACAGTGGTTGCACCATTTTACACTCCCACCAATAGTGAACAAAGGTTCCAGTTTCTCCACAACTTCACCAGCATTTGTTGCTTCCTGTTCTTTTAAATTTTGATAGTCTTACTGGGGTGAGATTATAACTTATAGTTGTTTTGATTTGCATCTCTCTTAGAGTTAGGGATTTTGAACATTTCTTCATGTGCTTGTTGGCCATCGGAATGTCTTCTTTGGTGAAGTGTCTGTTCATATCCTGTGCCCATTTTTCCATTGGATAATTTACCCTTATCTTGTTGTGGTGCTCAAGTATTTGATAAATTCTAGATATAAGTACCTTATCTGACAAGTCATTACCAAATACTTTTTCTCAGTCTGTGGCTTCCCTTTATACCCTGTTGGAGAAGTTTTTGGATGTGCATAGGGATTTGATTCTTAGAAGGTCCGGGGAAGGGGGAGGTGTGTGTAGCGGGGGATTGTATACCAATGAAGGAATTTATCTATGGGGGGGCGGGAGGGGTGGGCAGGGAGAAAAGTGCAAGAATGAATGAATGGAAATCCAAAATCTCTATAAATGTTCATTAAAATTAATTAAAAAAATGAGCTCCTTCTCTCAAGCTTCTTAGTATTGAGTCACTTTGCAATGACATCTTTTTATATATAAAGTAATTCCAAAAGATTCAAAGATTAAGGTGTAAACATAACTTTGGGGACACAAGATGAAAATCACTGCATCCTATAAGGTAGATATAATGGTCATTATTATACCAGAGATTAAACAGGAACTTCTTGAGTTTGTCACAAGACTTGTTTCAACTGCTTTTAAATTTCAAAGTCAGTATTAAGGCCTGAAACTGTCAAACTCCAGAGGGTATTAGACTAAATAGCTCTTATGTGTCCATGTATATCTAGTGTTAATTTAAAAAAAAAACAAAAAATAGGTACCTACATATGCCATAGAACAGATGGTTTTTTGCCACTAATCAGTCTCTAGCTGATTGTTTAAAAGAATCAATTTAAACAAAGCAAGTTATTCAGACAAAATTATCCACAGAGAGATTGCTTTGTTGGGTGTGTCTGCAAGTGACAATTAGCAGAGCACCTATTAGCAAGAATTGTTGTTGTTGTCATTGTTATGTGACTTCCAGTCATTTGCAACTCATAGCGACCCTATGTACAACAGCCCTAAACCCTGCTCTATCCTGTGCCAATCACATTGCCTCTGACACACCCATCCAGATTACCCCAGTCACTGAATCAATCCACCACAGAGAGGGTCTTCCCCTCCTGCGTTGTCCCTCCACTCTAACCAGCATGATGTCCCTCTCTAAAGACCTGTCTCTCCTTACAACATGTCCAAAGTGTGTCAGGTGAAGCCCCAGAATCCTTGCCTCCAAGGAGCAGCCTGGTTTAACCCTCTCTAGGATGAATCTGTTTGTTTTCTTGGCAGTCCATGGTACATTCAATACTCTTCTCCAGCACCGCAGCTCAAAGGCGTCAATTCTCCTTCTATCCTCCCTAGTCATTGTCCAACTCTGATGCATAACAAGTGATTGCAAAGACCATGGCCTGTATCAGGCAGACCTTAGTCTCCAGAGAGACACCATTGCTCTTCAGCACTTTGGAGAGGTCCCTAACAGCAGACTTTCCCGTGGCAATGCGCCTTTTAATTTCCTGGCTGCTGGTGTAGACTGTTGACTACAGAGCCAAGCAAACTAAAGCTGTGTACAATCTCAATCTCTTCACCATCCATCCTGATGCTGCCAATTGGTCCAGTGGTGAGAATCTTTGTCTTCTTGACATTGAGCCTCAATCCATATTGTGGGCTGCAGTCCTTGACACTCTGCAGCAGGCGCTTCAGGTCCTCCTCAGTTTCAGCAAGCAGGGTTGTGTCCTCCTCATAATGCAGATTGTTGATAAATCGTCCACCAATCCTGACCCCACATTTCTCCTCATAGAGCTCAGCCTCCCGGATAATCTGTTCTGCATATAGGTTGAAAAGGTATGGAGATAGGATGCATCCCTGGCATACGCCCTTCCCAATTTTGAACCATGCAGTGTTCCCTTGCTCTGTTTTGACGACTGCCTCCTGGTCCAAGTATAAGTTTCACATTAGAACGATCAAGTGTTCTGGGATTCCCATTCTTCTCAGAGTCAGCCATAGCTTGTTATGATCTACACAGTCAAATGCCTTTGCATAGTCAATGAAACACAGATAGACATTCCTCTGGTATTCCCTGCTTTCAGCCAAGATTCATCTAACATCAGCTACAATATCTCTAGTACCACAACCCCTTCTAAGCCCAGCCTGGACTTCTGGTAGTTCTCTGCTGATGTGCTGTTCCAGTTGTTTTGGGATAATCTTCAGTAAAATCTTGCTTGCCTGTGAAATCAGTGAGATTGTTCTGTAGTTTCCACATTCTGTTGTATTTCAAATTTATAGTACCTCATATGTGCACTGCTGTGTCGATTTGCTGTGCAGAGGTAACTCCTGATGTCTGTGATGCTGAACACTGACCCTGATGTGACAAATGTGATATTGGTCACCCATAGCGGAGAGTGTTTGGTGGAGCTCCCTGATTAAAACAAGCTTGGAAGCAGGAGTGGCATCTATTTCTGAAATAGCTTGCTTCTGGAAACCTATGAACTTGGAGAAATGAAGAAAGTTCAGTGGGTTGCTTTGAGTTGCCTACGACTAGATGGCATTTAACAACAACAATATGTGCATTTACATGTACACACTAAAGAAAACAGATTTTACTTTTCAGTGTCCAAGATAGTTTTTACAATGTTATAATGATAATAGATGTGAATTTCTGGTTTATGTTCCCCTAGATATTACATACATCAATAATCCTTAATGGTAAGATCATTAACTTTAAGTACTGATGAGAGCAAATGTTTTGCCTTCTATAATCTAGACAGAAATTCAGGCAGTGGGCATTGATACAACCATATAAATTATTAAAATGTAAAAAATATATTTTTAATAGTTGTTGCAAAACTACTGTCACCCAACCAATTTTTAATCATTTTGAATGCTACATCTTGATTATACCATATTGATTTTAATTTTTAAAATTTATCCCAGTAGACTCTCTGTTCCTCAAGGACATGCCTTAACACTGATTTTTTTTCCTCCTATAGAACTACATTATGCAAAATCAAACAGAAAATTAATATTTTTATAGATAATAAAGACTAGGCTTATTTTCTAAATTATAAAATTAATAGGAAAACACAACTTAGCTTAGTTACTTTAATATACATGCATTTTATTATTATTTTATTATTGCTAAATTCTTTCTTTTCACTAAGGATACTTCTGGAGCCTTTGCTATGCTGAATGACTTTTCTATTGTAACTCAAATTTAAGTCTGAGTGCTTATTTTCAAAAATGCTGATTTTCAAGAGAAATATTCTGGAACAATGATTCTATGTCTTTGTTTAAAACCCTTTGGTCAATAATTTTGTTTTATGGATAGAAAAATACAATAAATGACAAAACCAAAGAGAGAAATAAAAGGACCTGGGAAAGGAATCCAGGGTTAATAGTGGTCAGCAAATTAAAGCTTGTCATGTAAGGAATACAGGAAATGCAATCAGCAAAGTCAAACACTAGGAATGTAACTTTAAATATGTTATCAACATATCAACACACGGATGATGAGTGCAAAAGTATTGCACTGTTTAAAAAAAGCAAGCATTTGCTTTTTATTTTTTAACCCAACCATTCTCTCATCTCTTAGATTTTTAGGGTAAAGAAAAGCTTTCCTAAGATACGGCCACATCCCAAATTTCATAAGATTTATTTCTATTTATACATAATATGCTAGTTACATATCTCATGCAACAAACCAAGTGTTGTTCTTGTTGTTAAATCCCTTCTAGTTGTAGACAACTCATAAACACACTATGAACACAAGACCTGAACACTTGTATAACTTTCATCGTTTCTCCAGGTTCATATGGTTTCTGGAGGCAAGCTATTTCAGAAGTAGATGCCACTCCTGCTTCCAAGCTTGTTTTAATCGGAAGCTCCACCAAATACTGTCCACCATCGGTAACATTTAATACATCAGTGTCACAGCGTTCAGTATCACAGCAACCATAAGTTACCTCTATACAGCAAGTGGACAGACCAGAGCTGTAACACTCAGAAGAATGTTTGACCAAAAACAATTAAAACCAGACCTGAGGACTGCAGATTAAAATCACCCAACTTTGGCTTGGTAGCATCATTTTCTGTCTACAAGGTCAATATATGTGGATGATAACTGAAAAGTAAATAACCTGGCCAAAAATTACAAACTGCTTGAGTGGAAACTTTACCAAAGAGAATATCCAAATGGCCAGCAAACACATGAAAAGATGTTCAGCATCTTTAGTCATCAAATACATGCAAAATAAAACCACAAGGAGATGTCATTTTGCTCCTACTGAGTTAATTTCGACTCACAGTGAGTCTATAGATCTTTACACCAGAAGATTCCCCATCTTTCTCTCACAAAATAGCTGGCAGATATAATCCACTGATATTTTTGTCAACAGTTCAAGATGCTTAAAAAAGTAACAATAAAAAACAAAAAGACGCAACAACTGGCTAATGTGGAGAATTCTGAACCCTTCATCTCTTGGTAAGGAGCTCTGCTCTCAACAGAAAAGCAGGTATTTTGAATCCACTTGCTGCTTTGGAGGAGAAATGTGAGCAACCTCCTCCCACGTGACTTATAGCTTCCAAATGTGGCTTTGTTCACAATAGCAGAGAGCTGGAAACAACCCAAGTGCCCATCAACAAATGAATGGGTAGAGAAGCTCTGGTACATTCACACAATGGAATACTATGCTACATTTAAAAACAAGGAATTCATGAAATATTATGCAAAATGGGTGACCCTGGAGGACATTATGCTGAGTGAAATATCTCAGTCACAAAAAGACAAATATTTCATAGGGCCACTGTTGTAAAGCGGGACTGACATGGTTGAGGGAAGACAGAAAAGGAGGAGAGGAATGATGTGTGTTGCATTGAAGCAGATGAGGAAGAGATCTGTTTAGAAGGGGTATATGGATGGGTATTCTTGTCATTATGGAAGCCAGGAGTGAAGGTTGCATAGTGGAAAGAACTTGGGGGAAAGGATTGCATGACAATGAATGAGTATTTCTTTTTCTTTTCAAGGAGAAAAATTACTTGGGAGGAGAGGGTGATCAGGGAAAAAAGTGCAACAATGAATGACTGGAAATACTAAGTCTCTGTAAACATTCATTAAAATTAATAAATAAAAAGAGGGGGGAAACCAAGGGGGGGGACAAAGAAAGTTACTATCTGATCCTAAGGTATCACTAAGCCATTCTGTTGAAGTACACTAAGTGAAGCTTTGTCTGTAGTATATATTTTTCCATCCATATAAAAATCAAGACAAATAAATTCTATTCTATACCAGAGCATTTAATCGTGCTAATGCGAAACCTATACTTGGACCAAGAGGCAGTAGTCAGAACAGAGCAGGGCAACACTGCGTGGTTCAAAATTGGGAAGGGTGTACGCCAGAGATGTGTCCTTGTCTCCATACCTTTTCAACATGTATGCAGAGCAGATTAACCGAGACGCTGGGCTCTATGAGGAGAATTGTGGCATCAGGATTGGTGGATGACCTATCAACAATCTGTGTTATGCAGATGACACAACCCTGCTCGCTGAAACTGAGGAGGACCTCATGCACTTACTTCAGAGGGTCAAGGACTGAAGCCTTCAGTATGTACTGAGGCTCAGTGTCAAGAAGACAAAAATTGTCACCACCAGACCAATCGGTAGCATTAGGATGGATGGCGAAGAGATTGAGATTGTTCACAGCTTCAGTTTGCTTGGCTCCACGGTCAACACTCTTGGCACCAGTAGCCAGGAAATCAAAAAACGTATTGCGGTGGGAAAGTCTGCTGTTAGGGACCTCTCTAAAGTACTCAGGAGCAACAGTGTCTCTCTGGAGACTAAGGTGCGCCTGATACAGGCCATGGTTTTTGCAATCACTTGTTATGCATCAGAGAGTTGGAGAATGACTAGGGAGGATAGTAGGAGAATTGACACCTTTGAGCTGTGGTGCTGGAGAAGAGTACTGAATGTACCCTGGACTGCCAGGAAAACAAACAGATTTATCTTGGAGAAGATTAAATCAGGCTGCTCCTTGGAGGCAATGATTCTGGGGCTTCATCTGACATACTTTGGACATGTTGTAAGGAGAGACAGGTCTTTGGAGAGAGACATCATGCTGGGCAGAGTGGAGGGACAGTGCAGGAGGGGAAGACCCTCTATGAGGTGGATTGATGCAGTGACTGGGGTAATCAGCATGGGTGTGTCAGATGCAATGAGATTGGCAAAGGATAGAGCAAGGTTTAGGGCTGTTGTACATAGGGTCGCTATGTGTTGCAAACGACTCGACGGCACATAACAACAACAACAACATACTTAGTAATTGGTCGGCAATTACGTTTGGCTATATTTGGTCATATTGGCCTTTTAACCAACTACTCAAGAACTTATTAAAAAATATTTTAGCATTCAGGTAAAACATTCAGTCTTCATACATTGTTGGGGTTCTATTCATTCAGCTGATGTTTAGAGTATGATGAAGACTCATTTGCTGGATTTGCACATTCTGCAATTTAATACTTGACAGCTGTGAAATACATGTTGTCATCATTGGGTGCCATCAAGTGAAGTATGACCCACAGAAACCCTGTGAACAAGAGATCTGAATCCTCTCTTATCCTGTGCCATACTCACCACCCTTGATACACTTGAGCCCATTGCTACAGTAACCACAAAAACCCATCATTGGGGATCTTCTTCTCTTTCCCTGACCCTCCACTTTTCCATTCATGACATCGCTTTCCAAGGCATAGCCTCTTCTAGGAAAATGTGCAAAGTGGGAGAGATGATGCTTTGCCATTCCTGCCTCCAAGAAACACTCTGGTTGCACCTTTTCCGAGACATACCTATTTATTCTTTTGACAGTCCCTGGATATTCAGAACTCTTCTCCAACGCTACAACTCTAAGGCATCAATTATTCTTCTGGCGACATTTGAGAGCTCTTAGGGTGCCTACTGTTCCTCCAGTCTCTACATCTATGGAGTTTACATTATCTTTTTTTATCTCTAACCTCACAAGTTGGAAAAACATAGAACTAGGCCCCTTCTCTCTTATGCTTATAACCTGGGGAATACTTCTGTCCTGTCTTAGAAAATCTTTAATACTTCTTAAGGACATTAATGCAATTCTAAATCCTTTAACATTTAAAAAATTGAAGTGCAATGAATTGAGTTCTTGAATTTCAAGCTACTTTTCCCCTTCAAAAGTTGGCTTTAAAACTATGGTGATAATTCTAAGGACATATTAATTTGCTAAACGTAGTTGGACTACACACTGAGAACAGGAGTCAATAAATTTAATGTTAATTAAACCTAACATTTTTAGGTTGGTAACACAACTCCTTACTCACTAGTCCAACAGAACTCCAAACCTTCAATAAAGTTGATTTTTAAAAGAAAATACTAGTCTCTATGAGGAGAAATGTGGCAACAGGACTGGAGCTAGACTCATTAACAATCTGTGTTATGCAGATGACACAACCCTGCTTGCTGAAACTGAGGAAGGCCTGAAGTGCTTTCTGCTGAAGGTAAAGGACTGCAGGCTTCAATATGGATTGAAGCTCAACATTAAGAAAGAAAAAAAATTCCCACCACTGGGCTGATTGGCAGCATCATGAAAGATGGCGAAGAGATTGAGATTTTTAACAGCTTTAATTTGCTTGGTTCTATAATCAATAGTCTTGGTACCAACACCCAGGAAATTAAAAGACAAATTGTATTAGGAAAGTCTGCTGTCAGAGACCTCTCCAGGGTACTGAAAAGCAACAATATCAGTCTAGAAACTAAGGTGCACCTGATCCAGGCCATAGTCTTTAAAATTACTTGCTATGTGTCAGAAAGCTGGACCATTTTACTAGGGATGATAGAAGGAGAATTGATGCCTTTGAGCTGTGGTGCTGGAGAAGAGCACTGTATAAACCATGGATTGCTAAGAGAATGAACAGGTTTGTCCTAGAGAGAGTTAAACCAGACTGCTCCTCGGAGGCAAGGATTCTAAAACTTTGTCTGACATATTTTGGACATGTTAAAATAAGGGTCCAGTCCTTGAAGAGAGACGTCATGCTTGGGAAGGTGGAGGGACAGCGCTGGAGAGGAAAACCCTGTATGAGATGGATTGATTCAGTGACTGAGGTAATGGAGATAGGTGTGTCATAGACAATAAAACTGGCATGGTATAGAGCAGGGTTTAAGACTGTTGTACATAGGGTAGCTATGAGTCGCAGGTGACTCGACAGCACATAACAACAAAACCCCTATAATACAAGAAGATGTCAGATGTAGCTTAACTCAAAATATTATCCTATGTCATAATATTTGGGCATGTGTGCAGGGGATGCCAGTCCTTGAAAAAGTATAAAATGCTCATAAGGTTGGAGATACAGCACAGAAGACAAAGACTTGAATGATTGAATCAAAGCAGCAAGTGTGGCAGTGGTGGTTGGTGTGTTGGAGTCAGTGAAACTGGCTCAGCATACGGCTAGGTTCAGAGCTATTGTACTTAGGGTTGTTATAACTCACAGGCAACTTGATGGCACATAACAATAATAACAATATTAATGACTAGAATGATGTTGTTTTGTTGTTAGGTGCTACTGAATCATCTCTGACTCATAGTGACTCTAGGTAAAATTGAAAGAAACTTTGCTCAGTCTTACACTTTTGTAAAAACTTATATTTATGGTTTCCTACTTTGTGTCTGAAAATATGCGACTTACAGCAACCAATTATAACAGTTGTTGTTGGGTGCCATTGAATCAAAACTGAGTCATAAATGAACCTCCAGTGGATTTTTAGAGTTAATAAATCACATGGAAGAAGATTGTCTGTCCTTCTCCAGCTGTGCAAATGGTAAATTTGGACTATGTGCCTTTGAGATAGCTGCATAATTTCTTACCACTAAGCCATCATAGGTCGAGGAGTGTATAAATTAGGTACATGACTAATTCTATTTCACAAACTTAAATATTGTTGATGCCTACTCCTCCACTATTTAGTCAAGATTTAATTCCGTGGTATATAGGGCCAGTGTCAGTCAGAACTACCTGAAAGGCACCGAATCAGAACCATGCACCTAACACATTTAATGTTGTTGTTGTTATTAGGTGTCATCGAGTCGTAGATGACTCATAGTGACCCTCTGAACGAAAGACCTGAGCACTGCTCAGAGTTTCCAGAGGCAAGCTATTTTGGAAGTGGGAGCCACTCCTGCTTCCAAGTTTGTTTTAATTGGGAAGCTCCACCACACTGTCCACCCTGGGTAACCATTCTTGCATTTGGCGCATCAGTGTCACAGTGTTTAGCATCAGAGCAACCATCAGTTACCTCTGTACAGCAATGCTCAGACCAATGCTATACCACCTAGAAGAATGTTTGACCAAAAAAAACCCCAAAAAACAACCAACATATAATATCCACATAAATGTCATTAGAAGATTCTTTTATCTTCTTAGAAGAAATAAGAAAACATGAGGCTCAGATAATCTAACTTGTCTAAAATTACACAGCTAAAAAGTGTTAAATTTGGACAGGAATATGTTTGATTGACTTCAGAACTCATTTTTTTAATCTCCTTAATACTTTTCTTTTCTCTACCTTTTTAAAATAAGTACGCTATTTCCATTATTACTGTGTTTGGCCCCTCACACGGAGTGATTTAACAATACTCCATTATTGTTATTCAAGCAGGATCATTAAATAAATAATAAATGCCACTCCTTTTAAGAAAAGTACATGCTGTCACCATGTACAAAGCTGGGAGATGATGAAAGGAAAAAAATAGAGCCCACCTTTCTCTGAACTCATTTGTGGCAATGTATTCAAATTTATGTTCACAGCAAGCTCTCCACCTAGCTCTGTAATATCTATGCTCTGGTCGCTTAGTGGTAAGAGTTGTGCTGGGAACCCAAAGGCAAGCATTTCAGATCCACAAGCGGCTTCACAGGAGAAAGATGGGCAATCTTTCAACAGATTTACCATCTCCAGAAACCCCCCGGAGGGTCAGCTATAAATTGTTTTCAACTTGATGGTACATAACCACATCATGAACCACAATAAGTTCATTCAGCTTATTTTCTTTTTTAAATTAATAATGGGCTAACAAGAAAATTAAATTTTATGGTTCCCTTTTGTTCCTATCCTCTCAGTGAAATAGTAAAATATTGCAACTACTTCCTGATTCAAATGCATATAAACTTATGAGCAATTACTTACTCTTCTCCCATAGGCTTTCAGTATTTTGTGTGAGAACACATTGCTCTTCAAGTTCAAGCTTAGGGAAGAGGGAAGGGTGAGGCTGGGAAGTCACTTCAGTCCTTGTGTTTAGAGCCTGGCATGGAGCAGTCATTGCTGTCGAAAAGGAAGGTTGGCTAAACATAAACAGCTGATTAAAATGATATTTTGGAAAGTGTGTGTCTGCACATAGGCACATATGTATGTATACACACATACATGTGAGTAAGGAATTTGCAATCTTTTGAATAAAGGGCAAGGTAAAAAGAAAAGCTTAAGAAATGCAAGGTGAACTCATATCTCCTGTCAGGAATGGAGCTAGCAGCAATGATAAAACTCTGTTTAAAAGTTGAATTTTCAGTAATTTTCTTAAATACTGCTTAGCACTGTAATTTTATTAACCACTGGACTGAGGCAAAGATGATTTCAGTAAGTGAATGTAAACTGAACATGTTTTAGCAACTTCCATGAAAAGCCATTGCAATCTGAATGACGAGCTGCCATGCAGTGCATCTGAGAGAGGGGTAAAACTGCTTTAGGGGGAAAATGTGTTCACACAAGATTATTTAGTACTTAAATATACTTTGGAAATAAAAATTCAATGGCTAGTGTTATTTTATCCACCTACTTCTTTTTATAATAATTTTTAATGCTAAATGTTTCTAGAATTTACATTTTTCTTCACACTTAGAACCACTTAAGCTATAAATTTCTTATTTTTCTTTTACTCATAGGGTAACAATGTGTGAAACATACTGAAGATGTTTGTCTGTCTAAATTAACTGCTCTTGTTCAGCATTTTGCAAACACCACTTTGATCATCAAATCCAACCGTATATTGACTGACATTGTTGTTTTCAAGTCAAGTAGAATTCATAGAGACCTCATGAAGAGCGAACCTGAACCCTGTCCTATCCAGTGCCGTTTTCATAATTTTTGATGTACTCAGGAACACTGCTGTATAGTCACTGGGTTAATTGATCTGGTTGAGTTTCTCCCTCTCTTTTACCAACTCTCCACCTTTCAAAGCATGATGTCCCTCTTCAAGAAACAACCTCTTCTGACAACATGCCCACAGTATGTGAGTCAAAGCTTTGTCATCTTTTCCTCCAAGAAACCCTCTGACTACACTTTCTCTAAGACATATCTGTTTGTTCTTTTAGTAGTCCATGGGCTATTTAGTACTCTACTCTAACACAACAGCTCAAAGCCATAAATTCTTCTTCTGTTATCCTTATTTATTGTCCACCATTCAGATGCATAGCAAGTGACTGAAAAGGCCATGACGTGCATCAAGCACACCTTAGTCTTTAAACTGATGTCATTACTCTTCAGTAATTTGGAAAGATCCCTGACAACAGACTTTCCCAATGGAATACATCTGTTGATCAACTAATACCAAACATGTTAACTGTGGATCCAAGGAAGATCAAATTGTTGACAACTTCAATCCTTTCTATCATATTGCCTGTTGGACCAGTTGTTGTTATTGTTAGGTGCCATTAACTTGAGTATGACTCATAGCAACTCTATGAATAAAAGATCTGAACCCTGTTCTATTCTGTGCTGTCCTCACACTTTCTGACACAGAATCTGCAGTTAGGGACCTGTCCAAATTGAGGAGTAATGATGCCAGTTTGAGGACTAAACTAAAGTGTATCTAATTCAGGCCATGGTCTTTCTGATCACTTGCTCTGTATAACAACAGTCACAGTGTCAATCCACTTGGCTGAGAGTCTCCCTTTCCTTCTCTAACCCTCCACTCTTCCCAGCATCATCATGTCCTTCTGGAAGGAATAGCACCTCCTAGCAATATGCCCAAAGTTTGTGAGGTGAAGCCTCACCATTCTTGCCTCCAAAGTGCACGCTGGCTGCACTCTCTCCAAGACATATTTTCTTTTGGCCATCCATGGGGTGTTCAGTGCTCTTCTCCACCACCACCACTCAAAGACATCAATGATTTTTTTCCCCCATCCTTATTCATTGTCCAGCTCTCAGATACATACCAAGTGATCAGAAAGACCATGGCCTGAATTAGATACACCTTAGTCCTCAAACTGGCATTATTACTCCTCAATTTGGACAGGTCCCTAACTGAAGATTTTCTCAGTTCAATGTGTCTCCTCATTTCCTGACTGCTGGTACCAAGGGTACCAGTAGGATCAGTAACGAGGACTTTGTCTTCTTGATGTTGAGATGTAAACCATATCCAAGAACAAACCCCATAGTCTGTGATCTTCTGTAACACGTGCTTCCAGTCTTTCTCAGTTTCAGGAAGAACAGTTGTGTCATCTCCATAACAGTTTGTTGATGTATCTTCCTCAGATCTTGATACCACATTCTTCTTCATAGAGTGTAGCTTCTTGAATGATTTGCTCACCATACAGAATGAATATGTATGGAAAGAATCTTATATTGGACAAGTATATGTTGATGATAAAAAAGACACATTTATATTGGTAACATGACAAGCTATGTTGTTGTTATGTACTATTGAGTCAACTCCGACTCCTAGTGACCCTATTTCAACAGCTCTGAATTCAGCTCTATCTTGAGCCAATTTCATCATTTCTGACACACCTACTACCATTATCTGAATCAATGAGTCAATTCACCTTATCCAGGGTCTTCCTCTCTTGCACTGTCCCTCTACCCTTCCAAGGATAATGTCCTTTTCCAAGGACTGGTCCTTCCTTGCAACATGCCAAAACTATGGCAAACAGTGCCTCAAAATCATTGGTTCTGAATAGCAGCCTGGTTTTACCCTCTCCAGGACAGACCCGTTTCTCCTCTTAATATTCCATGGTATATTCAACACTCTTCTCCAGCACCACGACTCCAAGGCATCAATTCTTCTTCTGTCATCCTTAGTGATTGTCCATCTCACTGATGCACATAACTTAAGTATAGAGCATTAAATATATGGGGGAATAGCGCCCACAGAAGCAAACAATGTTAATATTCCTTTCTGTAAGCTTTTCTTTATTCATGGTTAGTTTTTTCTCTTTTGTTACTGTTGTGTACTGTAGAGTCAGAATTGATTCATAGCTGACTCTTCAGTGGGTTTTCAGAGGCAGTTAGTCATACTGGAGGAGATTGTCCATATTTTTCCCACAGAGCAGCTGGCGGTATTGAACAATGTGCCTTTGGGATTGCAGCTCAACTTCTTGCCACTAGGCCTCTACTCGATTGAGAATTAACAAATAAAACTAGACTACAGTGGTCTCAGGTCTTGGGATTCTTCACAGTGTCTCTAAATCTGTATGAACCTCAAGTGACTTGTATTTCTCAAATACACACAATATTTAAATTTTTGAGAGAAAATAGAAATATGTATTCTCATCAAAGCATTATTTTAAATTAAGACCATGTGAATTTTAAATTGAAAGGGCATTTTATTCTCTCGTAATCACCTCCAGTAGTCTAATGAGGAAATGTAACAAATGGCATATGGTTGCCACAGCAACATATTTTTTTTCCTTTTACATAGTGTTACACAATTTTCCCCTTTTTTACATTTTCTTGTGCTTTGTTTGATAGAATAAAACCTCTCTAAAAAATGTAATTTTGCAATTTTACTATTCTGTTTCTAGTTTCACTTCACTATAATGAATACATTTGGAAAAGGATACACATCCTAATAATGGAATATATTCATACTTAATTACTTGGTGGCATTATTTTGAAGACATAGTGTTGATGGCAAATACAGTGGTTTCCTGCTTCATAAGGTAATTAATAGTGTTGTTTACTGTTCTATAAGTTTTTTTCTTTTGTCAGACATAATTTTTTAAGTAAATTAGACACTAAATGCATATGGTTTATCAGATACCAAATAATAAAGGATTATCAAGAATTTAATAATACAGAAATAGCTCTGGGAAAGAAAATAGTATTCTGATGCAAATAGTTACCATGGAGATAGCTTGAAAACCCTGTGTGATTTTTTTTAAAACATATTTTAAGAACAAGTGAATTTTACTAACATTAAAAACTCTGGACTACCCTAGATTTACTAAGATTCTGATTTAGCTTTTATTTTCCAAATTGTCCTAGGTTTCCATTTTATTTCAAACATTTCAATATTTAATTTTTTCACCAATGGAGATATTTACTGACATACTGGAAAGTTATTTGAAAATATGAGAGAGATTCATGAGCTTTAGTGAAGAATTTGAATAAGTTGGCCAACATCATTAGCAAAGTAAAGAAATATATATCAAACTTATATTTAATATCATATAACCTGGAATACTACTGTCAAGTTAAAGTCTAATCATTGAAAGTAGAAATATCTTTGGAAATTATAGAACATAATTAAAAGCTTAACAAAAGACTTACGTCAAAAAATTGTAGATGTTCAATCAAGGTCTATTACATGAACAAAGCAATGTTTCAATTATGTCATTTACCCCATTCTAACTTTAATAATATATGTTGGATCCCACACTACGTAAATTAGCCAAAAATAGTAAACTATATATCATCTACTCCTAATGAGTTAATTATACCTTTAGGGATGTAAATCCTTATATTGAAAAGCAAGTATTTCCATAAAGAATAATAGAAGACAATTGGCAGTCACATAACACTTTAACAATTACTTCTTGAATCAAATAGAGACTAGCTATTAAAAAGATACACTAACAATGCTACCATATGCAGAGGAATGATAGAACACTTCTATGATTGTGTTTTATGATTCTATGACTAATAATGAAATTAAATTAAAGCCATATATACTCATATATCCTAGTATATAAAAAATCCTCAATAATATATTTTGAAAGAATGGGTGCATAGGTGAAAAATTGTACTTTTTATTGACCTCTGTAGTTTCTATTTTTATTTTTTATTATTCCCTCAAATAAATTTAATTGTCAGTATTGAACTAAGTGTGTATATTATATATGTTGTTGTTGATTGCTATTGAGTTGAGCATGACTCATCGTAACTCTATGAGCGAAAGACCTAATGGATTTCTAGAATATCGTTGTTTCTCCAAGTTTGTAGAGTTTTGATAGGCATGTGATTTAGGAATTGGATGCCACTTCTGCTTCTAAACATGTCTTAAACTGGCAGCTCCACCAAAAACTGTTCACCTTGGGCAATCATTATGGCATTTGACAACCCAATGGCACAAGGTTCAGCATCACACACAACCCAGATTCCTTCAATACAGCAAACTGACAGAAGAATGATGTACAACCTAGAAAAATGTTCCTCCAAAATATAACAACACTAAGACCAGGAGTCCATCATCAGAAAAGAGCAAGGAAACACTGCATCGTTCAAAATTAGGAAGGGTGTACACCAAGAATGTGTCCTATCTCCACTTTTTAAATTGATATGCAGAACAGATTATTTTGGAGGCTGGGTTCTGTGGGGAGTAATGTGGCATCAGAATTGGAGGAAGACTAATCAACATTCTGTGTTATGCTGATGACATAGCCCTGCTTGCTGAAACTAAGGAGGACATAAAGCGTTTTCTGCAGAAGGTCAAGGCCTACAGCCTTCAGTATGGATTGAAGCTTGACATCAAGAAAACAAAGATTCTCAGGACTGGGACAATTGGCAACATCATGATGGATGGTGAAGAGATTGAAACTGCTAACAATTTCATTTGCTTGGCCCCACAACTGACATTCTTGGCACCAGCAGCCAGGAAATTAAAAGATGAATTGTGTTGGGAAAGTCTTCATTGTTATGGTGTCAGTTTGGAGAATAAGGTGTTCCTGATATAGGCCACGGTCTTTGCAATCACTTGTTATGCATCAGAAAACTGGATAATGAATAGGGAGGATAGAAGGAAAATTGATGCCTTTGAGCTGTGGTGCTGGAGAAGAATATTGAATGTACCATGGACTGATCCTAGAGAGGGTGAAACCAGACTGTTCCTTGGAGGGAAAGATTCTGAAGCTTCATCTGACATATTTTGGACATGGTGCAAAGAGGGACCAATCCTTGGAGAGGGACATCATGCTTGGGAGGGTGGAGGGACAGCACATGAGAGGAAGACCTTCATGGAGTGGATTGATTCAGAGACTGGGGTAATGGGGTAGGTATGCCAGAGACAATAAGATTGGCACAGGATAGAACAGGGTTTAGGGCTATTGTACACAGGGTCGCTATGTGTCACAGGCAACTCAATGACCCATAACAACAACAACAACAACAACAACAACAGTCTCACTTAGTCATGGTTACTTTCCGTCAAGTAGAATTCGACTCATAGTGACCCTATGAACAAAAGACCTGAACCCTGTTCTATAACTAATATAATTTCTCTGTGTTTGTAGAGTTTCCAGAAGCATGTAAACCTGAACCAATTGGGAAGTTCCTCCACTGTTCATTATGGGTAACAATTATGGTATTTGACACAACTATGGAACAGTGTTCAGCATCATAGTGACTCTAAGTTACTCAGTACAGTAAACAGACAGACAACTGTGACTACTGTACCATTTAAAGAATCTTCATCCCAAAATTAATTGATTTGGCCTACCGGCCCTATGGTCTTTTAAAGACAAGTATGCCCAGCAAATGTTGTTGCATATAAACCAAGTAGACCCTACTTACTTGCATCCTTGTTCGCTAAATCAGGCAAAAATCTAGTCAGTGGACACCTACTAGTGGAGGGGAAAAAACCCTCAATAACACAACCAAAAAAAAAATCTTCTTTACATAAAACTCATAAAGAGACAAGAAACCTTTTATCAGAGTGGAACCACTCAATAGGAGCCTCCAAGCTAGCCGCACACCTAGCCCAGCAGGAAGGGCACCCACTTCCTAAACAATATATCTCTGCAAACTCTGTGAACTTTGATAAATGTAGATAATTATAAAAAGGGCTTCAGGCCTTTTGTTCATAGGGTCATTTTATGAGTCATGCTCTGTTGCCTTAAGTGTGGATATTACCCTACCATGGAAAGAATTATACTTCAGGATAGATCTTGAAATTTTTTAGAGATTGAATGTAGCACAATTTCCCTTGAATTTATCATCGTTAGCCTAATCAATAATTTTATCTTCTGATTTTAAATGAACTATGATAGTCCATTTCATCTCAAAGAAGCCAATGATAGAGATTTTTATATTTTCAATTTTTTTTGCATCTTTCAATCTTCCTTCATACTTCATACTTTCTAAATCTTAATTATTGTTGTTGTGTGCTATCAAGCCTGACCTGACCCATAGCTGACCCTTCAGTGGATTTTCTGAGGCAGTTAATCATCCAGGAGGAGATTATCCATCTTTCTCCCACAGACCAGTTGGTGGTTTTGAACCACATGTTTTTACATATAATTATTAATTATATCTCAATATCAAGAAACAAGAATCCTCACCACTTAACCAATAGGCAGGATCATGATAGATGGAGAAAATACTGAAGTTGTCAATTACTTCACTTTACTTGGATCCACAAACAGCACCTATTGTAGCAGAAGTCAAAAAATCAAAAGACACGTGACAGTGGGGAAATCTGCTGTCAAAGACCTCTCCAATGTTCTCAAGATCAAAGATAGCAATTTAAAGATTAAGGTGAACCTGATCCAAGCCATGGTATCTTCAATAGCTCCTGATACATCTGAATGTTGGACAATGAATGAAAATGACTGAAGAATTAATACCTTTGAATTGTGGTTGTGGCAAAGAACACTGGATATACCCCATGAGCTTCCAAGAGACAAAAAAAAATATGCCTTACAGGAAGTACAACTAGAGTGCAACTTTGAGACAAGAATAGTGAAACTTTCTCTCGCTTAATTTGGGAATAATTTTAGGGGCCAGTTCTTGGAAAAAGACTTAAGTTCAGAAAGATAGAGGTTCAATGAAAGAGCAGAAGACTTTTCATGACATAAATTGGCAAGTAACTAACTCAATGGCCTTGAACATAAGAAAGATCATGAGGATGGTACAGAATAGAGCAAAGCCCTAATCTGTTGTTTATAGGACCACTGGGTGGCAGTCAATCTGGGGACATCTAAGGACAACAACAATTATTAAATAATATTTACAGGTTTTTTTTCTCTTCATTTTTAATCAGGCAAAATCAGCAAGTAAAGATCTTACTCCATCCAAATCACTAAGGAAGTCTCTAATTTAAAGAGACAGCCTTTCTCTGGTTGTATTATAAGTGCTTTCTAATTATATATCAGACAATTTTCTGCTGATATTAATAGAATTGTCAAGGGTCAATTATCTCAGAAGTGGATGGCCAGCCCTGCTTCCTCATAAAAAGACTCGTTGCAGTTTGCAATCAGTTGCTGTGGCAAATATCATAAATTTAAGCCTACACGGGACACTGTACATAAAGACCCTGTGATCTACTTCTATATATCTGACTGTCAAGAAAACCCTATTGGATTCAACACATTGCAAGTTTGGTTTTACAGAAAGTATCATAAATAAATTATATGATTTATCAAATAAATAGATTCAGATGACTTGAAATAAACTACTGATATTTTAAATTCAATTTTACATTATCTTTCAGCTTATTATTTTCTAGAAAACCCTAGTATAAAGCAACCTCCATGAGACTGACAAGTGCTTGTTCTGTGTATTACTCATTTCATAATCAATTATGTAATATCTTGTGATCTCTTACATATGGCTATATTAAATGAATTGAGTTAATTTTTAATGTAGGACTCCACAGAGTCATTTTGTGCTTCCACAATCTAAGTATAATAATATCTAAAAATTCCATTTTCAATGTTATTAATGTACATTAATGACCACACTCTGCAAGAAGAACCTTGAGTGTGCAATGGTTAAATACTTGACTGCTAACTTTAACATTAGTGGGTCAAATCCTTCCGCCTCATTTTAATGAGAAAGATTTATGGATTTCCCTCTTTCAAGATCACAGCCAAACAAAAGTACAGCATTTACCTCAAAACAGGGTTCAGAAGGCAGGAAAGTGCAAAGAAAAGAATGAATGGAAACAGAATTCAAGGAGAAAATGGGGAAAATACTATTACTTTCTAAGGATTGCCACAAATGTCACAAAATAAAATGAGCATACGTTGTTAAAGAGAACCTAATTTTCCTTGTAAACTTTACTGAAACCATATTAAAATTCTACTAAAACAAAATAAAATCCTTTGTCTTACATTAAAATATTTACTTTTGTAGTCCATATATACATTTTCAAGTACAAATGAACAATATTATGTTGCCATTTATTCTGACATATGTGATGACTTTGGGCCAAGAGCTAGCTAACAAAAACAAAAACAGTAACTGGGACTCTTCTGTATACAGAGGACATTGACACATTCTTTAAGTCTTCCAAGAGTTGAATCTCATAGCAATGATTTAGAGAATTAAATTATTAGTAGAGATGTACATAAGAAGAAAAGAAAATCTAGAGGGAGAATACAAGGAAACTTCAGGAAAAAAAAATCATCTAGTTGTTTCAAAGGACAGAATAAAACAATTTTCACCTAGAATAGAAAGATTAAGTCTTGATCAAGAACGTGAAGTGAGTGAATATTTGAGTAACTAAGAATATTTCAATAAGGATACAGCAAGTGCAGGAGTGATGATACCATAGTCAGTAGGAAGTTGCTCTACTGACCCAAAGGCCACATCTCTCTGACAGTTCTAATCTACCACAGGCTCTACAGAAGAACAATAGACAATTTTCTGAGCCATTTACAGACTCTGAAAATCAACTAAGGATCAGCTACGACTTGGTTTCCAACTTAACTGCAATGAGTTGTTGTTGTTATGTGTCATCAAGTCAACTAAATCTTACAGCAACCCTATGAAGAATAGTCAGAATCCTGTGCTATCCTGAACCAACCTCACTATCTCTGGCACATCTGACCCTATTGTTACAGTCACTTTATCAGTCCATCTCCTCCTGGGTCTTCCTTTCCTGTGTTGACCCTCTACCTTTCTTAGCAGGATGTCCTTCATCAAGGACTGCTCCTTCCTGGCAACATGCCCAAAATATGTGAGACGGACTGCAATGAGCAGTAGCAGTCATTATAACACCAGAACATTAAGTTTACCATGTTCTAAAACAAATATTTCCTGTGTACCTGTAAGATGCCTCTTCGCTATAATCTGAGGTGACTTCCCCCGGTGCGCAGCTTCCAGGCTTCCCCTCTGCCCAGGAGGATGTTCTCCATGTCCCCAGCACCACCCAATTGAGTGTGGAAACTACAGAACAGTGTCATTGATATCACATGAAAGCAAGATTCTACTGAAGGTTATCCAAAAACGATTAGAACAGAACATCAGCAAAGAATTGCCGGAAGTCCAGGCTGGGTTTAAAAGGAGTCGTGGTACTAGGGATATTGTTGCTGATGTTAGATGGATCTTGGCTGAAAGCAGAGAATACTAGAAGAATGTCTATCTTTGTTTCATCGATTATGCAAAGGCATTTGACTGTGTGGATCATAACA
The DNA here is from genome assembly GCF_000299155.1 of Elephantulus edwardii. Classification (NCBI taxonomy): domain Eukaryota; kingdom Metazoa; phylum Chordata; class Mammalia; order Macroscelidea; family Macroscelididae; genus Elephantulus; species Elephantulus edwardii. The sequence goes on from NW_006399779.1 coordinate 18,991,273, forward strand.
AACTGTGGCTGACTCTGAGAAGATTGGGAATCCCAGAACATTTAATTGTGCTAATGCGAAACCAATACTTGGACCAAGAGGCAGTAGTCAGAACAGAGCAGGGTAACACTGCATGGTTCAAAATAGAGAAGGGTGTACGCCAGGGATGCATCCTGTCTCCATACCTTTTCAACATGTATGCAGAGCAGATTATCTGAGAGGCTGGGCTCTATGAGGAGAATTGTGGCATCAGGATTGGTGGAAGATCTATTAACAATCTGCCGTTATGCAGATGACACAACCCTGCTTGCTGAAACTGAGGAGGACCTCATGCACTTGCTGCGAAGGGTCAAGGACTGCAGCCTTCAGTGTGGACTGAGGCTCAATGTCAAGAAGACAAAGATTCTCACCACTGGACCAATTGGCAGCATCAGGATGGATGACGAAGAGATTGAGATTGTTCACAGCTTCAGTTTGCTCAGCTCCACAGTCAACACTCTTGGCACCAGCAGTCAGGAAATCAAAAAGCGTATCGCTATGGGAAAGTCTGCTGTTAGGGACCTCTCTAAAGTACTCAGGAGCAACGGTGTCTCTCTGGAGACTAAGGTGCGCCTGATACAGGCCATGGTCTTTGCAATGGCTTGTTATGCATCAGAGAGTTGAACAATGACTAGGGAGGATAGTAGGAGAGTTGATGCTTTTGAGCTGTGGTGCTGGAGACGAGTACTGAATGTACCATGGACTGCCAGGAAAACAAACAGATTCATCTTGGAGAGGATTAAACCAAGCTACTCCTTGGAGGCAAGGATTCTGGGGCTTCGTCTGACATACTTTGGACATGTTGCCAGGAGGGATGGGTCCTTGGAGAGGGACATAATGCTTGGGAGGGTGGAGGGACAGTGCAGGAGGGGAAGACCCTCTGTGAGATGGATTGATTCGGTGACTGGGGTAATTGGGATGGGTGTGTCAGAGGCAGTGAGGTTGGCGCAGGATAGAGCAGGGTTTAAGGCTGTTGTGCATAGGGTCGCTATGAGTTGCAAATGACTCGATGGCATATAACAACAACAAAACAAATCTACATTGAGTTTATCGCAACTACCAGTGAACAACATGCGATTGCACACACAATATACAAATTGTAAAGCAATGATGCAAAGATCCTGAAAGAGAAAGTTGGGGATTTAAGAAGTATCTTAAAAAGACGTTATCTTACCCATTATATAAATCATCAGGCATTATTATATCATGATACTTATCTTAAAGAAAATAGCTGATATAGATAACCTTGATTTCAGCTGCAGTAATATACACTGTGTTATTGCTGTTAAGTACCATCTACGTGACTATAACTCATAGCAGAACCTTTCTCTGTCGTGTGCTATCCTCATTTTCACCTTCATTCTAAAGCCTGTTGTTGTAGCCGCTGTATCAGTAGACTTTGTTGGGGGTCTTTCTCTCTTTCATTGACTCTCTACCTTTCCCAGCATGATGTATTTTTCTAATGACTGGCCTTTTGTGACAATATATCAAAAGTATATAAGACAAAGTGTCACCATCCTTTCCTCAAAAGAACACCTGATTCACTTTCCCTCAGACTATTTTGTTTGTACTTTTGACTGTTCATGGGATATTCTATGATCCTCACCAATGCCAAAATTCTAAGGTAATTATTCGTTAATCTTCCTTATTCATAGTACAATTTCCAGATGCATTAGAAAGAATTGAAAGTGCCATCCTAGGAGTCAGGCATACCTTAATCTTTGAGCTGACATCCTTGCTCTTTAGCACTTTAAGAAGTCCTCAACAGGACGTTAATAGAAGTTTCCATCATTCAGGGGCTGATCATATATGTTATGACAGACTACACAGCATGATCCTCTATGTACACAATTTTTTAAGAGAATATTTTATACATATGAAATAAAAAGCCAATTATAAATTAAAAAAATTACTAAGCTTGTCTACAGGTGACACTTTAGAAATGTTCAACTACTTACGCACTAAATTATCTGAAATAGAGGGATTAAAGGTGGCAATTTTCTTTTTAAAGAAGTCCTCATCGATAGATTTTGCTAATGAAACATGTCTTTGATGTCCTGACTTCTGTCAAAAGTATTGATTGTAGATACAAATACAAATTTTGGCAACTTATATTCTTCTCCAAATATCATGACGCTGCCTCTTAGTTCAGTAGTGAGGATTTTTACTTTTTTGATGTTGAGATATTATCTGTGTGGTAGGCTGTAGATTTTTTATTCTGCAGTAAACACGTTAAGTCTCCTTTACTTTCTGCAAATAGGGTTGTGTCATCTGCAAAAGGTAAATTGTTGGTGAATTATCTTCCAAACATGATGTCACATTTTTCTTCCTATAGTCCAGTTCTTCAAATTAGATGCTTAGAATACAGACTGAATAGCTATGAAGAAAGAATACAACCCTGACTCCTATCTTTCCTTATTTTAAACTATGCAGTGTTCCCTTGTTCTATTCAGAAAACTACATCCTGGTCTATGTATGCCATTCACATGAGCACAATTGGTTATTCTGGGATTCCAATTCTTCTCAATGGCATCCAAAAGCTATAATGATCTACACATACAAATACTTTTGCATAGTCGCTAAAACACAAGTAAAAATTATTTTTTTGTTGGTATTCTCTGCTTTCAGCTAAGAGTCATCTGACATCAACAGTACTATCTTTGATACCAGAGCCTCTTCTGAATTCAGCTGGAATTTCTGGCAGTTTCCTATCAACATTCCAGTTACTTTTGAATAGTCTTCAGCAAGATATTACTTGTAAGTATTATTAATTATATTATTTGATAATTTACATGCTTTTTTTGCTTACTTTTTTAAAAAATGGGAACAAATATGGATTTCTTTCAGTCTACTGACCAGGCGTCTGCATTTTAAATTTCGTGGCATAAACTACTGGCTACATCTGTTTGTTCAAACACCTCCATTGGTATTCCATTATTTTCTGGGTCCTTTTATGCTTCCAGTGCAGTCAGTGCATATTATACTTTAGGGAAAATACAAGGAAAACTTGCATCCTTTTTCGTTGCAGTGTCAAAGCTTTTATGATCAAGTGCATTCCAACTCATAATACACCTATGAGAAAGAGTTCTGTAGACTCGATGGAGTCTAACAATAACAATCCCTTGTTCTGTTCAAACAATTGATTTCGATCTGTGTACAAGTTTTCCATGAAGATAATGAAATGTTCTAGAATTCACATAATTCTCAATGTTATTCATAATTTATCATGATCCCACAGTCAATGCCTTTTCCTGGTCACTATAACCCAAACAAACATCTTTCTTCTGAGAACTGAGAATTAAAGTTGGCATGAAAATCGTTAGCAAACCTCTTTCTAGCATTTTCTTTTTTTAAGTCCAGGTCTATTTGACACATACTTGACACACATTAGCACTAATACTCCTTTTTTTCATGTTCTCTTCTGAAGTGAACTTGAATTTTTGTCACCTCCTTGCCAATGTACTGCTGAGGAAATTCTTTAATTATCTTCAGCATACTTTAATTTGTGTGTAATAGTAATGAGATATATATATATTTGAGGAATGTCATGGTCGGGCATGGATAGGGCCTGAAAAAGGACATCAGATTAGAAAGATTAAAGGTCAGAAAGGCAAAGAAAATCTAAAATGAGAATATAGGCTTAAGAACCAAAGAGGTTATGAGAATAAAATAGGGTCAGGTAAGTCTGTTTGTTTGTCTTGTTTTTCTGGTTTTCTTTGTTTGATTTCTATGAATATCAACTGACTGGATAGAAATGTATAAGGATAAACCTGTATGAAAACTGACTGTCATAATATTCTCCTACAGAGATGCTTATGTGTTTGAACTGCCTGCCCACCTTATGGTTAGTAGCCAAGTGCTAAACACTGAAAACTGGGTCTCCTTATTTGTAAAGTAACGACATTCATTGCCATCAAATCAGAACTCTCCAATGGCCCTGCAGAGATTCTCTAGTGGATCACTAGGCTGTAAATTGCATGTGAGGAAATTTTTATCAGTCAGAGTTGCTTGTGAATTCCAAGTACAAGACAGGTACAACCTTTGAGACAGCAGCTTTAAACCCTTGAGATTTCTTGGACCAAGAGCCCCCTAGTTTTAAGGAAGTTAAGGGAAAAGAGAAAAGGAAGAAAGAAGAAAAGGAAGGAAGGAAGGAAGGAAGGAAGGAAAGGAGGGAGGAAAAAGTGAGAAGAGAGGAGAGGAGAGGAGAGAAAAAAGAGAATGAACAAAAGGAAAAATAGGGAAACAAAACAGTCAGAAATTTACTACTCATTTCTGCTCCAAGTGCATATATTTGGAGGGTAAGACAAGTTTTTGATGAGTATACTAGCATGAAAGAAAGCGGTTATTAGAAGTAAAGATAAGGGCATAGAAATAGAGAAGGTTATATTCTGTGGTCAGGAAGTGGACAATAAGGTTTGTATGCAGAACAGGAAATCTGACTAGAATTTGTAGACCTGATGAGGTCAGTGAGGTTAGGAAGTCAGTGGTTAGATAAGGTTAGAAGAGTCAGTGGTCAGATGAGGTTAAGAAGAGTCAGTGGTCAGATGAGGATAGGAAGAATCCTTAAATGGTTAATTGAGGTTAAGAAGAGTCCACTAGAGACTTCAAAGAGATTAAAGGGCAATTTATTTTAACCACTGATGTATATGAAGCCAAGTGGACACTGAATCTAGCTCTAGAAATCAAAGGCTTATAAAGACATCACATCAAAGATCCTGACTCTGTTGCTAATAAGACAGAATATAAGCTTCTCCATTCATACTAAAATGTTCAGTAGCTGAGGAGGAAAAAGGATAGCTCTGAATGAGATGGTTTATCATTGAGACCAAATGCTCCCCAAGTGAAGGAATTACATGATTAAATCCCAAATATTTGAAAGGGGTTGAATATATAGCTAGAGTCTATAGTTGTAGTTGTTTTGTTTTTTTTGGTTTTCTTTCCTGATAATCAAATGAATAAAACTTGAGAGAAAGACTAGATTCATCATTAAAACAAATTTTAAAAATATAGAAGGGGAGCTAATGGGGAAGGGGGTGAGAAACACAAGGAAGGAAGGAAAAAGAGGGAAAGAGAGAGTCCTCTTTTTGTTGGAATTTGCATTGACTGTAAGGATTGAATCAAGAGTTTAAGGGAGCAAAGCAGTGAATCACTTGAACTTGTTTTAATATTTTGTTTAATGAAGAAAAATAAACCTCTGTTATGTTGTAATACTCCATTTCTGCTTCCATTATCAATTCGCTTACTCTCTGATTCTGATCATTAGGCTCATAAGAAGAATGTCCTCTTGTTATGTTCTTTGTCAAGATATTGTGCCCAACTGCATATTAGGAAACCACCCATCTGAAGATCCTACCTTAACAGATCAGCAATATCCCTTTACTCTATAAATTGTTTTTACAAGATTTTTGGGAGGACATTATAATGTGAAAATCTCTTGTCATTATTTTGCCAAATATTGGGAAACTTAGCTTAAGTGAATTTTTCCCATACTTATTTTTTTACTTGTTAAATGAGCAGATTTCACTACATATTTAAGGATCCTTCCAATGTTCTATATTTATAATTTGGTGAAAGTTGGATAATGAAGGAGGACAAAAAGGGGATTCATGCTTTTGAATTGGAGTGTTAGTGGAAAATGTTGAATGCATCATGACCTTCCAAAAGAATAAACAAATCTGTCTTAGAAGTACATCTAGAATGAATGCTCCTTAGAAAAGAGAATGACAAGGGAGCTCTGGTGGTCTAGTGGCAAGAATCTGTGCTGCAATCCCAAAGGCTCACAGTTCAAATCCACTCTGCTGGAGAAAGAGAGCCAATCTCCTCCTGTACACAACAACAACAAACAGATAAACAGACCAAAAGAGAATGACGAGAGTTCATTTTACTGTGGACATATTATCAGAAGGTGTCAGTTCCTGAAGAAAGACTTATTAAATTGTTGTAATGTGCTGTGGAGTTGGAACCAAGCCATAGCTGACCACCCAATGGAATTTCTCTGGAAACCCTATGAACATGGAGGAAGGATGAAAGTCACACAAGTGTTGAGGACTTTCGTTTATAGGGTCATTATGAGTCACCTATGACTCGATGGCACAACAATAGATTACACGGAAGAGACTGACTATTTTTCTCCTGCAGAGCAACTGGTGGATTTGAACTTCCTGCCTTTGGGTTGGCAGATAATCTTCTTACCCACTAGGCTATATGGTAAGCAGAGGAATGGGTGGTGGTGGTGAAGAGATCTACATTCAATGAGATGTAATGACACTATGATTATGTCAGTTGGTCCAAGCATAGCTGTTACTACCAAATGGTGCAGGATTGGATAGTGTTTTTTCTGTTGTATATACCATTGCAGACTTGATAGCAATGTTTAATATTGACTATGACTCACAGCAGCTCTGTGATGGCTCTGAGCACTGCCCTATCCTGTGATGCCCTCATCATCTTTGCCACACTTGCAAGCATTATTACAGTTATGGTGACAATCTATCTCACTGAGGGTCTTCACCTCTTTTGCTTACTCTTCACTTATTGAAGCATGATGTCCTTTTCTTAGGACTAGTCCATATTGTGCATGTTTCTAGGAGAAACTCTTACATAGAGAGGGGAATAATACTTGGAAAGGAGGAGCATTGGCTAAAGAAAGGAAGATCTTTAACAAGATGGATTGACACAATGAGTCAATCAAGTGAAATAAACTTGAGTGTATCAGGAAGTGCGAAGATGACACACGGTAAGATAGGGTACAGATTGTTGTTTATAGGGTCACTATGGGTTATATCTGACTCAATGGCACCTAACAAGGACAAGCAGATCCTATTTTAAGAACGTGCCTGCGGATGTGAGGTGAAGTTTCACTATTATTTCCCTCTAGTCAGTACCCTGGCTGCATTTTCTGCAGGACCTACTTGTTCTCTTAGCAGTCCATGGGACATTTAATACTCTTCTCCAGCACTACAATTTAAAGTTATCAATTCTTCTTTAGTTCTTTTTATTCACTGTCTAACTTTCAGATACATAAAAAGTGATTTAAAATAGTACTGTGTGGGTCAGACACACTTCAGTCTTCAAATAAGCAACCTCACTCTACTATATTGGAGGGGTCCATAGCAGAAGACTTTCCCTATTTTAAGAAGAGTTATATGAAAATATTATATGATGAATAGACACCAAAATCAAGATATGTGTCATTTTCTAGGAAACATTAGCTCTCAAGAGTTGAAATGTTAGTTATTACCCTCCTCTCATACTCCATTATCTTAAGACTATTGACATGAACATCTAACCCTTTCTGGAAGCTCTGGTAGCATAGTGGTAAGGGTTTGCACAAGAAACCCAAAGCATATAGTTTGAATACACCATCTTCATGAGAGAAATATGGACAATCTCCTCTTATGTGACTTACTGCCTCTGAAACTTTACTAGAGTGCTGGCTTTGTGTTGATACTTACTTAGCAGTTTATAGAAGCAACAATCCTTTCTAAAGGGAACTCTGATGGCCTAGTGGGTAAGGGGTTCCAACCTAAGGGTGGGTGATTTGAATCCATCAGCTGCCTGTTGGGAAAAATCCATCAGCTACTCCTGGGATGAAGATGGACATTCTTCTCGCATGTATTTGACAGCCTCTTTAAAGCCCACTGAACAGTAAACTAGGAGATGGTTCTAACTTGACATCATATAGGAACAAAACCCCAAATTGTTTCTGGAGACTTTATAAACCACGTATCAAGCCCAAATATGAAATAAAGATAACTGTGAAATATACCTTAGCATGAAACATATTAGAAAAAGTCTTTCCTAATTCACCAGTGAAATGGACTGGTGAAGAATACGCCCAGAAGCCCAAGAGAAGTCCCCTCTCTTATCTTTCAAATGTTTTCTCTATGAATTCACTAACAGAAGTAAGGTTTATTAGTTGCTGCTGTTTTACGTTGGGTTTATTTGTCTTTGTTTTTTTGCCATTTTGGAAGTCATTCAGTTTTCTATATAATTTAGTCTACATGTATACATGGGCACAGAAAACTTTCACTGGCTTTTGTGAGTGAAGTGTGTTGTTTCTTCCACTTTCAAATGGGAAGGAAAACTCCTTTTAGGGGCTATAATAGAATAATAGTTCATCGTACATTAGAAAGAAGTTAAATAACTTCACTCTAACATCCAGATGAGCTAAAAATTGTATTTGACTTTATGAAATTAGTTTCATTATCATGCTTCCATAATAAATTCACACCTAACCACTTATTGATCCCTAATGTAGCTTCCATCAGGCTTTCTCCCTAAATCTCTCTCTCCATATAAAAATATAAAAATGTAAAAATATATAAAAAATATACAAAAAATATACAAAAAAAAATATATATATCTGACTTGTTGACCAAAGATATGAGAGACTTAACAAAAGTATTCTTTTCATATATATATTTTTGGAAAGTTGAGGTACAAAATCTGCTGCTTACCACTTGTTTTTATTATTACTACTGATTGATTTTTTTCCCCATTCTCTCCTATACTCAAGAAATCTACTCTGTCCAGCATTCTCTTTAAAATTCAATTACAGGCCCCATATAAAGGCCAGTATTTATGCTGAATATATTCATATACAAGACTCTCAATACTATGTCCTTTCAGATCTATGACAATGGAGACAAGTCTACAAGCATTATAGGCATTTGTGGTTTTAACCATGTTATGTTTCTCTTTGTCTGCTTTCAAGATCCTTTGGATTTTATTGTTATATCTCAAAAGGAATGAAGTTTTGCAATGACATAATTCTTCCCACGGGACTAACGAATTAATGTTCATTAAAATTAGGAATAAATGCATACAATAATAAAATTCAAATTTGATGAGGAATTACACTTGAAACATTTTTGCTTTTATTTGAATTTAATTGGTTTTAATTACTTTTTTTGTTTTTGTTTTTCCCCACCATTGGTGTTTTGAAGCCAGACTTGAAAAAGGAATTCTGAATTATTCTCTTAAGAATATCCTGATGCCTCTATCAGTGAATTTGGACTATTCTCTCTCTCAGAATAATAGCTGTCCTCCTACAACAGGAATTCAATTAAATTACACTTTAAAACCTGCTATAACTAGGTGAATTCATCATTCTGTCTGATATTTGTAGTTATCAAATAGTAAGATAAATCAAAGGTTACTGAATGCAAGTGATGGTTTTGGAAGTCATTCCAGATGTCAGTTTCTTTGTTTTTTGTGCCCAGTTCCTTCTTAGAGTTCTTATGTAAAGGTTCTTACATTGAATCCCTTATGTTCTTAAGACAATTCTTTTTTTAACACTGAAGTTAATAACTTAATACTTTAAGGTGACATCTGAAGCCCTGATGATGATATTGAACCATGTCACTAGTCTTTATTTTTGGGCAAAGTGGCTTTCATTCTCTGTATCTTTATAGAAAGAGATTGCTTCTGTCTTGTCTTTAGTGCCTTTAGCTACTGTATGGCAATTCCTTAATAGAAATTAGAGCTTCTATAATCTTAGTGCTGTTATTAGGTTCATCTAAATGACTCCGACTCATAGTGACACAATGTACAACAAAATGAAGTGATACCCTTTCCTACACCGTCCTCACAATCTCTGCTTGGTTAAGCCCATTATTAGAGTCAATTGACCTCACCAAAGGTCTTCTCTTCTTTCACTGATCTTCTGCTTTTCCAAGGATGATTTTCTTCCTCAAAGACTGTTCCTTCTTCAAAAAAAGCCCAAAAAAAGGAAAAACAAAGCCCAACAACCCTGCCTGGAAAGAACAACCCGCCCGGAACCCCTCCAGGAAAAAATCAATCGGTCCTTTGGAACCTCAACAAAACGTCAGTATCATTATTCAAAAGAACAATTTTAGTCTTTCCTATTGATTGTCCAATGATAATCTTGCTTCCCTTATATTGCTCCTTAGAATCTGCAGGTGTTTGGGTTTATGATCACAGTCTAAAATTATTAGATCATTTACTAATTAATATGGAAAGAAAGTTGTATTTTGGTTGTTGTGGACTAGTTTTAGTTTTCCTCAGCTTGAATTTGAACTTGCACATGCGAAATTGATAGTATGTTTCACAGACAGCACTTTTGCCTGGTTTTCACTGCTGACATTGAGATTCTCCAACAATGTTTCCATAGATGGAGTCAATCTGATTCTTGTGCAGTTTATCAGGTGAGGTTCAGTATAGTGTCACACTTTGTGTTTTGTTTATAAAGATATTATCTATGGAAGACCCTGGATGAGATGGATTGACACAGTAAATGGAGTTATGGGATAAGTGGGACTGGTACATGATAGGGCAGGGTTCAGAGCTATTGTACATAGGGACCTTATAAGTCATAGAATACTCGATGGCACACAACAACAGCAACAATGAACAAATCACTGTATGCACAAAATTCAATTAATCCAACTCCAGCCTTATTTCTGTCACCAGGACCATATGTTCCAATTCTCATTCTTTCCTCATTACTTCTAATATTTACCTTCCAGTGACTGCTAATTATTAATGCATTATGATTGCACGTTTGGTCAAATTTTAACTACAAAAATTAGTAGAAATCTTCAATTTCCTCTTCTTTGTCTTTAGACATGGGTGCATATATTTGAATTAACAAGCCTCCCTTGTATGTCTATGGATAGTATCCTATAATTTACGACAATGTGTTTTAGGATATATCTTGAAATTATCTTTTTCACTATGAACACATCTACATTCTCCCTCAGTTTCTCATTCAGAAATAATAGATTACATGTATGTCTGATTCACAGTGGCTCATGTCTATCCATCTCAGTTTACTACTGCCTAGCAGGTCAATGTTCAAGTGTAGGTTCAATGTTCAAGTAAGATTTTTTAACAATCTTTTGCTTTCCTACATTCATACTTAGTGCATTTCACGTACTAATTATCAAAGTGTGTCTGCCTCCCTTTCTCCTCATTCTGAATTAATTCCATCCTCGGATCTCCATGTTAGATTGTGTTCCTCCATTTTTCATAGTGCTTTCAGAGGCTTGTTATTTCAGAAATGGGTTGTCAATCTTGCTTCCCAGGTTTTCTTAATCTGGGAGCTCTGCTGAAGCCTGTTCAATATTAGAATCCCTTCTCCCATTTGTTACATCAGTTGTGTAACTTCCACAGTACAACATTGAGTTTGTCCCATCTGAATTTAAAAATTATCACCATGATAGGTATGAGGCATTGAACACTAATGACCAAAGACTAGATAACTTATGGAATAACGTCAGGGACATCAGCCATGAAGAGACTTAAAAGTCTTTGTAAAGACAGATGAGAAAGAAAAGACCAAAATAAATGTCAGGTGATATTCTGAAAATTGCACAAGAGTGTGCAAAAATTTCTAAACTAAGAAGAAAAGTATTGAAGTGGAAGAAATGAACAGAAGATTTCCAAGGATAGCTCAAGAAGACACAGCAAAGTTATAACAGAGTGTACAAAGAGATAGCGAATAAGAGAAGAACATGCTTGGCATTCCTAAAAATGAAACAATTGAAAACCAAATTCAAATCATAAATATATACTTAGCCACTTATTGACCCCTGATGTTTCTTATATCAGGCTTTCCCAGGGGGGAAAAATACTGACAGATGCTATGGGAAATATCTTAGATGTTGCAGTAAGCATTAAAAGAAAATGGAAGTAAACAAGAAAGAGCAAATGGAAATAATATACAGAATCACTGTATCAAAAAGAACTGGTTGACGATAAAAATTTGAAGGAATACAATCTGAACAAGAACCAATGATAATAATAACCAATGGGAAAAGTTCAAGCTGCACTAGAGTCACTGGCAAAAACATAAGGCCACAAGAATTGATGGGATCACTTGACATGTTTAAAGTCCCAGATGTAGCCCTGGAAGAGCTCAATAGTCTGTTCTAGGAAAGCTTCCTGACAACTGATTGGAAGGAATTAACATTTTTTTCCCCATTCTTAAGAAAAATGATCAAAATCTGAACATTATTGAATAATATTGTTAATATCACATACAAGCAAAATATTGCTGAAGATCGCTAAAAAAATGGTAAAACAGTACACTGACAGAGAACTTCCAAACGTTTAAGTGGGGTTTAGAAGAGACCATGCCACCAGGAATATATTTGTTGATGTCAGATGAATCATGGCTGAAAGCAGAGAATCCTGTGAGAATGTCTCTGTTTTAGTGCCTATGCAAAGGCACCTGACTTTGTGGATCATAACAAACTATGGCTAATATTGAAAAAACGTGGGATCCCAGAACACTTAATTATGCTTGTAGGAAACCTATTGCTGGTTCAAGAAGCAGTGGTCTGATATCCAAATGGAATAAGGGAGCACTGAATGGTTTAAAAATCAGGAAAGATGTATGTCAGGGTCATTATCTTTTTTCTATATCTATTCAATCTATGCTCTGAGCAACTCATTTGAGAAGCTTCACTCTATGAAATAGAATGGCATCAGTATTGGAGGAAGACTCATCAAGAACTTGCATTATGTAGACGACACAACCTTCCTTGTTGATAGTGAGGGAGACTTGACTTAGAATATCAAAGTCTATAGCCTTGAGCATGGATTGCATGTCAACATCAAGAAGACAAATCCTAACCATGGGACTTTTAGGCAAAATCATGATAGATGGAGAAGAGGTTGAAATCGTTAACAATTTTACCTTACTTAGATCCACAATCAAAACTATTGGTAATAGCAGTCAGGAGGTCAGGAGACATACTTCACTGGGTGAATGAATTATCAGGAATCTCTCCATATTATTGAGGATAATAATATCAGTTTGGAAACTAACGTGCGTCTGATTCAGGCCACGGTCTTTTCAATCACATGCTGTGCACCTGAAAACAGAACACTAAGGAATGACAGAAGAGCTGATGCCTTTGAGTTGTGGTGTTGGAGAACAGCAGTGAATATTTTATGGACTGCCAAACAAACAAAAAGATATGTCTTGGAAAACAATGCATCCAGAGTACTTGTTGGAGGCAAAGATGATGAAATTCATCTCACATAGTTTGAGTATATTGCTAGAAGAGACCTGTTCTTTCAAAAGAGATGTTCTTTTGGAGGATCAACACAAGAGAGGAAGACCCTCAACTAGATGGCTTGACACAGAGATGGGGCTTAAGTATGTTACAGGTGATTACGAAGGTAAAGGTAGGACAAGGTTCAGATCTGTTATTCGTAGGGTCACTATAAGTTGTACTCGACTCAATGGGACCTAACAACAAAACATGGAAGGAAAATATCACACAGCACTCTAAAAGTAGAAATACTACATTCTAGAAGTGAAAGACTAAATAGAAATAAGTTTATTGAGTATATATTTTATGTGTTCATTGATTCATGTATTTTTTTCTTTTATTCAGGTAATACTGAACTCTACGATTTTTCTAGTATCGTGCTGTTTTGATTTTTTTTTTTCAAAGCAAAACAGTAAAACGAGTTGGTACTGTTCATCGAGTACAGAGGAAAAAAATGCAGTTTAATTAAGTATGTAGAAGAAATACAACATGCAATGAAATCATGTAAGATATGATACAGAAAATTTTCAAGTAGGAAGCATATAACCTAAATTCAAATAAAATAACAAGTTAATCTTGTGACTGAAATGTGTTTGATGAAAAAGAAAACTATACTAAAATAAATTATTTTAATAGAGCTAAAATTAACATATGAAAGATGTATTATTATATTAAGAAAGCAATTACTAGAACTGGAAAATTACACCCAAAGCATAAGATTTTTCCTTTGCCTCAGTCGATATACTTGAGACCAACCATCAAAAGATTAAGAGATATAGTGCACTGGAAAATTTGTAGTCAGAGATATTTCCAAATTATTGAGGGGTAGTGATGTCAGTTTGAGGTTTAAAGTGTGCCTGATTCAGGCAATGGTCTTCTTAGCCACTTGCTATACATCTGAGAGCTGGACAATGAATAAGAATTACTGAAGAATAATTGATATCTTTGAACTGTGGTGTTGGATAAAAGTACTGAAAATTAATATCCTGTTGTTTTTATGTGCTGTTGAGTCACTTGCAACTCATAACGACCCTATGTACAACAGCTCTGTCTTGAGCTGGTTTCATTGTCTCCAGCACACTTATCACCACTAGCAAAATCTTGCTGAAGATTATTCAGAAACAACTGGAAACAGTACATTGACAGAGAACTACCAGAAATACAAGCTCCGTTTAGAAGAGGTCACGGCACTAAAGACACTACTGCCAATGTCAGCTGGATCTTGGCAGAGAGTACCAGAAGAATGTCTGTGTTTCATTGACTATGCAAAAGCATTTGACTGGGTGGATCACAACAAACTGTGGCTAACTTTGAGGAAAATGGGTATCCCAGAACACTTAATTGTGCTTATGTGAATCCTATACTTGGAGCAGGAAACAGTCTTCAGAACAGAGCAAGGAAACCAGAGCACGGTTCAAAATCAGGAAAGGGGTGTGTCAGGGAAGCATCTTGCCCCCATACTTTTTCAATCTGTATGCAGAACAGATCATTCGGGAAGCAGGGCTTTATGAAGAGGATTGTGGCATCAAGACTGGAGGAAGACTCATCAACAACCTATGATATGAAGATGACACAGCCTTGCTTGCTGAAACTGAAGAAGCCCTGAAGTGCTTGCTACAGAAGGTCAAGGTCTGTAGTTTTCAATACAGATTGAAGCTCAAAATTAAGAAGATCAAAATGCTCACCACTGAGCCAGTTGGCAGCACCATGATAGATGGAGAAGAGATTGACCTTGTTAGCAATTCCAGCTTGCTCAGCTCCACAATCAACAGTATTAACACCAGCAGTCAGGAAGTCAAAGATAAAATGCATTGGGAAAAATTTGCTGTCAGGTACCTCTCCAGAGTGCTGAAAAGCAATGCTGTCAGTCTAGAGACAAAGGTGCACCTAATCCAGGCAATGCTCTTCTTAGTTACTTGTTATGGTTCAGAGAGTTGGACAGTGACTAAGGATGGCAGAAAAAGAATCGATTCCTTTGAGTTGTGGTGCTGGAGAAGAGTCTTGAACATACTATGCACTGCCAAGAAAACAAATTGGTTTGTCTTAAAGATGGTGAAACCAAGTCTCTCCTTTGGAGGCTAAGATTTAAAAGCTCTGTCTCACATATTTTGTGCATATGGCCAGGAGAGACTAGTCCTTGGAAAAGGATATGATGTTTGGAAGGGTGGAGGGACAGTGCAGGAGAGGAAGACCCCAGATGAGGTGGACTGATAACAATGTTTGGGGCAATGAGGAATGTGTTGGAATTAGTGAGATTGGCTCAGGATAGGGAAGAGTTAAGAGCTGCTGTACATAGGGTCACTATAGGTCACAGGTGACTCAACAGCACATAACAACAAAAATATACAATATTGGTTGTTTTTATTTAAGCCTCTTGTTCAGATTCAACAAGACCTCAGAGAAAGCCTTTGCATTTAAAGTCTGTTGTTATAACATTTTGTAAGAACAATCTTCTAAGTGGTACAGCACTCTTCTGACAATATGCTGTACTGAGGTAACCAGGGGTTGCTGTGATGCTGAACTTTGTGCCACTGGGCTGTCAAATAGCATAATGGTTACCCATGGTGGACAGTGTTTGGTGGAGCTTCCAGTTTAAGACAGGTTTGGGAGCAGATGTGGCATCCACTTCATAAACAAGATGCCTCTGGAAACTCTATGAACTTTGAAAAATGATGATCGTTATACCAGGTTACAACAGGTAACAACAACAATAACAACGTAGTTGTACTACCAGTACAAATGTATGCAGTTTGAATCTACCAGCTAGATCTGAAGGAGACTAATCAATAACCTAATGCCACACTCCTCTTCATAGAGTCCACATTTTTGGATACTTTGTCCAGCATACAGATTAAATAGGTATGGAGAGAGAATACAACCCTGATGTACTCCATTTCAATTTTAAACCATGCAGTGTTCTTCTGCTCTGGTCACACAACAGCCTTCTGGTCCAGGTATAGGTTCTGCATGAGCACCATTACGTGTTCTGGGATTCCCATTCTTTTCAATGTCAGCCACAACTTGTTATGACCCACACAGTCAAATGCCTTTGCGTAATCAATAAAGCACATATAGACATTTTTCTGGAATTCCTTACTTTCAGCTATATACAACCAGAAAAATATTTTTGTACAAATTACCTTGGTAAGTTAAGAAAATTAGTTGCAACTAAAATATGACCTTTAATCTATTCCACTTGAATTTAAAAAAAATAATCTTAAGGATTAGTTTGAATCATTGAACCTCAGTGATCATCCGAACAAACTAAAAATAGCACAAGAGTATCAAAAATGAAAAATAAATGGAGAAGATGCTTAAATAAAAGAGATGAACAGATAATTTCAAAGAGCAGCTCGAGAAGACAGAATAAATATTATAATGCAATGTTCAGAGATATGAAATTAGAAGGGGAAAAAGAAAGGATTTGCTTGGCATTGCTCAAACTGAAAGAACTAAAAAATAAACTCAAGTCTCAAGTTACCATACTGAGAGATGTTATGGGCAAGCTTTTCAAACATGGAAAGAAGATGGAAAGATTATATAAAACAATATACATGAAAGAAATGCATTGTAAGTTAATTATTGCATAAAATCCAGTTTGAAAAACGAATATGATGCAAAAAATAAGAAGAATCTGGAATTTAAATTAAAAATAAAGATAATTTTTCAAAATTAAAAAAAGATAGAAGGACTACATAAAATCACTGTACCATAATAAGGCAGACTCTGAAATATGTCAGGAAGTAACATATGATGAAAAGCCAATGAGAAGGAAGGAAAAAGTTCAATCTGAACTGAAAGCATTGGGAGGGGAAAAAAACGAGGGCCTAGGAATTGATAGGATAGCAGTTAACATGTTCCATCTAACAGGTGATGAAGCCCTGGACATGCTCACCAGTCTATGTCAGGAAATTTGAAATATACTGCCTGTCTGCCTGACTGGAAGAGATCAATATTTTCCCATTCCCAAGAAAAGAGATTCAACAGAATGTGGACATTATAACACAATATAACTGATACCACATGCAAGCAAAATATTATTTAAAATCACCCCCAAATGGCTAAAATGGTTTATAAAGAATTTATAGAGGTTCAAGCTGGGTTTAGAAGAGGCCATGGGACCAGGGATATCATTGCTTAATGTCAGATCGATCTTGTCTGAAAGTGAAAAGTACCAGATGATTTTTTTTAATTTAATAACTAACTATGCAAAGCATTCAATTGTTTGGATCATAACAAATTATGAATAACATTAAGCATGAGAGTCCCAGAACATATAATACAAAACCTATCCCTAGATCATAGTTCTGTTGTGCATAACTATGGGCATAACAGAAAGGACAACCTAGGCAGAACTATCAAGTATGAAAATACAAAGGAGGAGAAACAGTTGTAAGCAGACCCTAGTGATTGGAA